>NW_027062997.1:0-328750 GCF_032884065.1 Artemia franciscana
AATAGTCTAATATCTTCATTTTTTCAACATACGTAGCTATTACCCTCGAAAACTAAAACTTTTGAAATAGGAAAAGAGCCTTTAATCACATTCTTTACCATTTGCAATCATGAAATAGTCTAATATCTTCATTTTTCAACATACGTAGCTATTACCCTCGAAAACTAACACTTTTGACATAGGAAAAGAGCCTTTAATCACATTCTTTACCATTTACAATAATAAAATAGTCTAATATCTTCATTTTTTCAACATACGTAGCTATTACCCTCGAAAACTAAAACTTTTGAAATAGGAAAAGAGCCTTTAATCACATTCTTTACCATTTGCAATCATAAAATAGTCTAATATCTTCATTTTTTCAACATACGTAGCTATTACCCTCGAAAACTAAAACTTTTGAAATAGGAAAAGAGCCTTTAATCACATTCTTTACCATTTGCAATCATAAAATAGTCTAATATCTTCATTTTTTCAACATACGTAGATATTACCCCCGAAAACTAAAACTTTTGAAATAGGAAAAGAGCCTTTAATCACATTCTTTACCATATGCAATCATAAAATAATCTAATATCTTCATTTTTTCAACATACGTAGCTATTACCCTCGAAAACTAAAACTTTTGACATAGGAAAAGAGCCTTTAATCACATTCTTTACCATGTGCAATCATAAAATAGTCTAATATCTTCATTTTTTCATCATACGTAGCTATTACCCTCGAAAACTAAAACTTTTGAAATAGGAAAAGAGCCTTTAATCACATTCTTTACCATGTGCAATCATAAAATAGTCTAATATCTTCATTTTTTCAACATATGTAGGTATTACCCTCGAAAACTAAAACTTTTGACATAGGAAAAGAGCCTTTAATCACATTCTTTACCATGTGCAATCATAAAATAGTCTAATATCTTCATTTTTTAAACATACATAGCTATTACCCTCGAAAACTAAAACTTTTGAAATAGGAAAAGAGCCTTTAATCACATTCTTTACCAGGTGCAATCATAAAATAGTCTAATATCTTCATTTTTTCCACAGACATAGCTATTACCCTCGAAAACTAAAACTTTTGAAATAGGAAAAGAGCCTTTATTCACATTCTTTACCATTTGCAATCATAAAATAGTCTAATATCTTCATTTTTTCAACATACGTAGCTATTACCCTCGAAAACTAAAACTTTTGAAAAAGGAAAAGAGCCTTTAATCACATTCTTTACCATTTGCAATCATGAAATAGTCTAATATCTTCATTTTTTCAACATACGTAGCTATTACCCTCGAAAACTAACACTTTTGACATAGGAAAAGAGCCTTTAATCACATTCTTTACCATTTACAATAATAAAATAGTCTAATATCTTCATTTTTTCAACATACGTAGCTATTACCCTCGAAAACTAAAACTTTTGAAATAGGAAAAGAGCCTTTAATCACATTCTTTACCAATTTGCAATCATAAATAGTCTAATATCTTCATTTTTTCAACATACGTAGTTATTACCCTCGAAAACTAAAACTTTTGAAATAGGAAAAGAGCCTTTAATCACATTCTTTACCATGTGCAATCATAAAATGGTCTAATATCTTCATTTTTTCAACATACGTAGCTATTACCCTCGAAAACTAAAACTTTTGAAATAGGAAAAGAGCCTTTAATCACATTCTTTACCATATGCAATCATAAAATAATCTAATATCTTCATTTTTTCAACATACGTAGCTATTACCCTCGAAAACTAAAACTTTTGACATAGGAAAAGAGCCTTTAATCACATTCTTTACCATGTGCAATCATAAAATAGTCTAATATCTTCATTTTTTCAACATATGTAGCTATTACCCTCGAAAACTAAAACTTTTGACATAGGAAAAGAGCCTTTAATCACATTCTTTACCATGTGCAATCATAAAATAGTCTAATATCTTCATTTTTTCAACATATGTAGCTATTACCCTCGAAAACTAAAACTTTTGACATAGGAAAAGAGCCTTTAATCACATTCTTTACCATGTGCAATCATAAAATAGTCTAATATCTTCATTTTTTCAACATACGTAGCTATTACCCTCGAAAACTAAAACTTTTGAAATAGGAAAAGAGCCTTTAATCACATTCTTTACCATGTGCAATCATAAAATAGTCTAATATCTTCATTTTTTCAACATATGTAGCTATTACCCTCGAAAACTAAAACTTTTGAAATAGGAAAAGAGCCTTTAATCACATTCTTTACCATGTGCAATCATAAAATAGTCTAATATCTTCATTTTTTCAACATACATAGCTATTACCCTCGAAAACTAAAACTTTTGAAATAGGAAAAGAGCCTTTAATCACATTCTTTACCATTTGCAATCATAAAATAGTCTAATATCTTCATTTTTTCAACATACATAGCTATTACCCTCGAAAACTAAAACTTTTGAAATAGGAAAAGAGCCTTTAATCACATTCTTTACCATTTGCAATCATAAAATAGTCTAATATCTTCATTTTTTCAACATACGTAGCTATTACCCTCGAAAACTAAAACTTTTGACATAGGAAAAGAGCCTTTAATCACATTCTTTACCATGTGCAATCATAAAATAGTCTAATATCTTCATTTTTTCCACAGACATAGCTATTACCCTCGAAAACTAAAACTTTTGAAATAGAAAAAGAGCCTTTAATCACATTCTTTACCATTTGCAATCATAAAATAGTCTAATATCTTCATTTTTTCAACATATGTAGCTATTACCCTCGAAAACTAAAACTTTTGAAATAGGAAAAGAGCCTTTAATCACATTCTTTACCATTTGCAATCATAAAATAGTCTAATATCTTCATTTTTTCAACATTCGTAGCTATGACCCTCGAAAACTAAAACTTTTGAAATAGGAAAAGAGCCTTTAATCACATTCTTTACCATTTGCAATCATAAAATAGTCTAATATCTTCATTTTTTCAACATACGTAGCTATTACCCTCGAAAATTAAAACTTTTGACATAGGAAAAGAACCTTTAATCACATTCTTTACCATTTGCAATCATAAAATAGTCTAATATCTTCATTTTTTCAACATACGTAGCTATTACCCTCGAAAACTAAAACTTTTGAAATAGGAAAAGAGCCTTTAATCACATTCTTTACCATTTGCAATCATAAAATAGTCTAATATCTTCATTTTTTCAACATACGTAGCTATTACCCTCGAAAACTAAAACTTTTGACATAGGAAAAGAGCTTTTAATCACATTCTTTACCATGTGCAATCATAAAATAGTCTAATATCTTCATTTTTTCCACAGACAAAGCTATTACCCTCGAAAACTAAAACTTTTGAAATAGGAAAAGAGCCTTTAATCACATTCTTTATCATTTGCAATCATAAAATAGTCTAATATCTTCATTTTTTCAACATACGAAGCTATTACCCTCAAAAACTAAAACTTTTGAAATAGGAAAAGAGCCTTTAATCACATTCTTTACCATTTGCAATCATAAAATAGTCTAATATCTTCATTTTTTCAACATACGTAGCTATTACCCTCGAAAACTAAAACTTTTGAAAAAGGAAAAGAGCCTTTAATCACATTCTTTACCATGTGAAATCATAAAATAGTCTAATATCTTCATTTTTCAACATACGTAGCTATTACCCTCGAAAATTAAAACTTTTGACATAGGAAAAGAGCCTTTAATCACATTCTTTACCATGTGCAATCATAAAATAGTCTAATATCTTCATTTTTTCAACATATGTAGCTATTACCCTCGAAAACTAAAACTTTTGACATAGGAAAAGAGCCTTTAATCACATTCTTTACCATGTGCAATCATAAAATAGTCTAATATCTTCATTTTTTCAACATACGTAGCTATTACCCTCGAAAACTAAAACTTTTGACATAGGAAAAGAGCCTTTAATCACATTCTTTACCATTGCAATCATAAAATAGTCTAATATCTTCATTTTTTCAACATACGTAGCTATTACCCTCGAAAACTAAAACTTTTGAAATAGGAAAAGAGCCTTTAATCACATTCTTTACCATGTGCAATCATAAAATAGTCTAATATCTTCATTTTTTCAACATATGTAGCTATTACCCTCGAAAACTAAAACTTTTGACATAGGAAAAGAGCCTTTAATCACATTCTTTACCATGTGCAATCATAAAATAGTCTAATATCTTCATTTTTTCAACATACATAGCTATTACCCTCGAAAACTAAAACTTTTGAAATAGGAAAAGAGCCTTTAATCACATTCTTTACCAGTGCAATCATAAAATAGTCTAATATCTTCATTTTTTCCACAGACATAGCTATTACCCTCGAAAACTAAAACTTTTGAAATAGGAAAAGAGCCTTTAATCACATTCTTTACCATTTGCAATCATAAAATAGTCTAATATCTTCATTTTTTCAACATACGTAGCTATTACCCTCGAAAACTAAAACTTTTGAAATAGGAAAAGAGCCTTTAATCACATTCTTTACCATTTGCAATCATAAAATAGTCTAATATCTTCATTTTTTCAACATACGTAGCTATTACCCTCGAAAACTAAAACTTTTGACATAGGAAAAGAGCCTTTAATCACATTCTTTACCATGTGCAATCATAAAATAGTCTAATATCTTCATTTTTTCACATACATAGCTATTACCCTCGAAAACTAAAACTTTTGAAATAGGAAAAGAGCCTTTAATCACATTCTTTACCATTTGCAATCATAAAATAGTCTAATATCTTCATTTTTTCAACATATGTAGCTATTACCCTCGAAAACTAAAACTTTTGAAATAGGAAAAGAGCCTTTAATCACATTCTTTACCATTTGCAATCATAAAATAGTCTAATATCTTCATTTTTTCAACATTCGTAGCTATTACCCTCGAAAACTAAAACTTTTGAAATAGGAAAAGAGCCTTTAATCACATTCTTTACCATGTGCAATCATAAAATAGTCTAATATCTTCATTTTTTCAACATACGTAGCTATTACCCTCGAAAACTAAAACTTTTGACATAGGAAAAGAGCCTTTAATCACATTCTTTACCATTTGCAATCATAAAATAGTCTAATATCTTCATTTTTTCAACATACGTAGCTATTACCCTCGAAAACTAAAACTTTTGAAATAGAAAAGAGCCTTTAATCACATTCTTTACCATTTGCAATCATAAAATAGTCTAATATCTTCATTTTTTCAACATACGTAGCTATTACCCTCGAAAACTAAAACTTTTGACATAGGAAAAGAGCCTTTAATCACATTCTTTACCATGTGCAATCATAAAATAGTCTAATATCTTCATTTTTTCAACATACGTAGCTATTACCCTCGAAAACTAAAACTTTTGAAATAGGAAAAGAGCCTTTAATCACATTCTTTACCATTTGCAATCATAAAATAGTCTAATATCTTCATTTTTTCAACATACGTAAGCTATTACCCTCAAAACTAAAACTTTTGAAATAGGAAAAGAGCCTTTAATCACATTCTTTACCATTTGCAATCATAAAATAGTCTAATATCTTCATTTTTTCAACATACGTAGCTATTACCCTCGAAAACTAAAACTTTTGAAATAGGAAAAGAGCCTTTAATCACATTCTTTACCATGTGCAATCATAAAATAGTCTAATATCTTCATTTTTTCAACATACGTAGCTATTACCCTCGAAAACTAAAACTTTTGACATAGGAAAAGAGCCTTTAATCACATTCTTTACCATTTTCAATCATAAAATAGTCTAATATCTTCATTTTTTCAACATACGTAGCTATTACCCCGAAAACTAAAACTTTTGAAATAGGAAAAGAGCCTTTAATCACATTCTTTACCATGTGCAATCATAAAATAGTCTAATATCTTCATTTTTTCAACATACGTAGCTGTTACCCTCGAAAACTAAAACTTTTGAAATAGGAAAAGAGCCTTTAATCACATTCTTTACCATTGCAATCATAAAATAGTCTAATATCTTCATTTTTTCAACATACGTAGCTATTACCCTCGAAAACTAAAACTTTTGAAATAGGAAAAGAGCCTTTATCACATTCTTTACCATGTGCAATCATAAAATAGTCTAATATCTTCATTTTTTCACAGACCTAGCTATTACCCTCGAAAACTAAAACTTTTGAAATAGGAAAAGAGCCTTTAATCACATTCTTTACCATTTGCAATCATAAAATAGTCTAATATCTTCATTTTTTCAACATACGTAGCTATTACCCTCGAAAACTAAAACTTTTGAAATAGGAAAAGAGCCTTTAATCACATTCTTTACCATGTGCAATCATAAAATAGTCTAATATCTTCATTTTTTCAACATACGTAGCTATTACCCTCGAAAACTAAAACTTTTGAAATAGGAAAAGAGCCTTTAATCACATTCTTTACCATTTGCAATCATAAAATAGTCTAATATCTTCATTTTTTCAACATACGTAGCTATTACCCTCGAAAACTAAAACTTTTGAAATAGGAAAAGAGCCTTTAATCACATTCTTTACCATGTGCAATCATAAAATAGTCTAATATCTTCATTTTTTCAACATACGTAGCTATTACCCTCGAAAACTAAAACTTTTGAAATAGGAAAAGAGCCTTTAATCACATTCTTTACCATTTGCAATCATAAAATAGTCTAATATCTTCATTTTTTCAACATACGTAGCTATTACCCTCGAAAACTAAAACTTTTGAAATAGGAAAAGAGCCTTTAATCACATTCTTTACCATTTGCAATCATAAAATAGTCTAATATCTTCATTTTTTCAACATACGTAGCTATTACCTCGAAAACTAAAACTTTTGAAAAGGAAAAGAGCCTTTAATCACATTCTTTACCATTTGCAATCATAAAATAGTCTAATATCTTCATTTTTTTCAACATACGTAGCTATTACTCTCGAAAACTAAAACTTTTGACATAGGAAAAGAGCCTTTAATCACATTCTTTACCATGTGCAATCATAAAATAGTCTAATATCTTCATTTTTTCCACAGACATAGCGATTACCCTCGAAAACTAAAACTTTTGAAATAGGAAAAGAGCCTTTAATCACATTCTTTACTATGTGCAATCATAAAATAGTCTAATATATTCATTTTTTCAACATACGTAGCTATTACCCTCGAAAACTAAAACTTTTGACATAGGAAAAGAGCCTTTAATCACATTCTTTACCATTTGCAATCATAAAATGGTCTAATATCTTCATTTTTTCAACATACGTAGCTATTACCCTCGAAAACTAAAACTTTTGAAATAGGAAAAGAGCCTTTAATCACATTCTTTACCATTTGCAACCATAAAATAGTCTAATATCTTCATTTTTTCAACATACGTAGCTATTAATCTCAAAAACTATTACTTTTGAAATAGGAAAAGAGCCTTTAATCACATTCTTTATCATGTGCAATCATAAAATAGTCTAATATCTTCATTTTTTCAACATACGTAGCTATTACCCTCGAAAACTAAAACTTTTGACATAGGAAAAGAGCCTTTAATCACATTCTTTACCATTTGCAATCATAAAATAGTCTAATATCTTCATTTTTTCAACATACGTAGCTATTACCCTCTAAAACTAAAACTTTTGAAATAGGAAAAGAGCCTTTAATCACATTCTTTACCATTTGCAATCATAAAATAGTCTAATATCTTCATTTTTTCAACATACGTAGATCTTACCCCCGAAAACTAAAACTTTTGAAATAGGAAAGGAGCCTTTAATCACATTCCTTACCATATGCAATCATAAAATAGTCTAATATCTTCATTTTTTCAACATACGTAGCTATTACCCTCGAAAACTAAAACTTTTGACATAGGAAAAGAGCCTTTAATCACATTCTTTACCATGTGCAATCATAAAATAGTCTAATATCTTCATTTTTTCATCATACGTAGCTATTACCCTCGAAAACTAAAACTTTTGAAATAGGAAAAGAGCGTTTAATCACATTCTTTACCATGTGCATTCACAAAATAGTCTAATATCTTCATTTTTTCAACATATGTAGCTATTATCCTCGAAAACTAAAACTTTTGACATAGGAAAAGAGCCTTTAATCACATTCTTTACCATGTGCAATCATAAAATAGTCTAATATCTTCATTTTTTCAACATACATAGCTATTACCCTCGAAAACTAAAACTTTTGAAATAGGAAAAGAGCCTTTGATCACATTCTTTACCATGTGCAATCATAAAATAGTCTAATATAGTCATTTTTTCCACAGACATAGCTATTACCCTCGAAAACTAAAACTTTTGAAATAGGAAAAGAGCCTTTATTCACATTCTTTACCATTTGCAATCATAAAATAGTCTAATATCTTCATTTTTTCAACATACGTAGCTATTACCCTCGAAAACTAAAACTTTTGGAAAGGAGCCTTTAATCACATTCTTTACCATTTGCAATCATAAAATAGTCTAATATCTTCATTTTTTCCACAGGCAAAGCTATTACCCTCGAAAACTAAAACTTTTGAAATAGGAAAAGAGCCTTTAATCACATTCTTTACCATTTGCAATCATAAAATAGTCTAATATCTTCATTTTTTCAACATACGTAGGTATTAACCTCGAAAAATAAAACTTTTGAAATAGGAAAAGAGCCTTTAATCACATTCTTTACCATGTGCAATCATAAAATAGTCTAATATCTTCATTTTTTCAACATACGTAGCTATTACCCTCGAAAACTAAAACTTTTGACATAGGAAAAGAGCCTTTAATCATATTCTTTACCATTTGCAATCATAAAATAGTCTAATATCTTCATTTTTTCCACAGACAAAGCTATTACCCTCGAAAACTAAAACTTTTGAAATAGGAAAAGAGCCTTTAATCACATTCTTTACCATTTGCAATCATAAAATAGTCTAATATCTTCATTTTTTCAACATACGTAGCTATTACCCTCGAAAACTAAAACTTTTGACATAGGAAAAGAGCCTTTAATCACATTCTTTACCGTTTGCAATCATAAAATTGTCTAATATCTTGATTTTTTCAACATACGTAGCTATTACCCTCGAAAACTAAAACTTTTGACATAGGAAAAGGGTCTTTAATCACATTTTTTACCATTTGCAATCATAAAATAGTCTAATAACTTCATTTTTTCAACATACGTAGCTATTACCCTCGAAAACTAAAACTTTTGACATAGGAAAAGAGCCTTTAATCACATTCTTTACCATTTGCAATCATAAAATAGTCTAATATCTTCATTTTTTCAACATACGTAGGTATTAACCTCGAAAAATAAAACTTTTGAAATAGGAAAAGAGCCCTTAATCACATTCTTTACCATGTGCAATCATAAAATAGTCTAATATCTTCATTTTTTCAACATACGTAGCTATTACCCTCGAAAACTAAAACTTTTGACATAGGAAAAGAGCCTTTAATCATATTCTTTACCATTTGCAATCATAAAATAGTCTAATATCTTCATTTTTTCCACAGACAAAGCTATTACCCTCGAAAACTAAAACTTTTGAAATAGGAAAAGAGCCTTTAATCACATTCTTTACCATTTGCAATCATAAAATAGTCTAATATCTTCATTTTTTCAACATACGTAGCTATTACCCTCGAAAACTAAAACTTTTGACATAGGAAAAGAGCCTTTAATCACATTCTTTACCATTTGCAATCATAAAATTGTCTAATATCTTGATTTTTTCAACATACGTAGCTATTACCCTCGAAAACTAAAACTTTTGAAATAGGAAAAGAGCCTTTAATCACATTCTTTACCATTTGCAATCATAAAATAGTCTAATATATTCATTTTTTCAACATACGTAGCTATTACCCTCGAAAACTAAAACTTTTGAAATAGGAAAAGAGCCTTTAATCACATTCTTTACCATTTACAATCATAAAATAGTCTAATATCTTCATTTTTTCAACATACGTAGCTATTACCCTCGAAAACTAAAACTTTTGAAATAGGAAAAGAGCCTTTAATCACATTCTTTACCATTTGCAATCATAAAATAGTCTAATATCTTCATTTTTTCAACATACGTAGCTATTACCCTCGAAAACTAAAACTTTTGACATAGGAAAAGAGCCTTTAATCACATTCTTTACCATTTGCAATAATAAAATTGTCTAATATCTTCATTTTTTCAACATACGTAGCTATTACCCTCGAAAACTAAAATTTTTGAAATAGGAAAAGAGCCTTTAATCACATTCTTTACCATTTGCAATCATAAAATAGTCTAATATCTTCATTTTTTCAACATACGTAGCTATTACCCTCGAAAACTAAAACTTTTGAAATAGGAAAAGAGCCTTTAATCACATTCTTTACCATTTACAATCATAAAATAGTCTAATATCTTCATTTTTTCAACATACGTAGATATTACCCCCGAAAACTAAAACTTTTGAAATAGGACAAGAGCCTTTAATCACATTCTTTTCCATATGCAATCATAAAATAGTCTAATATCTTCATTTTTTCAACATACGTAGCTATTACCCTCGAAAACTAAAACTTTTGACATAGGAAAAGAGCCTTTAATCACATTCTTTACCATGTGCAATCATAAAATAGTCTAATATCTTCATTTTTTCATCATACGTAGCTATTACCCTCGAAAACTAAAACTTTTGAAATAGGAAAAGAGTGTTTAATCACATTCTTTACCATGTGCAATCACAAAATAGTCTAATATCTTCATTTTTTCAACATATGTAGCTATTACCCTCGAAAACTAAAACTTTTGACATAGGAAAAGAGCCTTTAATCACATTCTTTACCATGTGCAATCATAAAATAGTCTAATATCTTCTTTTTTTCAACATACATAGCTATTACCCTCGAAAACTAAAACTTTTGAAATAGGAAACGAGCCTTTAATCACATTCTTTACCATGTGCAATCATAAAATAGTCTAATATCTTCATTTTTTCAACATACGTAGCTATTACCCTCGAAAACTAAAACTTTTGGAAAGGAGCCTTTAATCACATTCTTTACCATGTGCAATCATAAAATAGTCTAATATCTTCATTTTTTCAACAAACGTAGCTATTAACCTCGAAAACTAAAACTTTTGACATAGGAAAAGAGCCTTTAATCACATTCTTTACCATGTGCAATCATAAAATAGTCTAATATCTTCATTTTTTCCCCAGACATAGCTATTACCCTCGAAAACTAAAACTTTTGAAATAGGAAAAGAGCCTTTAATCACATTCTTTACCATTTGCAATCATAAAATGGTCTAATATCTTCATTTTTTCAACATATGTAGCTATTACCCTCGAAAACTAAAACTTTTGAAATAGGAAAAGAGCCTTTAATCACATTCTTTACCATTTGCAATCATAAAATAGTCTAATATCTTCATTTTTCAACATACGTAGCTATTAATCTCAAAAACTATAACTTTTGAAATAGGAAAAGAGCCTTTAATCACATTCTTTACCATGTGCAATCATAAAATAGTCTAATATCATCATTTTTTCAACATACGTAGCTATTACCCTCGAAAACTAAAACTTTTGACATAGGAAAAGAGCCTTTAATCATATTCTTTACCATTTGCAATCATAAAATAGTCTAATATCTTCATTTTTTCCACAGACAAAGCTATTACCCTCGAAAACTAAAACTTTTGAAATAGGAAAAGAGCCTTTAATCACATTCTTTACCATTTGCAATCATAAAATAGTCTAATATCTTCATTTTTTCAACATACGTAGCTATTACCCTCGAAAACTAAAACTTTTGACATAGGAAAAGAGCCTTTAATCACATTCTTTACCATTTGCAATCATAAAATTGTCTAATATCTTGATTTTTTCAACATACGTAGCTATTACCCTCGAAAACTAAAACTTTTGACATAGGAAAAGAGCCTTTAATCACATTCTTTACCATTTGCAATCATAAAATAGTCTAATATCTTCATTTTTTCCACAGACAAAGCTATTACCCTCGAAAACTAAAACTTTGAAATAGGAAAAGAGCCTTTAATCACATTCTTTACCATGTGCAATCATAAAATAGTCTAATATCTTCATTTTTTCAACATACGTAGCTATTACCCTCGAAAACTAAAACTTTTGACATAGGAAAAGAGCCTTTAATCATATTCTTTACCATTTGCAATCATAAAATAGTCTAATATCTGCCTTTTTTCCACAGACAAAGCTATTACCCTCGAAAACTAAAACTTTTGAAATAGGAAAAGAGCCTTTAATCACATTCTTTACCATTTGCAATCATAAAATAGTCTAATATCTTCATTTTTTCAACATACGTAGCTATTACCCTCGAAAACTAAAACTTTTGACATAGGAAAAGAGCCTTTAATCACATTCTTTACCGTTTGCAATCATGAAATTGTCTAATATCTTGATTTTTTCAACATACGTAGCTATTACCCTCGAAAACTAAAACTTTTGAAATAGGAAAAGAGCCTTTAATCACATTCTTTACCATTTGCAATCATAAAATAGTCTAATATATTCATTTTTTCAACATACGTAGCTATTACCCTCGAAAACTAAAACTTTTGAAATAGGAAAAGAGCCTTTAATCACATTCTTTACCATTTGCAATCATAAAATAGTCTAATATCTTCATTTTTTCAACATACGTAGCTATTACCCTCGAAAACTAAAACTTTTGAAATAGGAAAAGAGCCTTTAATCACATTCTTTACCATTTGCAATCATAAAATAGTCTAATATCTTCATTTTTTCAACATACGTAGCTATTACCCTCGAAAACTAAAACTTTTGACATAGGAAAAGAGCGTATAATCACATTCTTTACCATTTGCAATAATAAAATTGTCTAATATCTTCATTTTTTCAACATACATAGCTATTACCCTCGAAAACTAAAATTTTTGAAATAGGAAAAAGAGCCTTTAATCACATTCTTTACCATTTGCAATCATAAAATAGTCTAATATCTTCATTTTTTCAACATACATAGCTATTACCCTCGAAAACTAAAACTTTTGAAATAGGAAAAGAGCCTTTAATCACATTCTTTACCATTTGCAATCATAAAATAGTCTAATATCTTCATTTTTTCAACATACGTAGATATTACACCCGAAAACTAAAACTTTTGAAATAAGAAAAGAGCCTTTAATCACATTCTTTACCATTTGCAATCATAAAATAGTCTAATATCTTCATTTTTTCAACATACGTAGATATTACCCTCGAAAACTAAAACTTTTGAAATAGGAAAAGAGCGTTTAATCACATTCTTTACCATGTGCAATCACAAAATAGTCTAATATCTTCATTTTTTCAACATATGTAGCTATTACCCTCGAAAACTAAAACTTTTGACATAGGAAAAGAGCCTTTAATCACATTCTTTACCATGTGCAATCATAAAATAGTCTAATATCTTCATTTTTTCAACATACATAGCTATTACCCTCGAAAACTAAAACTTTTGAAATAGGAAAAGAGCCTTTAATCGCATTCTTTACCATGTGCAATCATAAAATAGTCTAATATCTTCATTTTTTCCACAGACATAGCTATTACCCTCGAAAACTAAAACTTTTGAAATAGGAAAAGAGCCTTTATTCACATTCTTTACCATTTGCAATCATAAAATAGTCTAATATCTTCATTTTTTCAACATACGTAGCTATTACCCTCGAAAACTAAAGCTTTTGGAAAGGAGCCTTTAATCACATTCTTTACCATGTGCAATCATAAAATAGTCTAATATCTTCGTTTTTTCAACATACGTAGCTATTACCCTCGAAAACTAAAACTTTTGACATAGGAAAAGAGCCTTTAATCACATTCTTTACCATGTGCAATCATAAAATAGTCTAATATCTTCATTTTTTCCCCAGACATAGCTATTACCCTCGAAAACTAAAACTTTTGAAATAGGAAAAGAGCCTTTAATCACATTCTTTACCATTTGCAATCATAAAATAGTCTAATATCTTCATTTTTTCAACATACGTAGATATTACCCCCGAAAACTAAAACTTTTGACATAGGAAAAGAGCCTTTAATCACATTCTTTACCATGTGCAATCATAAAATAGTCTAATATCTTCATTTTTTCCCCAGACATAGCTATTACCCTCGAAAACTAAAACTTTTGAAATAGGAAAAGAGCCTTTAATCACATTCTTTACCATTTGCAATCATAAAATAGTCTAATATCTTCATTTTTTCAACATACGTAGATATTACCCCCGAAAACTAAAACTTTTGAAATAAGAAAAGAGCCTTTAATCACATTCTTTACCATTTGCAATCATAAAATAGTCTAATATCTTCATTTTTTCAACATACGTAGATATTACCCTCGAAAACTAAAACTTTTGAAATAGGAAAAGAGCGTTTAATCACATTCTTTACCATGTGCAATCACAAAATAGTCTAATATCTTCATTTTTTCAACATATGTAGCTATTACCCTCGAAAACTAAAACTTTTGACATAGGAAAAGAGCCTTTAATCACATTCTTTACCATGTGCAATCATAAAATAGTCTAATATCTTCATTTTTGTAACATACATAGCTATTACCCTCGAAAACTAAAACTTTTGAAATAGGAAAAGAGCCTTTAATCGCATTCTTTACCATGTGCAATCATAAAATAGTCTAATATCTTCATTTTTTCCACAGACATAGCTATTACCCTCGAAAACTAAAACTTTTGAAATAGGAAAAGAGCCTTTATTCACATTCTTTACCATTTGCAATCATAAAATAGTCTAATATCTTCATTTTTTCAACATACGTAGCTATTACCCTCGAAAACTAAAGCTTTTGGAAAGGAGCCTTTAATCACATTCTTTACCATGTGCAATCATAAAATAGTCTAATATCTTCGTTTTTTCAACATACGTAGCTATTACCCTCGAAAACTAAAACTTTTGACATAGGAAAAGAGCCTTTAATCACATTCTTTACCATATGCAATCATAAAATAGTCTAATATCTTCATTTTTTCCCCAGACATAGCTATTACCCTCGAAAACTAAAACTTTTGAAATAGGAAAAGAGCCTTTAATCACATTCTTTACCATTTACAATCATAAAATGGTCTAATATCTTCATTTTTTCAACATATGTAGCTATTACCCTCGAAAACTAAAACTTTTGAAATAGGAAAAGAGCCTTTAATCACATTCTTTACCATTTGCAATCATAAAATAGTCTAATATCTTCATTTTTTCAACATACGTAGCTATTAATCTCAAAAACTATAACTTTTGAAATAGGAAAAGAGCCTTTAATCACATTCTTTACCATGTGCAATCATAAAATAGTCTAATATCATCATTTTTTCAACATACGTAGCTATTACCCTCAAAAACTAAACCTTTTGACATAGGAAAAGAGCCTTTAATCACATTCTTTACCATTTGCAATCATAAAATAGTCTAATATCTTCATTTTTTCAACATACGTAGCTATTACCCTCGAAAACTAAAACTTTTGAAATAGGAAAAGAGCCTTTAATCACATTCTTTACCATTTGCAATCATAAAATAGTCTAATATCTTCATTTTTTCAACATACGTAGATATTACCCCCGAAAACTAAAACTTTAGAAATAGGAAAAGAGCCTTTAATCACATTCTTTACCATATGCAATCATAAAATAGTCTAATATCTTCATTTTTTCAACATACGTAGCTATTACCCTCGAAAACTAAAACTTTTGACATAGGAAAAGAGCCTTTAATCACATTATTTACCATGTGCAATCATAAAATAGTCTAATATCTTCATTTTTTCATCATACGTAGCTATTACCCTCGAAAACTAAAACTTTTGAAATAGGAAAAGAGCGTTTAACCACATTCTTTACCATGTGCAATCACAAAATAGTCTAATATCTTCATTTTTTCAACATATGTAGCTATTACCCTCGAAAACTAAAACTTTTGACATAGGAAAAGAGCCTTTAATCACATTCTTTACCATGTGCAATCATAAAATAGTCTAATATCTTCATTTTTTCAACATACATAGCTATTACCCTCGAAAACTAAAACTTTTGAAATAGGAAAAGAGCCTTTAATCACATTCTTTACCATTTGCAATCATAAAATTGTCTAATATCTTGATTTTTTCAACATACGTAGCTATTACCCTCGAAAACTAAAACTTTTGACATAGGAAAAGAGTCTTTAATCACATTTTTTACCATTTGCAATCATAAAATAGTCTAATAACTTCATTTTTTCAACATACGTAGCTATTACCCTCGAAAACTAAAACTTTTGACATAGGAAAAGAGCCTTTAATCACATTCTTTACCATTTGCAATCATAAAATAGTCTAATATCTTCATTTTTTCCACAGACAAAGCTATTACACTCGAAAACTAAAACTTTGAAATAGGAAAAGAGCCTTTAATCACATTCTTTACCATGTGCAATCATAAAATAGTCTAATATCTTCATTTTGTCCACAGACCTAGCTATTACAAAGAATGTGATAGCTATCACATTCTTTACCATTTGCAACCATAAAATAGTCTAATATCGAAAATCGAAAACTAAAACTTTTGACATAGGAAAAGAGCCTTTAATCACATTCTTTACCATTTGCAATCATAAAAAGGTCTAATATCTTCATTTTTTCAACATACGTAGCTATTACCCTCGAAAACTAAAACTTTTGAAATAGGAAAAGAGCCTTTAATCACATTCTTTACCATTTGCAATCATAAAATAGTCTAATAACTTCATTTTTTCAACATACGTAGCTATTACCCTCGAAAACTAAAACTTTTGAAATAGGAAAAGAGCCTTTAATCACATTCTTTAACATGTGCAATCATAAAATTGTCTAATATCTTCATTTTTTCAACATACGTAGCTATTACCCTCGAAAACTAAAACTTTTGAAATAGGAAAAGAGCCTTTAATCACATTCTTTACCATTTGCAATCATAAAATAGTCTAATATCTTCATGTTTTCAACATACGTAGCTATTACCCTCGAAAAATAAAACTTTTGAAATAGGAAAAGAGCCTTTAATCACATTCTTTACCATGTGCAATCATAAAATTGTCTAATATCTTCATTTTTTCCACAGACAAAGCTATTACCCTCGAAAACTAAAACTTTTGACATAGGAAAAGAGCCTTTAATCACATTCTTTACCATGTGCAATCATTAAATAGTCTAATATCTTCATTTTTTCCACAGACAAAGCTATTACCCTCGAAAACTAAAACTTTTAACATAGGAAAAGAGCCTTTAATCACATTCTTTACCATTTGCAATCATAAAATAGTCTAATATCATCATTTTTTCAACATACATAGCTATTACCCTCGAAAACTAAAACTTTTGAAATAGAAAAGAGCCTTTAATCACATTCTTTACCATGTGCAATCAAAAATTGTCTAATATCTTCATTTTTTCCACAGACAAAGCTATTACCCTCGAAAACTAAAACTTTTGGAAAGGAGCCTTTAATCACATTCTTTACCATGTGCAATCATAAAATAGTCTAATATCTTCATTTTTTCAACATACGTAGCTATTACCCTCGAAAACTAAAACTTTTGACATAGGAAAAGAGCCTTTAATCACATTCTTTACCATGTGCAATCATAAAATAGTCTAATATCTTCATTTTTTCCCCAGACATAGCTATTACCCTCGAAAACTAAAACTTTTGAAATAGGAAAAGAGCCTTTAATCACATTCTTTACCATTTGCAATCATAAAATGGTCTAATATCTTCATTTTTTCAACATATGTAGCTATTACCCTCGAAAACTAAAACTTTTGAAATAGGAAAAGAGCCTTTAATCACATTCTTTACCATTTGCAATCATAAAATAGTCTAATATCTTCATTTTTTCAACATACGTAGCTATTAATCTCAAAAACTATAACTTTTGAAATAGGAAAAGAGCCTTTAATCACATTCTTTACCATGTGCAATCATAAAATAGTCTAATATCTTCATTTTTTCAACATACGTAGCTATTACCCTCGAAAACTAAAACTTTTGACATAGGAAAAGAGCCTTTAATCACATTCTTTACCATTTGCAATCATAAAATAGTCTAATATCTTCATTTTTTTTAACATACGTTGCTATTACCCTCGAAAACTAAAACTTTTGAAATAGAAAATGTTTTTGAAATTTTGCAATTTTGAATTGCAGATGGTAAAGAATGTGATTAAAGGCCCTTTTCCTATTTCAAAAGTCTTAGTTTTCGAGGGTAATAGCTACGTATGTTGAAAAAATGAAGATATTAGACTATTTTATGATTGCAAATGGTAAAGAATGTGATTAAAGGCTCTTTTCCTATTTCAAAAGTTTTAGTTTTCGAGGGTAATAGCTTTGTCTGTGGAAAAAATGAAGATATTAGACAATTTTATGGTTGCACATGGTAAAGAATGTGATGAAAGGCTCTTTTCCTATTTCAAAAGTTTTAGTTTTCGAGGGTAATAGCTACGTATGTTGAAAAAATGAAGATATTAGACTATTTTATGATTGCAAATGGTAAAGAATGTTATTAAAGGCTCTTTTCCTATTTCAAAAGTTTTAGTTTTCGAGGGTAATAGCTACGTATGTTGAAAAAATGAAGATATTAGACTATTTTATGATTGCAAATGGTAAAGAATGTGATTAATGGCTCTTTTCCTATTTCAAAAGTTTAGTTTTCGTGGGTAATAGCTACGTATGTTGAAAAAATGAAGATATTAGACTATTTTATGATTGCACATGGTAAAGAATGTGATTAAAGGCTCTTTTCCTATTTCAAAAGTTTTAGTTTTCGAGGGTAATAGCTACGTATGTTGAAAAAATGAAGATATTAGACAATTTTATGATTGCACATGGTAAAGAATGTGATTAAAGGCTCTTTTCCTATTTCAAAAGTTTTAGTTTTCGAGGGTAATAGCTACGTATGTTGATAAAATGAAGATATTAGACAATTTTATGATTGCACATGGTAAAGAATGTGATTAAAGGCTCTTTTCCTATTTCAAAAGTTTTAGTTTTCGAGGGTAATAGCTACGTATTTTGAAAAAATGAAGATATTAGACTATTTTATGATTGCAAATGGTAAAGAATGTGATTAAAAGCTCTTTTCCTATTTCAAAAGTTTTAGTTTTCGAGGCTAATAGCTACGTATGTTGAAAAAATGAAGATATTAGACTATTTTATGATTGCAAATGGTAAAGAATGTGATTAAAGGTTCTTTTCCTATTTCAAAAGTTTTAGTTTTTGAGGGTAATAGCTATGTATGTTGAAAAAATGAAGATATTAGACAATTTTATGATTGCAAATGGTAAAGAATGTGATTAAAGGATCTTTTCCTATTTCAAAAGTTTTAGTTTTCGAGGGTAATAGCTACGTATGTTGAAAAAATGAAGATATTAGACAATTTTTTGATTGCACATGGTAAAGAATGTGATTAAAGGCTCTTTTCCTATTTCAAAAATTTTAGTTTTCGAGGGTAATAGCTACGTATGTTGAAAAAAATGAAGATATTAGACAATTTTATGATTGCACATGGTAAAGAATGTGATTAAAGGCTCTTTTCCTATTTCAAAAGTTTTAGTTTTCGTGGGTAATAGCTACGTATGTTGAAAAAATGAAGATATTAGACTATTTTAAATAGTTAAAAAAAGACCTTTCTTTTGATTTTTGTTAAGAATAGATCTATCCAATACCACAGAATCCAATTGTATGAGCAGTCAAAATACAGGGTGCAAGTTAAAGCTATTTCATAATTGCTTATTTCAGAGGGAAAGTAATCCGATTTTTTTTTTAAGTTATTTGCAATTCTTCCCAAATTCCTCTTATAATTGCACTTCGGCGAAAATGCTGTTCTCAAACTATCTGCTCCCCAAAAATATTTTTTTTTTTAGTTCACAATTCCTTTCGTTCATATCGAAGAAGCAGATAACGTTGCTCTAATATAATTGATAATTTCAGTCCCAAATATTATTTATAAAAATATTCTTCAAGAATACCTGCAAGATTATTTACTTTTAATAAATCTAGTTCAGTCTCTCTTTGAAGATCTCTCCAAGTTAAGATTAGTATTTTGATTAAAGCAAAATACTTATGGATGTAATATAAATAAGTTTTTTTTTTAACTACTTTTATTATTTTAGCTATATGCAAGGCTCCGTTTACGATAAGAGAGACTGGCTACGGGTGTTTTAATATAAATATTGAATTGCATTACAGAATCCCAATGAGGAAGAGTAATAGATTTAAACATTATTTGGAGCTGCACAACAAAATAGAGTGCCTGAATTTTAAGACACACACCATCATTTTTAAAAATATTGATGGTCATTGGAAGGACAAACTATTGAAAGCGGGTGCCGTAAGTTCTTTTTACCAATTTAAGATCATTTGTTGTTTTTAAAGTTAATCAGTGGTTGGGTTAAAAGCTATGTTTAAACTATAAGTTTTAACTTTATTGAGGAGGCTTACCTTATTCAAGAGAAAATAATAACACTGATATTGAGATAGTTTTAAATTTTTTTGGGCCAAGAATTTTCACACTATTTAACACATAATAAAAAATTGTAGCAAATATATTTTAATTACTCTCTGTTTATCAATATTAATAAACAAACCAGCGTCATTTATCGTTTGCTTTTCTTGCAATTTTCCATCCTTCTTAAGTGTGTTTTTCTCAAAAACTTTCATCAGAACTGTTATAATATTTTTTCTGAAACAGTAATTATACTTATTTTTCTTTATTATTGCAACGATGAAATTTCAATAAATGTCAAATGTTATAAGGACAATCAAGTCTCATTGTTGATAAGGGCCATCAAAAATGTAAGCCGAAGCTAAAACTGGACCACTAATTGTATCACCTTTACTAATTAGTCTGCTTAAAGCTAATCTGCATTCAGTTTTAAGGTTGTCTTCACTTTCTGTTATTGGGTCACTATAAGAACACATGGATGAGAATCGGATCCCTTTTCAATTCCCTTTTTCTTCTTGTTCCACTTTCCGTTGCCTTTTTAAAATTAGTTCTGAGCCAAAGACAAAAAGCAGGAGCTTTACCCTTTATTGGCTTTACAAGCTTGTTATAATCAAACAAAATCAATACAAATTATATTTTCATTAATGTTATGAAACACATCAAATTTGAGAGATGAAAAAATATTTCTCTATGGAACTGGTTAATGTGAACCAGTCCCCGAGTCATCATCCCCAAGCCTATGGCTGCAGACGGAGTTATGCTGAATTAATAATTAACAGAATATGTAGCAGATGAGCTGTCCTAATCCTGAGACCACTTGAAGATAAACTCTCCCAAACCAAAGATTTACCAAGCGGTCAAAGAGTAAAGATGGCTCATTTCTTCCCCAAGTCTTCGATAGGAAATTTTTCTCAGAGCAATAAGGAAGAAAAGTTACTTCTTAGCAAAGACACTATCCAGTTAAATTTATAAAACACATACAGATTAAATGTTAAATAGATAAAAAATGTACATGCAGGAAACAAACTGAAAATTAAGTAGTGAAAAACTAAGGTAGTCAGCAATGATCTGCTTCAAACGACAGTAGTGTACTGTAAACCATCTTTTGGGTAGTTGATGGCAAGTCGAATAGGCTCGGTTTTTTTTAGTAGCTCACCATTATAGTGCAAATATATCCCTTTTACTCCTTTCAACTCCCACACCCGTTATTGGAAACTAAATCTCTCAGATGAACTATGTACTGCTTTAAAAGTCCGGTGCATTGTATCATTCAGTTGCATGTGATTTGAAAATGGCGGCTTAGAAGTTAAGAAAATTTACCCATTAAACCGCCATTGTTTAAACCGCCATTATTAATTAACTACAAGGAAAATGTTGGTATATATCGTATTTTGAAAATAAGATGTGATCATGTTAGAATAAAAGAAATGCAAGGAAAATAGAGAAATCATTAAAATACATAATCCTATACAAAATACATAATATTTCGTTCCTTTTAGGGAAAAAAGTTAAAACGCCAAAGAGATGTCACTAATTTATATTTGGGAAGAACACCGAATTAGGAAATGAACAGAATATTGGAGTTCTCCTCTGATTTCTATCCTATCAGTAACTTCAATGGAAACTTCTGGGAGTGGTTATAAAACCTAAAATATGCTGACTATGCCTCACTCCCCATCTTTTGAGCTTCGCATAACATCTGTAAACTTTTTTTGCTTTCAAACCTGTGCCTTTTTTCTAATAGGCAGTATTTAATCCCACCGTTTCTATAATCAAAAAACAAAAAAGGAAATTACAACAAATTTTGACAGTTTCAATAAAACAACAATAAAATTTTGAGAGGAAACAAGACCTCTGATATGATTTGAATTTGTAAGACTGAAAAATGGCGCTAGTGTCGGCAAAAAAACAATTATTGTCCAATTTTATGTAATACTTTAGGAAAATAACAACTCCTAAAGTATTTTGTAACAACCAGGTGTACATAAAGGGTTAATATTCAACAACACCTGCTGTTTGCTAAGGCCCGATTGGAACTGGTTGCTGGGGTCTAGCTAGACATATAATGCAATCACTACTTTTTGGGTACGTGCCGTTGATAACCTGTTTGAAATAATGTGATTGTTTTACTGCGGTATTTTACTCAATAGTCCTCAAAACCTTTATTATTCTAATAGCAATATTAAGACGCACGGTAAAATTCTGTTTTTATTTTGTTACCTTCTGTTATCTTGTTATCAAGTTCTATCTTGTCTTATCCTTTATCATCTTGCTTTTATTTTGTTTATATTATTTCGTTTTTATTTCTGTTCTTATTTATTTTGTTTTTATTTTGTACTTTCGTAATATTATTCTGTATTTGTGCAGCTTATACCTTTTATAAAGCTTTTATTAAAATTTATCTTAATTGCAGGTAATTCACCAAAATAAAAAAAAAGGAAAAACCCCTGGTATATGTTTAATTTCTCTTTGAATAATATACTTTTGTCAAAAAAATTCAACAGCTTTATAATTTCAAACAGTTCATGGCAACGACTCTAAATAAGGAGAGACTTGGCTTAATAGTAACCAAAACTCTAAAAGGCAGAATTTTGATGTCATTAAGAACGTTAAAGTAATTATCATATTATGCTGCTTTCAATATATATGATTCAGGTTTAATGTTAACTTTCAAAAGCTACAAGCCTGAGAAAATTTCAATGATTTTCGAGAAGGGGTTGAACAACCTATATATTAAAAGAATCTGAATGAAAAGAGTGTCATTAGATTCAGCTTATCCAAAAACCAGGGGTATCATATTTTTGGGGGCTTGGGGGGATTTTCCCCCAATTTGGAGAAAAAATTATTATATAGCCCATGTCCATTGACTCTCTGGATGGAGATACTGTTTGTCCCTCCAATAAAATACCAGAGCTCCACCCCTGCAGAGAAACTTAGGGTAGAAATTTCAGGCTCCTATATGAAAATTAAACAAAAAATAAGTTTTTTCAACTGAAAGTAAGGAGTGACATTAAAAATTAAAACGAACAGAAATTATTCCGTATATGAAAGGGGTTGTACCCCTTCTCAACGTCCCACTGTCTACGCTAAAGTTTGAATATTTGTCATAGATCTACTTTTTAAAACAATTAAAAACTTCAGCGTAAAGAGCGGAACGTTGAGGAGGGGAGAGCTTGTTTTTTATTTAATAAACTTGTTTTTATTTAATATCTGAATGTTTTAAATTAATATATGTTTTGATTTTGACTAACCGCACAGGAATAATTAAAATGAAATTTGCATATTATTTTTTTGGCTAAATGGCTTTCTCATAATTTTGATCGGACGTGCTGCCCTCCAATTTTTGGTTACTTAATAATACGACCAGAACTTTTTATATTTTTACGAACGTTTTTATTTGCAATGAAAATACGCAGCTTCCGAATTAACTTACGTAACGAACTTCTATATTTGTACGTTTTTATTACATATATAAGATACATATATATTCACCCCCTCGACAATACCTCGCTCTTTACACTAAAGCTTGAATTTTGCCCCAATTCTTTCAAAATGTCCATGAATCACAAAGGCAGTAAAATAAATAGTTGAAATTTCAAAAACACTTTAGTGTAAACAGCGAGGTGTTGAGGAGGAGACAAACGCCCTCATATATATAATGATTTCTGTTTGTTTTAAGTTTTAATGCTGCTCTTTACTTCCAGTTGAAAACTTTTCTTATGTATTTTTTCATTGTTTTTTTTTAATAATGCTAGAAAATCCTGCGCCCCCTTCATAGAAATTCTCTCACGATAAATTCCTCCATTGAAACATCCTCCCTAGTAAAATCTTATTCGTTCCGAACATCTTTCATTTTACTCATTATCCAGTACACTAGAGTTTATCCCTTGTTGGGATTTAATGTTCATTTAGTTCTGATTTGATTGCAAGGAACTTACTCATACATAAAGAGGGAATTGTATTGTGGAAGAAAACTTTTCAGACAAAGGCAGCTGCTTTTTCCATGTAGACTCCTAATATATCAGTTTTTATGTATATTACGGTTCAGAATTTCAATTTTACCCCGAATGCCCTTAAGGAGGGGTTCTGTGAGGTCCAAATTCTTTATTTATGCTCCAAAGGAGTGTTTTCCAACCCATAGAAATGCCCTATAAAACACATTGATTTTTTGATTTTTCCTTATATGCAAAACGTATACTCTTTTATCCCCTGCTCTTGTCCCAGACTTCCAAATTGTCAGAATTATAGATAAGATTTTACTAATAATACTATGTTTAGACATCTTCTACATAGATTAATGGGGACAGAGGACCATGAGAAATAAAATAACTGCTACAAAGTAAAGAAATAACATTCCCGAGGACAGTGATAATAGCGTGTCATAATTAATGTCTCATAATAGCATTTATCTTAATCATTATGACACAGCCCTTATAATTAGTATCTCAGTTTTACCATTACCAACAGAATAACTGGCAGAGAACTAACAAAACGACATATCTGAGCTGAACTTTAAAATATTCCAAATCAAAGTCGCAATATATATGAGGTGCACCAAGAAACTTTGAATAATTTCAAAATGCACTGAGTGGCAGACAATCTTTCTCTTTGTATGATCTCTATAAAACTAATCGATCTCATTGACATTTGATCAGACTTAGGATCTTATCTCGAAAATACATGCCACTCAATTTTATATTTTTATTTGTTTTTTTATCGTGCGAATGGGACAGTAGGAAAAAATATAGAAATAAATAACTGAATAAGTAAGCTATTCAAGTGGCGCTGTAGAACCTAGATTTTCTGTATACGTTGGAGTAAGATAAAATCAGCCCCTTAATAAGATACTGAAGGTCTTTTAACAAATTGAAAAATAAATAAATGTAAGGCCACTTATGGAAGCATAACTTTTGTGATGGCCAAATGTGAGGCCAGTTTTGTTTTTGTCGAGTAAATTTAAAATTAATAATTCAAAATGTGAATAAAGATTATAACAGTTGCAACGGTAGTAAGCACCCTGGTAAGAGACAATCACGCCTCATAGTAAAAAACAAAATAGCCACTAAATCCTAAAATTAGATTAAATCTTAAAAATGAAGTACAAAATGAGAACCGTCTTGTCAAAAACCCTTATGTAGGAAACTTACAGCTCGTTGGCTTGAATATCAAATAAATCCACTGGCTTGAAAATATACGAAACTTTGCTTGAAAAACGATATTCGACATTGACGGCATCTTTTTTCCTTTTTTTCCTCCACAGCTAGTGGGGCACTAGAAAATCATAGCGAGCTGTTTGATGGCTCTTTTTCTGGAATCTTTTGTAATGAAAAAAAAATATATTTATAAATTTTTGCGACAAAACTGTATTTCCATATACAAGATTCATGAATGACACCATAATCTTAGGTTTTAACCATATAGGATGTGAAATTAAATGCAGTATTATGATGTTATCTATAAAGTTATCAGTATATTTTAACATATTTTCTCTTCAGAATCGCTAAAGTTATATCTGAGTATCAGGGTTGCAGTGGTTGCCTGCAACCTAAAAAGAGACAAACACGTCCAATACTAATAAATATAGTAGCTTATAACTCCTAAAAATAGAGTAGAACTGAAATATTGAGTTTACTTTTAGAATCACCTCTTCTGAAACCCTTGTGTAGGAAACTTACAGCTCCTTTGTTTTAGTAACGAAGATAATCCATTTACTTGAAAAACATGAAAAGCTGCTTGAACTATGGTATTCTGCATCGAGGGCATTTTCCCCCTCTCAGATAGATGGGCACTTGAAAATCATAGAGCGCTACTTAATGGCTCATCTTAATGGAAACTGCTACATCTAGTGCTTTTTGTAATTAAAAACTAAAAGTTTTTAAAATAGAATAGCTTTTTACGAAAATTTTTAAAATAGAATAAGTTTTTAAAAGAAAAACTTAATTTCTATGCACAAGCTTGATGAATGATGACGTCATAATCGTATATATGACGTAATAAGCGAATGTAATATTATACATTTATACGTTTATCTTTCGAAAATATAATTTTATTTATTTTAGTTCTCAGTTAAGGATCGCCAATGTTATTATGTAACGTAATCTGCAAAAATATTAATGGTGTCTGAGCAATAAGCAATAATTATAATTTGTAGTTAAAACTAGAAAAATACTTGAAAATTTTAAAATCAGTTTTGTTTAACTATGTTCTAACTACTCGATGCGTGATTTTGTGGGACTGATTTTAAACATTGACACGATTTCAACAAGTGAACATAAGAAAAGAAAGTATGACAGAGAAAGGTGTAAGAGTCAAGTGATCCAAATATATAATTTAAGAAAAGAGAACTATGGAAAAAAATAGAGATAAAATCCTGAAATAATAGAGAATAAATCAAAAGTCTATTAAAAAAAGATTTTTCCATAAAGGTTCGATATAGTTCGTCATAAATGGTGTCAGTCAAAAGAATCTCATGTAATAGTTATTAGTATGTAATTTATTTAGACTTTAAGTTGACAAATGTTTCAAAATTGCCTGTCCCAGGAATTGAACCTGGGACCAAAGTGGTAGCTTTGAGGCTGTTGAAGCTGCAAGCGGCAGCTTGCAGCCTAGTAAGAGACGATCATGTCCAATACTAAGAAATACAATAGCCCATAACTTCTAAAAATAGTGTTAGATAATCTAAAATACTTCTGTATAAGAGGGAACTCAAGCTGCCACAAATCTATTCGAACAGACAGCTGATTGGAGTATTGAAAAGTACATATGTATATAATTTAACTTTAGACGAGTAAATGTTTGTTGTGTGTATCATTAAATTTGTCAAGAATTGATTTAAAGAAATAATTAAGCTGTAATGACTTCTCTGTTTAGCCCCAGCCGTCGAGTTCACTAGGAGACTGCCAAAAATTACAAGTGTCTTGAAAGGAAGCGAAGCTACTTTTACTGTTACTTTACCACAGGAAAATGCAGAGGTTACATGGTATAGGTAAAATTTCCATTACTATAATTGGCTGTTAATGCTCAAGCCCTTTCACAGTGTGGTAGAGGAGGGGATTAGGTTCAAATCGTATAACAAAAAAGCCAGTGAAAAGAAAATACTTGAAACAAAACTTCTCCTTTAGAGACAAGTTCATAGATGTATCAGAAAAAGACTGTACCTCCTCCTATTACTGATTGGCTCAGATACTTACACAATAAGGGAAGGGAGAACGTTAGCTTGAACCTTTATATCCCCCCCACAAAATGTAGTTATCTTCAAATACCTGTATTTAGGGGGGACACAATTTTGTTATTCGTGCTAAGGCTCTCATCCACAGGGTGAGACAGGACGGGGTCAATTGCTAATCCTATGATGTTGTACGACATTGACATAAGTTTGTTTATTCCATGTTTTCGATCAGTATTAATAGTACACTAGAAGGATAAACACTTAAGTCTTATCTAAAAAGCGAAGACGAAATAATTCAAGAAAGTGTGAGTAAAGAGTTGTTTTAGCAATGAATGCTGACAAGGACAAATATTTGAACTATGACAGAAACACTCAGGTAGCTTGTAGAGCTTAAACAGGCAAACATAAAAGATTTGTTTTTTCAAGGGTCTGGCAAAAAATGGAATACGTTACTTAAATCTAAAACCATTTATAAATACCATTAACATCATATCGTATATTATACACTTATTCATTGTGCTTGTTTTTAAATTTTCCTTAGTTTAGACTCATCTATTATTATTTTCTTTAACTATATTTCATAAATGCTTACGTTTCGAGGAAACCCTCCTCTTTTCTCAATGTTTGTACCCATTAAAAAAAAGTTGAATGTGTAACCTGTGCTAGGCGGTTTAATTTGTACCAAATCCTTATATGAAAAATTTTGTGAAAATTCCTGTCTTTGAATCTATCTCTTTTAAACGATCTCTGAAGAGATTAAATAAAAAAAACAAGTTTTTTTAAATGAAAGTAAGGAGCGACACTAAAACTTAAAACAAACAGAAATTACTCCGTTTATGAAAGGGGCTTTTCCTCCTCAACGCCTCCCTCTGTGCGCTAAAGTTTGACTCTTTCTCTTAACTCTACTTTTTAAAAAAGGAAAAAACTTTAGCGTAAAGAGCGGGGCGTTGAGGAGGAAAAGCCCTTTCATATACGGAGTAATTTCTGTTTGTTTTAAGTTTTAGTGTCACTCCTTACTTTCATTTAAAAAAAAACCTGTTTTTTTTATTTAATTTCTAGACGTTTTTCAATTCATGCATGTTTTGATCTCGGCTCTCCGCAAATAAATAATTAAAACGAAATTTGCATATTAATTTTCTTTTTGGCTAAATGGCTTTCTCATAGTTTTAATCGGAAGATTTTGAGAAAAAAGGAGAGAGGAAGGAAGCCTAGCTGCCCTCTATTTTTTTATTACTTAAAAAGGCAACTAGAACTTTAAATTGTTTTACAAACATTTTCATTAGTAAAAAATATACGTAAATTACGAATTAAGTTACGTAACGAACTTCTATATTCGTATATTTTTATTGCGTATATGAGGGAGTTCACCCCTCGTCGATACCTCGCTCCTTACTCTAAAGCTTAAATTCTGTCCCAATTCCTTAAGAATGACCCTTATATCACAAAGGCCGTAGAATAAATAGTTGAAATTACTAAAAATACTTTCGCGTAAAGAGCGAGGCATTACGAGGAGGTAAACCCCTCATATGCGCAACAATTTCTCCTCATTTGAAGTTTTAATGCTGCTCCTCACTTTCAGTAGAAAAAAACTTCTCATATTTATTTTTTCCTTGTTTTTTCAAATAATGCAAAAAATCCTGCACCCCCTTCATTGAAAGTCTCTTCCCCCATGAAAAGTTTTTCCATGGAAAGATCCTCCAACGTAACCCCCCCCACCTCAACTCTCCCTCCCAAACCAAAAAAATCCCCCTGAAAACGTCCGTACACTTCCCAGCAACCAATACTATATGTAAACTCAGGTCAAAGTTTGTAACTTGCAACCCCTCCCAGGGAGACTGCGGGGTAGTAAGTTGTCCCCAAAGACATAGTTTTTAGTTTTTGGATTATTGTGAATAAAATGGCTATCTCAGAATTTTGATCCGGTTACTTTGGGGAAAAAATGAGCTTGGGAGGGGTCCTAGGTGCCCTTCAATTTTTTTGGTCACTTAAAAAGGGCACTAGAACTTTCAATTTCCATTAAATTCTAGGACCACCGGGTCGATACGATCACCCCTGGGAAAAAAAAACAAATAAACACGCATCCGTGATTCGTCTTCTGGCAAAAAATGGGAAATTCCACATTTTTGTAGATAGGAGCTTGAAACTTATAAAATAAGGTTCTCTGATATGTTGAATCTGATTATGTGATTTTTGTTAAGATTGTATGACTTTTAGGGGATGTTTTTCCCTATTTTCTAAAATGAGGCAAATTTTCTCAGGCTTGTAACTTTTGATAGGTTAGACTAATCTTGATGAAAGTTATATATTTAAAATCAGCATTAAAATGCAATTTTTTGATGTAACTATTGGTATCAAAATTCTATTTTTTAGAGTTTTGGTTAATATTGAGCCGGGTCGCTCCTTACTACAGTTCGTTACCACGAACTGTTTGAAAAATACAAATTGAGCTGTTTGAAGCTGTACTGCATTTTGAAGTCAATAATCAGATCCTATTTTATCGGGATACTTTTGATTGTAGGTACATGGTTGCAATTCGTTGAAATTTCTTGAAGATTGCAGTCTGGAACTTTTGCAAGACGTAACTAGGCTGATGTTAGAAAAAAAGGCCTGATTTTGGGTCTTTTTGGCTTTATTTTAAATAGGGAAGGCTATTGTTCGTCTGAATAGTTCTGAATAAAATCAAGCTTACTTGGGTTGATATTTCGCCGCATGATTATTAGTTACACCTATGTTTAGTTGTAGCACGTGTGGTGGAAACCCTTGGTGATCTAGCGAATTTTAGATTGTCCGGTTTACCGCATCTATACCACATTTTTTAATGATTTCCATTGAGCTTTGCTGATGGTGATTGCAAATAATAATCAAATTAGGAATTTAAGAATCTTGGGAATGCGAGGAAGAAAAATAGCCTCATCCTCGGAAGGCCCTGTCAAGATTGTTGCCTCTATTACGTTTTCCATTTTTTTTACGGTAAGTCGCGTGCCATTGCAAAGCTTTGGTGGGTTAATATTTCGCAACATGATTATTGTTACGCCTATTTTTAGTTATAGCATGTGTGGTGGAAACTGTGGGAGATCCAGCAAATTTGAAAATTCTGATGGATAGTTGATTGCTTCATTTTTCTTTTTTTTTCACTTTATATTTTAGTTTTTTCTTTTTTAATTTTTTTTCTTTTTTTTTCTTTTTTTGTTTTCTCTTTTTTTCTTTTTTTCATTCTAGTTTTTTAGTTTTTTAATTTTTTTTAGTTTTATTTTAGTTTTTTTCTTTTTTTAAATTTCATTTTCTTCTTTATTTTTTAGTTTTTCCCCCTCTTTTTATGAGTTTTTATTTACATTTTTTATTGAAATATTTACATTTTTATTTATACAGAAAGATAGTTTTTTTTTAATTTTTCTATTTTATAGTTTTTTTTCTTTTTTGGTTTTTCCTTTTATAATTTTTTTTAGCTTTCTTTTTTTAGTTATTTTCTTTTAGTTTTTTTTAGTTTTTGCTTTATTATTTTTTTTCTGTCTTAGTTTTTTTCTCATTCATTACAATGAAACCTTTTATATATATATATATATATATATATATATATATATATATATATATATATATATATATATATATATATATATATATATATATATATATATATATATATATATATGACATCATTTTTCTTTTTCCTTTTCTTCTTTTTTTCCTTTTAGTTTTTTTGTTTTTATCTTTTTTTGAATTTTTTTAATTTTCTTCCTTTATTAGTTTTCTTTTTCTTCTTTACTTTTTCTTTTTTTGTTATAGAAGATAGTGTAACGGACAGAAAGACAGTACATTTTTATTTATATAGATAGATGTAGTTTTTTAGTTTTTTTAGTCTTTCCTTTTTTGTTTTTTCTTTTTTAGTCTTTTATTTTTTTTTCCTTTTTTTAGTTTCTTTTTTAGTTTTTAGTTTTTAAATTTTATATTTTTAGTTTTTTCTTTTTTTCTTAATTTTTGCCTTTTTTAGTTTTTTCTTTTTATTTTCATTAAAAATTAAAATGAAAATATTAAAATGAAAAGTATTAAAATGAAAGCTTATATGTATACTAACGTCATACTTAGTGACAGACAGACAGACAGACGGACAGTACATTTTTATTTAGATAGAAGATTGAACAATGATTTACAAGTACTCTGTCTTGGGATGGGATACGCAGCTTTTACTTCCTGTCGAATCACCAGTTCATAGACATGACACTACGGCACGTGTCTTTTGGCAAAAGTTGAAACCACTGATGAATTTCATAGTATAACTTAAAGTGTTTCGGCAAGTGCGATGCTGATTGTAGTCGGTGGAAAGGCAAAAGCGGGGATTACCATCCGCAAGTATACTAATATAGTTATTTGATAAAATTGCTTCTAATGAAGTTGACGATTTGATTTCCTCTGAAATACCTGATGTAGATGTCCATAGAGTCTTATATGAGATTGTGGTAAAAAATCAGATACGTGAACTTTACGGTGAACTGAATGAAAATTCACCTTGCATGGACAGAGGGAGGTGCACAAAGCAATGTCCTCAAATTTAGTACCTAGCACAATTACCAGTAATGATGGATACCCTTTATATAGAAGTAGGTCTACCAAAGATGGCGGAAAATCAGCAATCATAAGGACGTGTAGCCGTTACATCAAAGTAGATAGCTAGTGGTTTGTTCCATATTCACCTTTATTATTGAAAACTTACAAGCGTACATAAACGTTGAATATTGTAATTCCGTAAAATCAATCAAATACATTTGTAAATACGTCACAAAGGCAGCGATATGGCAGTTTTGGCTTGCAGTCCAAAATCAGTGATGTCAATGAAGTCGTTCAATATCTGGCTGGGAGATACATAAGCAGTAATGAATCTTTGTGACGTATTCTTTCATTTTCGATACATGAACGAAGTCAAGCTGTTGTTCACTTAACGGTACATTTACAGAAGGGTCAACGTGTTTTATTTTTTCAGAATCCAACATGCAACAAAGAGCCCTGAATTCAGCGGATACAACGTTAACTACTTTCTTCGCGTTATGTCAAAATAACTCTTTTGCAAAAAACTGCTGTATTCTGAAGTGCCTACGTGTTACACGTGGAATGCTAAGACAAAATCATTTGAACTTCGAAAATGGAGTGAGTCACTCGACGGCCAGCCTAACATCTTCAAAGAAGCCATGATAGGAAAAATCTACACCATTCACCCCAATCAAGATGAATGCTTCTTTTTTCGCCTGCTTTTGGTTAATGTACCCGGCCCGACGTCCTTTTAGCATGTGAGAACTGTAAACGGGACTATACATGACACTTATTGTAGTGCATGCCAAGCTCTGAATTTATTGGGGAACGACCGGCACTGGGATAATTGCATCAATGACGCATGAGAAACGTCAATTCCAAGTAAAATTCTTTTATTGTTGGAATCATATTGACAACAAATCGCAAATGGCTGAGGATATGCTCCATCGAATATGGCTAGAGACAGAAAATGACAACAGAAATTGATACCTGCACTTCAGTTATGATTGAAGATTAGTGCTTATCTATGGCAAACAAACTTCTCAAGCATTTGGGGATGCCTTCACTTAGTCGTACTGCTGCTATTTCTACATGTGTAGAATTGGATCGTGAACAAAGTTGCAACACGATTGATCTATTGTCGCATGAACAAAAAAATATTTTTACTATAACGTCTGAACAAAAAGACATTTATGATCAGATCATATTATGATGTGATCATTGTGTCGATAGCCAAGTTGGAGAAATCTTCTTCTTGGATGCGCCAGGAGATACTGGTAAAACGTTTCTAAATAGATTGATTGTGGCATCAATTCGATCCAAAACTGACATAGCGTTGGCCCTTGCGTCGTCCGTAATAGACGCAACGTTGCTGCCTGATAAGAGAATTCCTTATTTCGCTTTGAAATTGCCTCTCAATATGCAATCTACTGAAGTTCCCACGTGCAATACTTCCAAATCACCTGGGATGGGTAAAGTATTGCAGCAATGCTAACTTATTGTTTGGGATGAGTGCACAATGGCACACCAAAAATCGCTCGAGGCTCTTGACCGATCACTGCAAGATTTGTGAAGAAATTCCAAACCCTTCGGTAGCACATTAATATTACTTGCGGCAGATTTCAGACAACATTACCTTTTATTCCTAGATCGACACCTATGGAGGAGATGAATGATTACCTGAAAAATTTTAATTTATTGGTACACGTAAAGACATTAAAATTAATTATAAATATGCGTTTCCGATTGCAAAACAATCACTCTGGTGGAATGTTTTCAGATCAATTGCTGGCAGCCGGAAACGGAAAGCTCCCACTTGACTCAATTTCAGGAGTATACAACTGCCTCCTGAATTTTGTAATTTAGTTATGTCAAAAAATGACTTGGTTGAAAAGGTATTTCCCAATATTCTAAACAATTATAAGAATCATAAATGGCTAAATAAACGAGTGATTCTGGCAGCCAGAAACAAAGACGTCCCCAAAATCAACAATATTATTCTGACCAAGATTTGAGACCAGGCAGTCATTTAAAAGTCAGTTGACACAGTTCTGGAATCAAATGAAGTGGTTAGCTATCTATCAGAATTTTGAAATTCCCTGGATCTCCCAGGGTTTCCACCACACGTGCTACAACTAAAACTAGCCGTACCAATAATACTGTTGCGAAATATTAACCCACCAAAGATTTGCAATGGCACACAAATTACCGTAAAAAAACAATGGAAAACGTATTAGAGGCAACAATCTTGACAGGGCCTTCCGAGGGTGAGACTGTTCTTATTCCTCGCATTGCCATTATTCCAACGGATCTGAATTTTAAATTTGAAAGATTGCAATTCCCAATTTGATTAGCATTTGCAATCACCATCAACAAAGCTCAAGTGCAATCATTAGAAAAATACCGTCTATATCTTAATACGGATTGTTTTTCCCATGGAAAATTATATGTTGCATGTTCTAGAGTCAGTAAACTGGAGAATCTATTTATATGCACAGACAATAGGAAAGCGAAGAATGTTGTATATCCACAAGTTTTACGCAATTGAAAATTAGCACCTCACACACGTGCTGCTTTAAGGGGGAGGGTTTAGGCTTGCGTCGCAGAGAAAAAATACCAAAAGAAAGCGTGGCGATGAAATATCAAGAGAAACGCGAAACCTGGCTTGTGGCTGAAATAGAAAGTAAAAAAAAATGCCTGTCGAGGAATTACCAGAGTATATCAGAGGAATTACCAGTTGTATATCCCCAAGTTTTATGCAGTGAAAAATTAGCACCTTGCATACGTGTTGCTGGGGCACGTTCTAAAAGAAACTAGAAAATAAAGAAGAAAAAGAAGATAAAAAACAGAAGAACCAAATTAAAAAAAATAAAATGGTAAACAACTAAAAACTAAAAAAGGAAAAAGATAAAAAAAAATTAAAAGAAAAAAAATTTAATTAAAAAACAAGGGATTACAAGAATTCAAAAACCTTAAAAAAGAGTACCAAAACTTTGAAGCTTAGTAGATATCATTGTTAGAAATTGAAATTGCTTTAATAATCGAATCTATTCGAAAAAACTGAAATAGAACACAAGGGACAATAAGAATCCATATTTAGAAGGCTGCCGCATTCCGTACTGGGACCCGGCAAAGCCGCCGGGACCCAGCTAGTAGGTTATAATTTTACTTCATTCATGGTTGTAACTTACATTTTTAGTTTCTTTCATGAAGTACTTGTATCATGTAAAGTATGTTTGTAAGTTAAGTTGGGTATAGCTTTTGCTACACTAACCATTATTTTTATATAGTCACCGGTTGGCTGTTTTTATTCAAAAGGTCATAAGTGACGCAGCGTGAATTTAACTCTAGAACGAAAACAAAAACTTTTCGATTTTTCGATTGGTATTGTTTAACAGTGGTTTATTGAAGAAATTTTTTCTATGATAACCAATATGAAACAAACACAATTGTAATATCAAAAGATCCTAATTCCGAATATTTGTGCATTTGAGAAAAAGAAAAATTGAGTCATATTTTGGAAAAAATTAGAAACTACTTATTGAAAAATAGTTTCTTGAGAGATTACATATCTTGCAATCAAGATCACAATATCTATTAAGAATACATGTCTTGAGAGTTTTGTAAGATATATTAAAGCATGTTACTATTGTCCTTGATTCATTTAGTAGGACTGGTTATGAACATCCCCTTGATAAAACTATTTTATATTCTTTCTAGTTACTGAAACCGAGGTCTGATTTTATTTTACTTCAGGCAATAATTATTCTTCCATTTTCAGCCTTTGCAATTCAGGATGCTTTAAAAGCAATACTTATTTTTCCTAATTTTCTTTAGAAACAAGACCAAATTATGTCAGTCTGAACGCTACAGAATTAGTGTCGATGGGGCAACAAGAACTTTGGTAATTAAGGAATCTCAGCTTGATGACGCTGATAAATACATTTGTAAACTTGGAAAACTGCAGACTAGTTCAACTTTAGTTGTTGAAGGTAAGTTAGATTTACAATTTCTATCGTTATACATGTTTATTTGTGTATTGTGAAGCCAAAACCATGGCATAATTTGTGTTTTTCTCTCTCTCTTTTTTTAGCGCTACGGATCTTAACGATTTTCATTTATTCAAGAATAAAAGGTACAAAAACATATACGAAGAGAATAAAAGTAAAATAAAAGAAGGAAATTGCAAAGGATAACTTAGATACTAATGTGTATCTATGCCTTGATTCAAGTTTGGGAAAACCCAAAAAGGAAAAAAAATAGCAAATCCTTTTCCCGAAAACAAGCTACAAAGATATCTGTAAGTGAATAAAAACAAAAATTAGACTGCCCTCGCATTGATATAAAACGAGCGACTTAGTCCAAATCTCTTCATGTCAGGACAGTTTTTGTCTTCCTCCGGTTTTTAACACCTAGATTAAATCTATGTAGCTTTTGTCCCATTTAGGAAACTCTTTTGAACGTATTTGTATCTTCTTAAGGTAGCAAAGTAACGAAAACCTGAATCGTCGCTGCATCTGCAGCTTTCTATTAATGGGTTATTTGCTCTAGATCCTTGTTTAAGTATAATTTATATAGAACGGAGGAAGCAAAGAGGGAGTACTTCAAGACATTGACCTTGACATTTGAAATATTTGCAATTTTCAATATTTTTGGTGCTTTCTTAAAATTTGTGCTGCCTTAAAAAATGTATCCCTCACAATAATCCCCACACCCCTCTATCTAGGTGCCTCTTCATTTTTATCGAAATCTATTATAATAAAAAAAATATATGCTGAAATAAAAATAATTAAATTGTATTCCATATAATGCTTTATTAAGAAGAATTGAGTCAGTTTTCCATATATCTTCCTTAATTCCATATAAAAGTCAGTTTTCCATATATCTTCCTTAATATTTCTTGAAAGTTTCAACTTTATAGCTTTAGTCGTTCCTGAGACATTGCAGATACATCCTTTTGACAACATGGATGCACATAGTATCTGTTTCATCCCCCTCACTATTTTGAAATTCTCCTCATTATTCTCTGAAAGTTTCAAATTAACATATTTAACGCCCATTCAGAATGAGCTTCCACTAATTTGAGCCAATCATAATTTTTAATAGAATTTTGCAAACAATTTCAAAATTTTACGAAAGATATGAATAGCTCAAATCAGCGCTAGCTAAATGTTCGTATTCGCAAATTTTATTTGGGCCTTTAAACATTTCCTATAGCAGTACAGAAGTGCCCTTACGACAACTTTTATGTACTTAGTGTCTTTTGATTTCGTGCAACATTTTCCAATAATATTATATCAAAGTCTCAACTTAGAATCCCTTCGCCGTTTCTTATATATTGTATTTTTGCCCTTTTCACTCCCTGGATGCAAATAGTGTCTTTGTTACTTTAACATTTCACTCAATATTTGCTGAGAGTTCCAACTACCCTTTGTGGCCAGTCATACTCGTTTTTGCTTGTAATTTTGCCACCCCTTATCTCTTAGCCGCATATTTCGTTGTTCTTCATTTTCGTTTCTAATTGTTTCTACTCTTTGGAGTCGAATGTATTATAACGGCATATTTCTTTGATCTTCATATCTGTTTCGCCTTGTTTTAATTGTTGTTTTTTGACTCGTTGTAATTTTCGCTGTTGCAAGTATTCTGATTGTATCTTCATTTTAGTTTATCATTTTTTTTTAACTTTTTTCATAGCCTTGACCTTAGCCTCTCCTATTGGTCAGAACCAGTCAGGTAGGATTGGAGTTGTCAGGTTTGAAGTCACTTTAACGTTTTTTGTAAATATATTAATTACCCTCTTGGGGGGGATGACATAATTTATTTTCTTCAAATATAATCATAAACATGACGTCAATCATGCGAATTTTGGTCGTCAATCATTTGCTGAAAACGATACAACAACAAGACGTATGTATGCTATTCGAATGTATTCATAAATATGATGTCACTTACATTTTTTTTTAATTTAGGCTTTTAACGATCATCATTATGTTATTTTGAAATCAAAAATTTCCTTCAGATTTTTGCACACATAATCATTAATTTTTTTTTAGCCTACAACCAACATTTGTGTCAATCAAGTTACAGGGAGTGCACCGTGCAACGTAATCATCCCTTAGTTCCTAATTTACGGTTGGGGATCAAAATTGAAAAAAAAATTGTTTCATACATAAGTTGAAATCATAAGAGGCAAACTCAGGATCACTAATTCATGGAAAAGTAGGAGTGTTGTTTTTCTTGCATTTTTTCACTGAAAATTTTATTTTGTAAATCTAGGGGATAGTTTTTTTATATTCTTCGGTCTTTTAAGGCTAAAATGATAAAAATAAGTTATTTCTTCTACAATCTACGAAGTTCTGTTTACTTACCGGAACCAGTGTTTTTTTTTTAAAAGCTTTATATTTCATAAACGGCCATTGTGTTTCAAAAGTAATTCTTAAACAATTGGGACACAAAGTCAAACTTTAGCGTCCACCCCTTTGATCATTGGACACCCCTAGTCAGTTAGCCAACCAATCTGAGACAAACACTAAGCTGCTTTTATCCAAATGTGTACACTAAACTTAAGGCATTAAAGCTAGTCAAATACTCATTCAGAAAATTTAGATAAATCCAATAGAAGAAAATACAACAAGTAGTGTTGCGTTTCTTATGTATTATGTAGTTATTTATGGCTGGTTTTATGTTGGTACATTCGGCTAATGCCTTTGTAACTGTTAGATTTGGAACTGAATATTTATTGTCAGTTCTGATATAAATATCTATCTTTTGGTTTTAGTTTCCTTTCTGTTTAGCTTTTTCTCGGTTTCGTTTATGTATATTTTTGATCATCCTCTAAACCATATACCAATTACTTTGTTTCGTTTGTTTTTGTCCTAATTATAGATTTTCTTATGTTTTATCATTTATTTTAATTTTATGTTTTAAATTTATACGAGATGTTTACTTGTTTTTTTTGCCAATTTTTTATTTTACCTCATATAAATGAAAACATGACTGCCTTATATGAAGGTTTTTTGGTTAGATTTCCATGTTTTTATGGTTAAGTTATTCAGATGAAATATGTAAAAAAAAAAAAGGTAAAGCATACGGCATTAGACTTTACAGTCCATACCGGCGGTGCTGATCTCCATTTCCTGGCCCTTCAGCCAGGAAGTGTGATGGGGATTATGTACTATACTCTTATAGGTCATTTAGTACCATTTGTTGGTTCTCAATCCTACGCCTGAACAGAAGCGAGAGGTTGGCTACTACTATAGTCTATTTTACATAACTAAACTAGAAACATAAATGCACCAAAATATACTCATCTTAGGTTTACTCAGCTGAACTTGAAATATAACTGCACTGATGAAGTTACTCCCCTTATCTATATATACCCAAACTGACATATACCCAAACGAAACCCACAAGATATTCCCAAAAAATGATAAAATGATAAGATACCCCAGAAACTAAAGTGAAAGTGACACTTGCATCTATTTAGAATCTACTTAACCCAGTATAAACTCTAGCGTACAACATCCCCCTCCTTACATTGAACCGTCCCGGTTCAAATTAAAAAGAAGCAAAAAAATACCAACATCTGACAATTTAAAAGACATACAATGTACGTTTTAATCACTTCTATCCATTTTGAAGCAGCTTGCACTTAAAATGTCAATTTTTGCTATATCTTAGAGAAATCTTGGGAGCTGCATTGCAAACGACTGGCTCATTATCACATGCAACTGAAAGTTTATGATAGACCAGCTTATCACCGCAGCCTCCCGAAAGTTCTTGACCCACACTGGAACAGTCAGTTTCCACCATATCACAGTTTCACTTGTAAACGAACTTCGATGAACAGATGTTACTCTTCGATGACAGAAAAACCTTAGGAGAACCAGACCGATTCAATATGTAAATCAGGAATAAATACTTAAATCAGGATCAAATGGGTAAATCAGGATCAAATAGGTAAATCAGGATCAAATACATAAATTAGCATCAAATGCGTAAATCCGGATGAAATAGGTAAATCAGGATCAAATAGGTAAGTCAGTATCAAATAGGCAAGTCAGGACCAAATGCGTAAATCAGCATCAAATACGTAAATCAGTATCAAATGCGTAAATCAGCTCAAGGTAAAACTGGGATATGACAGCTACATCTGGAGATAACTAGATCACTTAGATGTACAGCATACAAGGATGATAATTGTTTGAAGGATTACTGAGTTTGAAGTTATACTTCGACAGGAATAGTTCATCTATTTAGATACTGCAGGCGAAGCCCGTGGATTCCTCTTCTGCCTACATGATGCTTCAAAGTAAGTTTGGTAAACGGTGAAATGAATAGCAAGAGAAATCTCGTCTGCGAAAAGTATGGTTCTCTTGTCACGTCGATGAAGCTACTCTGGGCTGATCAATGAAGAATCGAAGTGCAGCTTCTCTTTGGAACTTGGTGGATATGGATGGATGTAGAAAAGAGTCATGGCTGACTATCGATGTGGCGATGGTGTGCCGTCGCATGTAGGTCGTTGTATCTAGAAGTATGGTGAGTATCAATTACTTATAAAAAAAAGAAACACAAAATAAAGGAAACAGGTACATGGTGCGAGTAATATACATAAAATAAAATTTTTTGACAAATTCATTTTCCAACAGCTTAGAAAACACATTCAATATTAAGCACTCAACACCAGGTTGGTCCATTGCAATAGCATTTGCGCCACCTAACGTTTTATATTGAAGGCGCTCCAGACTCCGAGTTTCTCGTTGCGGCCACAATCGCAGAGGACCCGGGACCTTCGAGTGCTTCGTGACCGACTCATGCAACTGCGCTAACTGCGGGGAAGTAGAATCTTCTCTACCAATCGCAGTTAGGCTTGACGGATCCAAACTTTCCAAGTCATTCGTTGACTGACCTTGAAAGTTGCTGTCCATTTCATTATTAGTTGATAAAAGAGGAATTTGTTTGAATAAAATTATAGACGTCATGTTCGTAAAATTTTCTCGTTGCCTGTATGGCGTGCTAGTGTGGCTTGCTTGTAAAATGTCACCAGTTGTATCGAGCCATTGGTCAGTCGAATCAATGATTGAGCTATCCTGTGCCAAATTAGTATGACGAGCAGTGTCGTAGTCTCGAAAAGCTTCCGAGTCAAATTCGATATCTTATTATTGTGTGCAAGTAGTCTTTTTGTCCGTATGTCCGTCTGGTAGTTGCTCACTGGGTTCAAACGACCAAGGAGTTCATAGAATGGCCGGTTTTAGTCGGTTTTGATGCACAGTAATCACGCGTGATTTCCCATCAATTTTCTTGATTTCATAGTTAGCTTCGTTTACCTTTGCTAAAACCCTATATGGACCGTCAAATTTTAAATTTGAAAGTTTTGTCCTTTCCCAGACAATTCAACATTTAAATAAACTACATCTCTGGGAATATAAGGTTTAAAATGAACTTTTTTATCATATTGTTGTTTTTGTTTGAACCTAGCCGCTATTATATTTGAGCTGAGTTGTTGAAAAATATCTCTAGATCGCATTAACATTTCAGATTTGTAAGAGCTATCAGAATCGTAGAGTGTTTGCTGTTCTACAACTTTTTCTGCAGGAAAAATGACATCCTGCAGAAATATGAGAAAGAAACTATTTTCTTGGGTCATATTATGTTTAGCCGTGTTCATAGCAAAAGAAACATAAGAAGTCCATGCATCCCAATCCCCTCGTTGTTGCTGATTGACACACTGCGAAAGGATTGAGGCAACTTCCCGATGTCTTCATTCAAGGGCTCAGTTGCTTTGATCATTTTCCGGCGACGTAAAAAGGTGATTTATTCTCAATTTATGGCCAAAATCTTGAAATTCTTGGTTTTTGAAATGACTACCATTATCGGACAAAATGGAAGTAGGGAATCCAAAAATGTGGCAGAAATATTCAACTAAAACACGTAAAACTATCTGGGCTTTGGCATCTATAATATACAAATATGGTGCATAAAATAATCTAATATGGAGAGAATGTATTACCATTAACTGTTTTAGGTAATGGGCCTACTAAATCTATCGAAATCATTTCTAAAACATTTGATTTCTAAAATATTTGTTGGTAGTTTATACTTAAAAAAATTATTCAATTTCTTTTCTACTCGTTTTTAGTTTAATGGAGCTTTTTACTGCAAGCTTGCTTTGTAGAAAAAGTTTTAAAATGCATTTCTGTTTGTTTTTTATTAATATAGCCTTGTTGTGGTTAAAAAACATTTAAATCTTTTTTTCTTTCAGATTTCATAATTTTTAAATTTGAAGATAATTTGTCTTTATTTTGGTTTTATGAAGCCCTTTACTTTAAAAAAAACAACATATTTTGTGGATAATTTTTTTTTTTGTCAATTTTCACCAAAAAAGTCTTACGTGAATGTTTAAGAGTTTTAGTTTTAAGGGGTAGGTCGTTGAGAAATTTTAGGTCCCCTTTTAGGTTCATCTTCCAAATTAATCCCTTAAAGAGAAGGAATCATGAGGCCACCATTCTCACTCATTTTTGCCTGGCTGCTCATGAGTCACTAAAACGCATCCAAATTCGATAATCATAGGCAGCCCGATAGTGCTGCCTAAGTAAAGAGCGATGTGGGCCTAATATGTTTTTCTGTTGTTTTGTTTTTTAGACCAGGGAACTTCGTACAGAAGGAGCTGTCGCAAAAACTTCGAAAGGGGCTCATTAAATTGGACATTTTAAAGACCAGTGCCCCTTTTAATGGTCAAAAGTAATCCGAGAATAACCAGCCCACTCTTTGCGCCAAAGATTGACTTTTTCTTCCAATTCCTTAAGAACGACTTTAGAAACTCAAAAGTCATTTAATTAGCATCTGAAGGTTTTTAAAAGTACTAAAAAAGCCTTCTTAATATACGAAAGGATTTTCAATTACATTAACTTTTAATATAGCTCATTACGCTCAGTTTATTAAATAAAAAACAGTTTTTTCAAGTGAAAAGAAGCAGCAACAATCAAAATCAAAACGAACAAAATTAAGGAGGGGAGATGTTTCTTCATATATGGAATACTTTCTGTTGGTTTCGAAATTTAATGTTACTCCTTACTTCCAGCTGAAAAAAAGCTAATTTTTTTTTTCTGATCGTTTTTCAAACAATGCAGGTAAATTTGGCTTACCCTCCATGAACAATTCCATACCGTCACAGAACATTCCTCCATGGGAAGTTCATTCCAGATAAAATAAGAACCCCTTTCCATGTAAAACCTTATCCAGACAGTTCCATCCGCTCTGAAATCCCCCACTTACGTAAAATTTCTTGCTTGCTTAGGATGGTTTAGCCTAAAACATAGTCCTTAGCAAACTTTGATTTAAAAAAGCCTTAAATTTCTATTCGTTTCTTAGGTCACTTTGGAAATCTCCCTTCTATGGAATTTTTTCAAGAAATTCAAACCCGCTGAAAATTTCCCCGAATCCATTTCCCCGCAACATATACACTTGTAAAATTGAGTTACCAAAGCAAAAGTAAGACCAAAAAAAATTTCCTCCCCATGGAATACTCTCTCCGTGGAAACCAGCCCCGAGCACAAAATACGCCCCTCAAAAATGTGTGAATAAATCTAAATAATAAATACCATACACAGGCAATAGGCAAATTTTGTATCTTAAAGCCCTTTCCCCATGGGTTCTGGGGGTCTTGCTACTTTTAAAGGAATAATTGTTTGTTTTGTTTTTTTCTACTAAGTTGAAAAGAAAATCTAAAAATTCTGATCAAACTACCATGAGAAGAAAAATCGTGGGATTTGGGGTAGTTGCCTTCCAATTATTTTAATAACTTAAAAACGGCATTAGGACTTTTAGTTTCCTTAAAAATGAACCCTCTTCAGATCTTCTACAACCATTTGTTGAATACGATCATCCCTAGGTAATAAAACAGGGTAAAACAAATAACTACGAATTCTTGATCGTTCTTCTGGCAAATAATCCAAAATCCCACATGTCAAACAGTACGAGGTAACGAACTGTAGTAAAGAGCGACGAGGCTCAATAGTAACCAAAACTCTAAAAACAGAGTTTTGAAACCAATAGTTACATCCAAAGATTTACATTTTAATTTGGATTATAAATATATAAGTTTCATCAAATTTAGTCTTACCCATAAGAATTTACGAGCCTGAGAAAATTTGCCTTGTTTAAGAAAATAGGATTATCGAATCCTATTTTCCCTAAAAATCTTAGAATACTTTAGTTTTTTACTGTTTAATAAAGTAGAATTGAGAGAAAGAGTCAAACTTTAGCGTAAAAAGCAGGGCGTTGAGAAGAGAAGAGCCCCTTTCATACACGGAGTAATTCGGAGTAAGTTACTGCGTATGAGAAAGAGGCTGCTTCCTCATCAACGCCCCGCTCTTTATGCTAAAGTTTGACTCTTTCTCTTAATTAACTCTACTTTTTAAAACAGTAAAAAACTTTAGCGTAAAGACCGGAGAGTTGATGAAGAAGCAGCCCCTTTAACATACGAAGTAACTTCTGTTCGTTTTAAGTTTTAATGTCGTTCCTTACTTTCCGTTAAAAAAAACTTGTCTTTTTTATTTTTTTTCTGAACGTTTTTGAATCAATGCATGTTTTGATTTTGGCTCTCCGTAGATGAATAATTAAAACGAAATTTGCATATTTATTTTTTGGCTAATTGGCTTTCTCATAGCTTTGATCGAATGATTTTGAGAAAAAAAGGAGCGGGGGAGGAGGCCTAGTTGCCCTTCGAGTTTTTGGTTACTTTAAAAGGTAATTCCTCCATCGAAAATTTCCCCAACATATTCCCCTTTTCTCAACCCCCCCAACCTAAAAATCCTTTCATACACGGAACAGCCCCTTTCATACACGGAGTAATTCGGAGTGAGTTACTTCGTATGAGAAAGAGGCTACTTCCTCATCAACGCCCCACTCTTTATGCTAAAGTTTGACTCTTTCTCTTAATTAACTCCACTTTTTAAAACAGTAAAAAACTTAAGCGTAAAGACCGGAGAGTTGATGAAGAAGCAGCCCCTTTAACATACGAAGTAACTTCTGTTCGTTTTAAGTTTTAATGTCGTTCCTTACTTTCCGTTAAAAAAAACTTGTTTTTTTTTTTTATTTTATTTCTGAACGTTTTTGAATCAATGCATGTTTTTATTTTGGCTCTCCGCAGATGAAAAATTGAAACGAAATTTGTATATTTATTTTTTAGCTAATTGGCTTTCTCATAGCTTTGATCGAATGATTTTGAGAAAAAAAGGAGCGGGGGAGGAGGCCTAGTTGCCCTTCGAGTTTTTGGTTCCTTTAAAAGGCAACTAGAACTTTTTTTACGAATGTTTTTATTGGTAATAAATATTAAAAAATTACAAATTAACTTACGTAACGAACTCCTGTACTCTCATATTTTTATTACATATATGAAGGGGTTCGCCCCCTCGTCAGTACCTCGCTCCTTACGCTAATGCTTAAATTTTGTCCCAATTCCTTAAGAATGACCCCTGAATCACAAAAGCCGTAGAATAAATAGTTGAAATTGCTAAATTGCTTTAGCGTAAAGAGCGAGGTATTAGTAGGAGGTGAGCCCATCATATGCGTAATAACTTCTGTTCTTTTTAAGTTTTAATGCTTCTCCTTACTTTCAGTTGAAACAACTTTTTCATATTTATTTTTTCATTGTTTTTTTTTTTCATAATGCTAGAAAATCCTGCGCTCCCTTCGTGAAACTTTTATTCCCCAATGACAAATTCCTCCATCGAAAGTCCCCCAACATATTCCCCTTTTCTCAACCCCCCCCCCCAACCTAAAAATCCCCCAGAAAACGTCTTTACACTTCCGAATAACCATTACTATATGTAAGCACTAGTCAAAGTTTGTAACTTGTGGCCCCTCCCACGGGGACAGCAGGTGAGTAAGTCGTCCCCAAAGGCATCGGTATTAAATTTTGCAACAATGGTGAATAAAATGGCTATCTCAGAATTTTGATTCGTTGACTCTGGGAAAATAATTAGCGCTTGAGGGGACCTAGGTGCCCTCCAATTTTTTTGTCACTTAAAAAGGGCGCTAGAACTTTTCATTTCCGTTAGAATGAGCCATCTTGCAAGATCCTAGGACAACTGGGTCGATAGGATCACCTCTGGGGAAAAAAACAAAACAAAAAAACAAATAAACACGCATCTATGATCAGTTTGCTGGCAAAAAATGCGAAATTCCAAATTTTTATAGATAGGAGTTTGAAACTTCTACAAGAATGTTCTCTGATACACTGAATCTGATGGTATGATATTTGTTAAGATTGTATGACCTTTAGGGAATGTTTCCCCCTATTTTCGAAAATGAGACAAATTTTCTCAGGCTCGTAACTTTTGATGGGTAAAACTAATCTTGATAAAACTTGTATATTTAAAATCAACACTAAAACTCAATTCTTTTCATGTAACTATTGGTTTCAAAATTCCATTTTTGAGAGTTTTGGTTACTATTTAGCCGGGTCGCTCCTTACAACACTTCGTTACCACGAACTGTTTGATACCGTTTCTTCTATTATCCACCACCCAAAGAGGCACTTGACAAAACATTCCAGGACTGACGGAGACTTTCCTTCAACTTACAAACCAGCCTTCCAAAGTGACAGAGCAGCAAGTACACGACTTTTAACGCTTTGTCATGAAGACATACGACGTGAAACAAGACTGCGACGACGTGAATACATTTAGTAAAGAAACATGTCTATGACAAAAGACCAAGAACTTGCAGAGACTTCCTTAAGCTAGTGCCTCATTTCTAAAACATATCCTTAGAGATGCACTGACATGTCACTACATGCCAGGTTATGTGTGGAGTCGTAACCTGAAGTCAATACCCACTTTTCCCTGTTTTTTTTCCTGGGTTCTTGGCGCCGATTGAAAGGGGCATCTCTATTGGTTATACTCCCTTTTACAAGCATCAGAAGCCTGTCCCGAGACAGTCTGTTGTGGTTGCAAAAGAGGGTGTGAAAGAAGATGCCACTGAAGGAAATTTGACCTTAACTGTAGACCACTATGCTGGTGCAAATCAAAGTGCTTTAATTGTTGAACATGTTCTTATTTTGTATTTATTTTTTTACTAGAAAATTTGATTGGTCTCTTTTTGTTCCTTATAAAAATATAATTTTTAAATGTTTAATACCAGCTGTTTATCTTCAGTTGATTCATTTACAATAAATAAAGAGATGAAGATTTAACACCTATTAACTGATTTTGGTTTAGCAAAATGTAAACAAAGGCCATAAAATCGACGCATCTTGGTCTCATACTAAGACCCCAAGCGGATTAACAGATCAACTAATTTTAGACCTCAGGTGGATCAACGGTACTAGTAAGGTATATTTATATGCATATACGTGTATTTTCAGAATCTGAAGTATCGGTTGCTCCTAATCCGCTCATTTGAAGTCAATTACTTTTTGTTTTGACAAAACTTGTATTTTTGATCGCCATCTTGAATCTGGAGTGCCTAGCAACACTACGGCACAACTGTTTTCACAATTGGTACCATATTTTGGTACCACAGTACAACATTTTACGTTCATATTCGGAACATCTGCCATCGATTAGCCCATTACCCCATACTGGCCTTTTTGGGTGATCATATCTTTTAATTTTGACAAACTCATATTTTCGACCGCGCTCTTAGATTTGGGGTATCTAGTGACACTACGGTACAACTTAGGATGTTTTAAAGCTCTTATTCGGAACCTCTGCCATTGATTACTTCATACAACCCGATTCGAACGACCATGTCTACTCGTTTTGACACACTCGTATTTTTGTCCGCTATCTAGGATTTCAAGTCACCTAGTGGCGTTCTGAGAGAAAATTTCGCTTGCTTAATCAAGCCCTATTAAAGAACAGACTCGAAAGTACATTTCAGCCAATTTTGGCGCATTCATCAAACACGATAGTGTTTTTGTGTTCTTCGCCAGCACTATAAACAATTTGTACATTGTTAAAACACAAAGTAAATATTAGGAAAAATGCATGAATATTTTTGGGCAATTTTTTGTGAGAAAATTTTCTCGGGAAGAACTTTTCACGAAGAGGAAAGTATCCGAGGATTTAGCATGATATTTGTCACAAATCTTTAAGAGACGAGTTAGAAACGCAAACACGAAAAACAAACTTTGTCTTTGCCGACTAAATTAAAGATGTGCAGATGTTCCAGGAAAAATTTTCAGTGGTGTTGGAATTGTTGGTCTTTGTATGGGAGGGGGTATTTCCCACTTAGGAAATTTTTTTGGGGAAAATTTGTGTGAGAGTTACTTTCCATTGGAGGTGAGGAAATTTCCCAAAAATAAATTTTACAGAGGGGGATATCTGAAATTACTTAAAAACCACTAGAAATTAATGTCCTTTTTCAATGAAAGTATACTAAAGAGAAATTGTTAGGTGGAATCGTCCGTAAGAAATTTTCAACGAGGATTAAAATGTCTAGAGAGAATTTTCCAGTTGGGGAGGGGGTTAGTTTAAGTGGAAGAAACTTTACTTTGAGAAATTTTCTGCGTAAAGAGGACATTTTACAAATAAGAAAGCCAGATTTTTTGGCAGTACTTGAAAAGATTAAATTGAATTTAATATAACACTTTTCCACTAAAAGTGAAGAGCAACATTGAAACTTCAAACGAAAAAAAAATATTCTATATATGAGGGTGGTTAACCTCCTCTCAGCTCTTTACGCTAAAATTTGACTTTGTGTCCCAATCACTTAAGAATTACTTATGAGACACAATGGCCGTTTTGATGGAATATGAGGCTTTTTAGAAGTTATCGAAACACTTTCACACAAAGAACGAAGGATTGAAGATGAGGTAAACCCCCTCATATATGGCGTAGTTTCTGTTTGTTTTAGGTTTTAATTTTGCTCCTAACTTTCAGTTGAAAAAATCTTTTTTTATTTAATTGCTAAGAATTCTACTTACATATTATCTCCTACCAGAGGGCGCGGTTTCTTATGAAACCACCTATGAAACTATGAGACAGCCAATTATCCAAAAAAACAAATTAATATACAAATTTTATTTTTATTCATGTACAGAAAGCCGCAATCAAAACATGTATTAATTCAGAAACGTTCAGAAATTAAATTATAAAAAAAAACAAGTTTTTCTAACTGAAAGTAAGGAGCGACATTAAAACTTAAAACGAACAGAAATTACTCCGTATAAAAAAGAGGCTGTTCACTCCTCAACACCCCACTCTTTACGTAAAAGTCTTTTACTTTTTTAATAAGTAGAGTTGAGAGAAAGAGTCAAACTTCAGCGTAAAGAGCGAGTTGTAGAGGAGGGAACAGGCCCTTTACAGTAGGGTTCTCTGATACGCTGAATCTGATAGTGTAATTTTCATTAAGTCTATGACTTTAGGGGGTATTTCTGCCGTTTTTGAAAAAAAATATGGCCAATTTTCGAAGGGTCCTGACTTTTGAAGGGTAAGACTATACTCGATGAAATATATATATTTAAAATCAGCATAAAATCTCAATTCTTTTGATGGATGTATTGGCATCAAAATTCAGTTTTGAGTGTTTTGGTTACTATTGAGCCTGGTAGCTCCTTAATATAGTTTGCTACTACGAATTGTTAGAAAAAAAAGAGTAAAATTGAAAATAGATGAAAAAGGTATAAATGAAAAAAGAAAGTCATTACATTTTTGATATATTTGTTTTGTAAGTTTGATATGATTCTTTGTCAACTCGGTAGCATGTTCTTGATACATCTGTTCTGCGTTTTTGACCTGGCTTCAGTTCTTATAGCCTGAATTTCTTCTACCTTTTTTTACTCTTCTGGGAAATTCATTTTTTTTTTTTTTTTGATGTTTTTAAGTTTTTAACTAAAAGAAAAGTTTTCCTTTCTTTATTTTAGAATCTAAACTAAGATTTCAGTGTTACGCTTTTCAGTGTTAGTTTCAAACACTGGAATATTCAAAAAAAAATTGTAAGTATTTCAACAACTCATGTCTTGCTTAAACTTTTCTGTAAGCTTGGGAGGAAGCAGAGGTTTGGAAAAATAAAAAATGTGTCAAATTACGCAGAAAGCAAAGGAATGTATAGAAATTCAAATAATATTTTATGGCCATCCCCTAGATTATCTGGTTTTCAATATGGTTTATAAGAATGAAAGGTTATTACAGCTAGTGAAACAGGAGAGTCTCTTAGACATTGACATGGAATCACTAATACCGTACATTTGGAGGAGGGTACAAGATGCTTCAAACTTCTAAGATCAGTTTTAAAAACCTTAGTTTATTATACCTGTTATAAACGTGTTTTTTATGGGTACATGTTGTATATTTTTATTCACGTGTTTTTTTGTGATTTATACCCACTACCAAGTCTCAGTTGACTAAATAGAAAAAAAAAATCTGTTTTTATTCAACTGAGAGGAAGCAGCAACATTCAAACTTAAAACGAAAAAAAATCGAGGAGAAGAGCTATTTCTTCATATTCATATTGGAAGAACTTCTGTTGGTTTCGAAATTTAATGTTGCTCCTAACTTTTAGCTGATAATAATTTATTTTTTATTTAATTTCTGATTATTTTTCAAACAATGCAGGAGAATGTGGCAACCAATCCATGAAAAATTGTTCTACCCTCGCCACAAACTCCTCCGTGGAAAGTTCAATCCACATAAAATAAGACCTCCACCAATAAAATTGAAAGAGGGGAGCTGTTTTTTCTTATTCATATTAGAATAATTTCTGTTGGAATCGAAATTTAATGTTGCTCCTTACTTTTAGATTAAATAATAATTTTTTTTTTTTAATGAAAATAAGGAGCAACATTAAAACTTAAAATGAACAGAAATTACTGCGTATATGAAAAGGGCTTTTCCTCCTCAACGCCCCGCTCTTTACGCTAAAGTTTGACTCTTTCTCTTAACTCTACTTTTGAAAACAGTAAGAAACTTTAGCAGTAAACTTTATATGCATTTTGTTGCGTTTTGACGAGTCAGTCAAACAGATCGGGGTGGGGGTTCAAAATCCCTGGCGTCCCCCCTTGGATACGGTCTAACTTGAACTACATGCTAGAGTAGCAATTTTCTAAGCCTATAGCATTGCAACACTTAGTTTTTGACGGCTTTTTCTATAAAAAAAAGGACAGAAAAGATGAAAAAAGCGAACACCGTCCGGAAAAAAAAAGTTTTATAGGGTCGAAAAATGAAAGCATAATATGTTTTCATGATAAAAAAAACTACAACTTTTACAATGTGCCAGAATGGCAATCTTCTGCACCTCTAGTGATACGTTTGCTAAGGATTTGTTCACAAACAAATTTTTTTTCTATCCACCTTCCTCCTCAGAAAAAAACTATAAAGGTTCAAAAGTATTATTATCCACCCTCCCCATCATCTGATGGGGTGGAATATACCGAGAAGTTTATCTTTGGTTAACATTAATACGATTTTTTGTTTTAATTAAAAATGGGGCGCAGATAGCAAATGTCAGAAAACTGCAAAAATATTTACACAGAGACGGTTCAGTGTTTCTGTTTAACTTCAGAAAATACTTAAAAACTTAACTGCAGAATATACTTATTTGCTTAAAAGCAAATGCACAGGAATAGGTTAAATCAAGTTCTAAAAGCCAATAAAAAATTTCACTGGGTTTACGAACTTATTTTCAACTCCCCATTCCTCCTCTTAAAAAACTTTACAGGTTCAAAAGCATTATTACATCAAATATGTTTTGTACTATGTCAAAATAATTCGCTTCTAGATCCACGATGTTTCGTAACACAATTTCCAAAAAAAATGAAGCGCAATTCTTGGAGCAAACATAATGTTTATATGAAGGTTTTTCTATAAGCTTTCATAACGTTTACATATTTTTTTAATAATTTTTTTATTATCTAAATTTTACAAAACGGTTTCGAGTCCTCGCCCATGTTAAAATGCATACATGTGTTTTGACAGAGAAGATTATATTCATGTTTGACAATAGACAAATATACATGAGAGAAGTCTCACCTTGAAAGTCCAGGATGCTTTTCCACTTTAAAATTAACCTCCACTAATTCCTTTTCAATCACTTACTGACCAATTCTTTGAACAATCGTTGCATTTATTCCCTTATCACCAAATAATTATGATTCGAAACATTTCATTAATATTTAAAAGCTTCATAATTAGGACAATTGAGTATGTTATTATTCTAATAATCATAAAGCCAAGATTTAATCAGAGTAAAACATTAAGACGAACACAAAAAAAAAATTTGTGCCCTCAAAACATGCGTGAAAAAAAAAATTTAAATACCTTGTTGTATTAGTAAGATGGAAAAGAGAATATTTAAGAAAAAACATACGTTATATGCAAAATTCTTAGATTTGCGGAAGAATTACCAAACATTTTTTTGAATAAAGTATTATTCAACGTATGAATAATACTCTATAATGGGGTTGCAATACTCTATTGCACCCCCCGTATTAGTGCAATAGAGTATTAGTACAATGCCCAAGTATTAGTGCAATGTGTTCCTGCTGCTGGTGGCTTGAGGTGTACGAATTGGGGCAAAGACCAAAAGTTTAAAGACTGCATCAAAGTTTTACTCCGGGCACAAGAAAGGCCAAATCCACCACAGAAGTATCACTGGTGTTACTATGGAAGAACCAAAAACTGTTTGTCAACGGCCGAGTTTTGAATTGGCTAATTTTCAGTATAAAACGTCAAATGAAAAAGCACCACAATAAATGGAACTGAAACTGGCATCTAAAAGGCTTATATCCAGAATCAGCATATTTTGGTGTTTCCTTCAAATATTTGAATGGGGAAAAGAATGAGCCTTCTTACTAGCCTGTGAGAGTTTCATCTACCCTTATTTACAGGAATGCAAGTAATATGAATGTAAATAAGTCACCTCCAACAATAATTCAAACAAAATAGGAATAAGACATTAATATTTATTTTTTCAATCTCAAAATAAAGGACTAATTAAAAACAACGCTCGACTGAAAATTCTTCACCAATGGTTTTGCGTTGACAGTGTGCACCTGAAAGAAGAAAAACAAAATTGGCAAAACTTTGAGTATGGATAGATGGCACTAATCCCCCAAAAAAATTATATATATATATATATATATATATATATATATATATATATATATATATATATATATATATATATATATATATATATATATATATATATATATACGTCAACTACATTCAAACTTAAAATAAACAGAAATTATTCAATGTATGAAAGGGGCTGTCCTCTCATTAACGCCCCGCTCTTTACGCTAAAGATTGCCTCTTTGTCACAACTCTTCTTCTTAAAGTAACTAAACACTATACCATAAGGAGCACAGCGTTGATGAGGGGACAGCCCCTTTCATGCATGGGATAATTTCTTTTCATTTTAAACTTTAATGTTGCTCCTTATTTTCAGTTGAAAAAACGTGTTCTTTTTATTTTATTTCACTGAGTAAAATCATTCATCATACTTGGCTTAGGGAGCCAAAGAATTCTTATTGTTTATTTTTTAGGGACGAAAGTGTTCTCAAATTCCACAAGTTAGTTTTTCTTATCTTCCATGCGTAAAACTATCAGAATTAACATTTAATAAGAGAACAAAAACAAAACGAACATAAATTACAATATATAATCGGTTCAAACTCAAAACGAGACAAATTTCAAAGGAGTAGGGCTAGTAGCCCCCTTGTCTTCTCAAGATCAGAATATAATTAGCAATTTACGCATTGATTGTCAGTTTTACATACAAATATGTCCTGATATTTATTTCTTAAATTCGTAATACTTCTTTATTTGTTATCACTATAGTTAAATTTCGTTTGCAGTACCAAGCTTATGACACTGAAAAATTACACTAGTAACAACAAACGGTACCACTAACCCCATCTAGCGTTTCTATAACCTCATCTGTATCTAACAAAATTATAGTTGCAATGATTAGTCTCTGACACCAGTCGCTCAGAAAAACTAAATTAAGAAGCTTGAAAAAAGGTAAAAGAGACCAAACAGTAGATGGTATTGATTTTAACTTATCAACTACAGCGCCTGCCTCTTACAAGTCGACCGTATATATTCAACGATAATATTTTACGACAAATTCTGATTGACTTAAATTACCAATATTTGAATCCTGATATTAATGAAATTTTACTGTGAATGACCAACATGTCAATTGCGTAATTGATAACCGAAATTACTTAAAAACCACTAAATTGTTAGGTGGAATCGTCCGTAAGAAATTTTCAGCAAGGATTGAAGTGTTTAGAGAGAATTTTCCAGTGGGGGAGGGGTTAGTTTAAGTGGAAGAAACTTTACTTTGATAGATTTTCTGCGTAAAGAGGACAGTTTACAAACAGGAAAGCCAGATTTTTCAGCAGTACTTGAAAAGATAAAATTGAATTCAAAATAACACTTTTCAACTAAAAGTGAGGAGCAACATTGAATCTTCAAACGAAAAAAAAATATTCTGTATCCGAGGGTGGTTAACCCCCTCTCAATACTTTGCTCTTTACGTTAAAATTTGACTTTGTGTCCCAATTACTTAAGAATTACATCTGAGACGCAATGGCCGTTTTGATGCAAAATTCTTAGATTTGCTTAAAATTACCAAAAATAATTAAATTTTTTGAATAAAGTATTAGTGCAATGCCCTTCAAATCTTCATTGATCACCCCAGATTAGCTTCATCGACGTGACATGAGAACCATACTTTTCGGAGACGAGATTTCTCTTGCTATTCATTTCTCCATTTTCCAAACTTACTTCGAAGCATCATGTAGGCAGAAGAGCAAGCCACGGGCTTGGCCTGCAGTATCTAAATTGATGAACTATTCCTATCGAAGTATAACTTAAACTCAGTAATCCTTCAAACAATTATCATCCTTGTATGCTGTACATCTAAGTCATCTAGTTATCTCCAGATGTAGCAGTCATATCCCAAGTTTTACATTGAGCTGATTTACGTATTTGATGCTGATTTACGCATTTGGTCCTGATTTACCTATTTGATCCTGATTTAGCTATTTCATCCTGATTTACCTATTTTATCCTGATTTAGGCATTTGATCCTGATTTAAGTATTTATTCCTGATTTACATATTGAATCTGTCTTGTTCTCCTAACGTTTTGCTGTCATTGAGAGTAACATCTGTTCATCGAAGTTCGTTTACAAGTGAGACAGTGATATGGTGGAAACATGACTTTTCCAATGTAGGTCATAAGCTTTCGGTAGGTTGTGGTGATAAGCCGGTCTGTCTTAAACTTTCAGTTGCATGTGATAATGAGCCAGTCGTTTGCAATGCAACTCCCAAGATTTCTCTAAGATATAGCAAAAATTGACATTTTAAGTGCGAGCTGCTTCAAAATGGACAGAAGTGATTAAAATGTACATTGTATGTCTTTTAAATTGTCAGATGTTGTTATTTTTTTTTGTTTCTTTTTAATTTGAACCGGGACGGTTCAATGTAAGGAGGGAGGTGTTGTACACTAGGGTTTATACCGGGTTAAGTGGATTCTAAATAGATGGAAGTGTCAATTTCACTTTAGTTTCTTGAGTATTTTATCATTTTCTGGGAATATCTTGTGGGTTTCGCTTGGGTATATGTCAGTTTGGGTATATATAGATAAGGGGAGTGATTTCATAAGTGCAGTTGAATTTCAAGTTCAGTTGAGTAAACCTAAGATGAGTATATTTTGGTGCATTTATGTTTCTAGTTTAGTTATGTAAAATAAACTATAGTAGTAGCCAAGCTCTCGCTTCCGTTCAGGCGTAGGATTGAGAACCAACAAAAGGTACTAAATGACCAATAAGAGTATAGTACATAATACATATTTCACCTGAATAACTTAACCATAAAAACATGAAAATCTAACCAAAAAACCTTCATATAAGGCACTCATGTTTGCATTTATATGAAGGCAAATAAACAATTGGCAAAAAAAAACAAGTAAACATGTCGTATAAATTTAAAACATAAAATTAAAATAAATAATAAATCAAAAGAAAATTTATAATTAGCACAAAAACAAACAAACAAAGTAATTGGTATATGGTTTAGAGGATGATCAAAAATATACATAAACGATACTGAGAAAAAGCTAACCAGAAAGGAAACTAAAACCAAAAGAAAGATATTTATATCAGAACTGACAATAAATATTTAGTTCCTAACCTAACAGTTACAAAGGCATTAGCCGAATGTACCAACATAAAACCAGCCATAAATAACTAAATAATACATAAGAAACGCATCACTACTTGTTGTATTTTCTTCTATAGGATTTATCTAAATTTTCTGAATGAGTATTTGACTAGCTTTAATGCCTTACTTTAGTGTACACATTTGGATAAAAGCAGCTTAGTGTTTGTCTCAGAGTGGTCGGCTAGTTGACTAGGGGTGTCCAATGATCAAAGGGGTGGACGCTAAAGTTTGACTTTGTGTCCCAATTGTTTAAGAATTACTTTTGAAACACAATGGCCGTTTATGAAATATAAAGCTTTTTAAAAGTTATCAAAACACTTTAGCACGAAGATTGAAAAATAGGCAAACCCCCTCATATATGGAATAATTTCTGTTTGTTTTAGGTTTCAATCTGGATCCTTACTTTTAGTTGATTTTTTTTTTTATTGTAACAAGAATTGTACTTACAGGTTATCTCTCAGTGCGTGCTTCCTTTGTAGTCTTTTTCAGCCTTCCTTAATTCTATTACGGTCAAGTCGTATTCTTTTTTCAAGTTTTAGAAAAAAATTATTTTTTTTTCTAGAAATTTTGACTAATAGAGGAGGGGTTGAAAGTAAGTATAATGGCAACAACCTTTATATCTAAAAAAAACACTGGTTCCGGTAGGTAAACAGAACTTCGTAGATTGTAGAAGAAATAACTTATTTTGATCATTTTAGCCTAAAAAACCGAAGAATATAAAAAAAAAATTCCCCTAGATTTACAAAATAAAATTTCCAGACATATATAAATTTCCAGACACAAAATAAAATAATCCAGACAGATGATATAAACCGATGCTGGATGGAGCATTTCAGTGAGGTATTAAATCAGGTCCCTCCCACAACTTCTTTAAATTTTCCTGAAGAAACAATGTTCGATCTTGGAATATATTCCGGACCTCTCTTGCTGAGTGAAGTAAAAGAGGCTCTAATGACTTTGAGCCTTACTTTGAATAGAATTAAAAGTAAAGTGGAGAAAGTTCTGAGAGATGAACAACATGGATTCCGCCAAAACAGATCGTGTTTTGACCTAATATTTAGCCTGAGATTCCAGCTCGAAGAGTCTAATGAATGGCAGGTTCAACTACTCACAGTATATATAGACTTTCTCAAGGCCTTCGACTCGATACACCGCAAGACTATCTGGAAAATTTTAATGCATTACGGGATCCGATCAAAATTGCAAATATAATTAAAGTGCTATTCCTTGATAATATGTGCGCAGCACAAACCGAGGGTGGCCTAACGGACTGGTCCACCCTTCATTCAGATGTAAGGTAGGGCTGCATTTTATCGTCACTGTTATTCGCCATAGTCATAGATTTTGTCCTTCGTGGATGTAGCTTCAGTGGGGGTCTACAATTAAACCCACTAAGAGCACTTCATGATGGTGTTTTTACGGACAATATTGTACTCTTCGCTCATGAATCAGAAGCTATACAACACAATATAAATGAGCTTGGGCGTGTGGCAAATGCTGTTGGACTCTCCATAAGCGCTAACAAGACTAAATCAATGTCAAATGCGATCACTCCTAACTTAGCTGAGGGACTCTTGGTCAATAATGAGGAAATTGAAGTAGTGAGAGAGTTCAAATATCTCGGCAACATTCTTACGCAAGATGCCAATCCTGAAAGAGAAATTTTGTGCCGAACAGCATTGGCTGGCTCTGTTTTCAATTGTCTTAGAAATTTTTGGAGTAATAAAAAATATTCCCAGAAGCTAAATCTCAGAATTTATAATAGCAATGTCCTCTCCGTCCTTATATATGGCTGTGAAACTTGGAGCATCACTGCACAACTAGGAAAACGACTAGGGCATTCGATAATAACTGCCTAAGATCATTTTTGAATATACATTGGGGGAGAGAATAAGAAATGATGAGATTCATATCATGACAAATCATACCCCCATCCTTGATGCCATCAGAAAGCAACGATGGATATATTGGGGGCAAATGGTACGAATGGGTGATGGAAGGCTACCTCATGACATATGGTGTTGGACACCTCCTGGGCTCCGCAAGTCAGGGAGACCCAAAATTACCATTGGCAGGATGTTAGAGGAGGAACTGAAGCTGGAGAGGTCTTTGATGGAGGAGCTTTGGTCGAGGGCTCAGGACAGATCGTCACTGCGAATCACTGTTGCTGCCTTATGCGCCCTCAGGCGTAGGAGGATAATTTCTAAGTAAGTAAGTAAGTGTTATTTGTTCGTTCGAATTTGCCATCAATATTCTTTCAAATTTTACCATTATATACTGAGCTTTAACAGTTTTAGTATCATTGTGGTTGCGGTGGTAGTAGAAGAAGTAGAAACAGTGTTAGTGTTGCATTATTAGTAGTAGTAATAGTAGTAGTAGCAGCAGTATTAATAGTGAAAGAAGCATGTACATCTTTCCTTTTGGTCAGTTCAATATCCTTTTCATGATGACACGGAAGTTTAATTTTGACACGATGAACCGTTTGAAAAATAATGCTGATATGTGCTTCTGAGCTTCTTTTGACATAAACTTGATCTAAGCGTCCCAAGCCTGGCAAGTTTTTACAATTGAAATAGTAGTTGAAGTCGTTTAATATTTGTAGTAGTATTAGTAAAAGTACCAATTGTTGTAGTGTTAGTAATGACATGCGTATATTACCTTTTTGTCAATTGATCCTCCCGTTTAAGCATTCTTTGAAAGTTTCAACTTAATACCCAAATGTATTTTTGAGATAAATCTCTTCACAACCTGCATTTACACAGTGTGTTTTGATTTAGTTTAAATTCCCCCGAAATATTCTGTCGAATTTTCACCTTCAGGCACCTAGTCTTAATTGTACTAGTATCATAGCAGTAGTGGTAGTAATAGTAATAGCAGTTGCAACATCATTTTGACATGATGAACGGTTCAAAAAATAATGCTGGTATATACTTCTGATTTTCTTTTGACCTTCATTTCATCTAAATCTTCAAAGCCTTTCAAGCTGTTACAATTGAAATAGTAGTTGGAGTAGTTTAATAGTAGTAGTAGTATTAGTAGCAGGTACAGAACATCCAACCCATAATGCCCCTGAAGTTTCCTCTTGATATAATGGGCTGTTAAAAAAAAATTGCTGATACGCCAGTATCAGCAACCAGCATGCACATAGTATAATTTGATTTAGTTCATCTTTCCATTTAACTTTTCTTTAGATGTTTATTTAAATAACACCAGCCATATTAAGACTCGCTATAGAATAGTAGTTATATTGATAGCATTGGCAGCAGTAGTAGGTGTGGTAGCATTAGAATTAGTGGTAGTTGTAGTATTAGTAGCGTTCCAATTTTTCTTTTTTGTCAATTAGTCATCTCCCTGATCATTTTCTGAAAATTACCAATTAATACACTCCAATCCAAACCCAATAGACGGAATTCAGAGCCAATAAATGGTCAAAAAAGCCTCAACCACCCTTCTTTTAAAATAAAATATTATCCTTCAATATTTTGAACATGCGTGCTATTTTCATAATACATAGTTCTCAGGTAAATGGATACTTCTCAACCCAGGCTTTTCCCAAACCCCTTAAAAATTGCTGGAAAAGACCCTTCTACTTCAGAAGAATCTAGTTGCCAGGAAATAGCAAGTTTTTTTAATGTGAAGTGTGTTTTTTACGATAGAAATATACCGTTTGAAACCAGCAAATTGTGACGAAAAAAGGAATTAACTACTGAATCTACTATCTATAGTCAAAAGATTGAGCTATAAGCTGTTCAAACCTTAGCCCCTATTTCCACACTACAAATTGTTTAACACCCTTAGGGTCGATTATTTGGACCTACAATAGAAGAAAAACCAGCAATTTTCTTACAAAAGACTAGAAGGCGAAAAAAACAACAACTATAAAACTAAGAATGGTCAAAATAAATATAAAAGAGAAACTTACTTCTTACTGGATCAGGAAATAATATCAATCGAAACACCACTCGATTAATGATATTTTCAATAGGGGCATTGTTTTTGCCACGTACAAAAACCTCCCAGTTATGAGTGTTACCGTCTTGACTAGTTTCACTCAGCATGCTAGTAGTTTGTCCGATTTCTAACTCCAAATTGAAAATCTATAGAAAGATAAATATTTGGCAAAAAAATTACAACCTGAATAGTAACAGATATAATTTTTCAACTACGCAGACAGTGTTGGCAAATACAAATTGAAGATTTTTTGACTATAAAAGTAACTATTCAATTTATTATGAGGTTAAAAGGGCAATAAAAAGTATTTTAACAACTACATTCTCATCAAATCTAAAAAAACATTGAAGGGAGGGGAGAAAATAAGACATAAAAACTTGGTGTGTAGAAAATTTTGATTTTTTTTAAATTTTAAAATGGAAATATCCATCATGTATTTTCACCGCGACTACCAAAGAGGATTTGTACGGTAACGAAAAAAAATTGTTAGAAACAAAACTTATTAATAGTTGTTACTTATTAATAATTTTTCGCCCACGACACTAGATTTTTCTGTCGTGTATCCTTGTAGGCTTATGACCAGGATATATATTCACTAAAATTACAGTTGCAGTAGTAGCTGCTGCAAGAACTCACAATTGCCATTAAAAATAGTCAAAGCCACATGTAGCTTCAGTCGCAATTCCAATTAGCTTCAGTGGTAACCAGAAGTACTTGCAGTTGCAAACAGTCATAACCTATGTGTAAAATATTTGCAGCCAGAGTTAAAATTACTTGCAGTCACAGTCATTAGTAGCTGCAGAAATAAGGAATAATTACAGTCAAAATAGCATGTTGTTGCAATCTGAGTTCAAAGCAGTCAAAGTCATGAGTAGTTGGAGTTACAATTAGTCACAATCATGGATGCAATTCAAGTATTCGCACTCAAAAATAGTAACGATTGAAAGGACTCACAGTTGTAGCTAGCCCCATTATCAGCAGTAGTAAGAGTAGTAACAAACATAATCGTTATAGTAGAAGTCCCTCTCACTGATTTTCATGTCAACCTTATCCCTGCTTTCCATGTCAGCCCTACTCCTGGATTCCTTGACATCCAGCAGGTGTTACGTCATGGGGATTGTTTACTTTTGCATGTTCCGTATTTGAAGTTGAGGGTAACGCAATCTTACGTGACTTTGCTTCAGTAATGAAAAAGAGTTCAGTATTTCAACATCAAGGATGTTACTCCTTAGGAATGGATAGTTTTACTCTGTTTGATATCGCAGGCACTAACAGTAGTGAAAAGAAACCCATAGTGTCTAATGCTACAATAGAAATTATAAAGGGTTGACGGCTAACCCTAGAATGCGACAAAATATTTACGCAGTAAATTATACTATTAAGCAGATTCAAATCGGAAGAAATATATTGAAGAAATTGATCTGAATCAATCTACAAAAAAGGAGTACGTCTGTTACTAGCGAGATCTAAAGTTTTTCTATAATCGGTGGTGAGTGTCAGGATTGATAATAAGTGGATTTGAAAAAAAAAAAAAAAATCATACAGAATCTAGTGACTATGGAAAAATGTTTGAAAGTAGATGAAAATTTTCTACAGTTATTTTTTCAAAGAAAAATATTTTCACAAGGACTGCTTAACGATATAATGAGAAATGAGTCTCCATCTTTCGACTATTGCATGAAACTTTTACGTTGTGGCCTATATGCATTTACTCAACTTGTTGATATAACAATTGAAACAAAATAAAATGACATGGTGATTTGGCTTTTAACAACTACCCAGACGGCCAGTAAGCAATAAAACAACAAATAAGTCGAATAAGTTTTGTGGTGTAGCTCTTCCTCCTCCCAGAAGACTTTCATTTTACCCAACGAGTTTATTTTTGAAAGTGAGACAGTCAACAACGAATTTTTTTTACATATGTTTGTATAAATGGGCGGATAGTTAACCTTTGAAAATTATAGCTTTGTTGATGACTATAATGAAAAGTGTTGTTTATAATATCACTGTAAGTTGCTGAGAGGATTTGCAGTATATATTAAAGACTCTAATTCCTGTGTTGAAGAGTTTTGTGACTCTCAAATTAGAGGTTTCCTATGCTACAATCGTCATTATGATAAGTATAATGAACGGGAAAATACTTACCCTGGCATGATTGCCAAAAACACGAAATGTTATTTAGTTCATTTTTAAGAGACTGGTGTTGCCATGGTTTTAAATTGTTTCAGGAGGTAAAACCTAGTCAATACTTCAATTGCTAGAATAATAAGAGTCTGGCCTTTACGAAATTGCTGTGAATATCCTGGCTACTATAATTGTAATCCTATACCCATTTATTTAGCTGTTACAGAAAGTGAATCTTCATATGAGAATTTTCTGTGTGACATTGCTTGAAATAAACAAATTGAAACACGTGTATTCTATAATATGAATCAAAATAGTACTATTGACTTTACGAAGAATATAATAAAATTAAGTTATATTATATTGCAGAAAATCTGACCCTGACTTCGCATGCCAAGTTAAATACTAGTTGAATCCTGACGAGCTGCCGCAATGTATCATTTCCAAAAATTACCTACATGTGGAAGAACAAATATAATGAGCACAGAGTTTTTGTATATAAAAGTTTTATGAACAAACGAATTTACAAAAAAATTTTAATTAATGTTCTTTTAGGCTACTAAAATTTATATTAAACAGTTAAGAAAGAGTATTTCGACTAGAAACCCATTCAATCAAGGATTGTCACCATAAATGCTTAGAAATTCACTGTAAGCATATCCGCGACATCAAAAAATAAGATATAATAGTGCAAGAAAATCATAGCTTTGGCTTCTAAATCTTGTACTCTTATTTGATTTTGAATAATAGATTTTCCACTTTGCTCAAGAAAGTTTTCAATGTGAGGCATGTAGAATGTATATGGTAAGCCAAGAGGATCAACAATTCAATATTCTTTGCTGTTTGAAATATACACACAAAATTCCCCGTCTTCACAGTTGATTTTCTACTATTGAAAATGATAAGGATAGGGTCAAAGGTTTGAATATGCTCGAGAGAATCCAACATGGTAATTTCAGGGGTAAATTCCAAATAGGTTACAAATTGATTTAGTAAGATTAATACAATATTCTCCTCAAATGGCTCGGCAAAGGTAAACTCTAAACGTACTGAACCCTTTCAGACAATAGTCATATCATCAGCACTGGATAAATATAATCCAATGATAAAATAAGTTTTTGGAAACATTTCTTCAGTTATACTATTTTCAAATAATTGTGAATCTTGATCTATGACATGCATTGTCAACTCATATAAAGTCCTATTGGACCTTACTTTACAAACAAGAGATGAAAGTCCAAACATTTCTAAGTTATGTGGAGAATTTGGCCATGATCCAACGGCACTAGCACTTTTCACAAAAGCCAAAGTAAGTTCTGATTGAATTTTTCTATTGAAAAATGAAGAATTGGTGTATGTACGGGAACCAATACCAATAAGTTGTTGATTCGTGCTTTTATAAGGAACAAGCAGATAGATATTTCTTCCACTAGCTCTTAATTTTTCAATTGCCAAAGCAACAGAGCTCATAACTTGTTGATTTTGCACATGAAGTATTGCGGAGGTGAGAGAGACTGCCACATCAGGTACAGTGTCAACTATTTTTCACAAAATAAAATTGGATAGAGCAAATTGTTTTTTTATATCAATCTTTACATTAGGAGCCAACCACTAATGTATATTAAATATTTCGTGATTTTTTTTCCCAGCCAAGTGTAAATGTTTAGTTGTCATCTCTCTAAGTGTACTGCTAGTGTCGATGTTCTTTTTATATTTAAATCCAATAGTCATACCTCTCAATTTCTTAAAGGACATTGGAGTCATTATTATGAATTATATATAACTTTCATGATTTGAAAGATTATTGCTTGTGCTCAACAATGTTCCATTTATGTAGACACTGATTTGCCTAAACAAATACTTTGGCTACACTAGGTTTTTTATTGTTAGATTTTTATTGCTAGAAACAATCTTTACTGGAATAAATTTGTAAATGTACATTTTCAGAGAGCGGTTTTTGCAAATAAAATTGTTCATAGTAACCATATTTTTCACTCATATCATTATTTTTTGTACCGAAAAGATTTAAAGATAAGTTGACTGTAGGATCAGATTCTTTATGTGGTAGATATGCCATTTCTAGGAAAAGAAATCCTTTTTCGATCTAACTATTTTTACTTCTTTTTCTTCCTTGAGAAGAGCGTTGTTTCATACTTTCAGTCTGATTTAAGACTGCGGAGTGATAAGGTGTTTCTCGCCCTTTCTAAACCTTTTCTGCTTTGTCGTAATTTCAATCACTCACCCACGGATCGTGCACTGGACCTAATATTTTGTAAAACACTATTTCAAAATCCTTCCCAGAGGCCCCAATCATGTAATGTAGAGGACGCAAAATCTGTGGCAATCCGTGTAATATATTTTTTGCTAAGGATAATGCAGATTGAAACAACTTAGTAAACTAATTACCAAGACCGTAACCGGACATTGACGAACGATTCCTGTAATTGTCCATTCCATGACAAATTGTCGTGGTCCAAGAATAGCACCATAGCAATCAATATCAGGACAAACACAAGTATTTTTTTCTAAGACCCATCTCATATTCTAATGGGTCAAAAATGACATGTAATTAAAACCAAACCCATTTTTATTGCTAGAGGGTTGACAAATTCACTTTTTAATGTTAGCTGACAGAGTTCTAAGTACGAAGTGTTGACAGGGATATATTGAAGGTGCTTTATATTTTAGCTTTGAATGTATTCATGAGGTGTTTTTCGTTTGAGAATACGTAGAAGGGGACATAGGTAATACCAACTCTTGATGTCTCAACAAAGGATGTGAAAAACAAATATACAAATGTGTAATGAAAAGCCAGGGGGACAGTCTGCCAAAATGATACGTTCCAGTGCTTCAATTATTAAATTATATTTTGTTTAAAACCAAGAACATTGCTCAGATTATAATTGAAAATAATCTTCTCAGTGTCATGGTTAAGCAGAGATTTTTCTATTGACAGCACGACATTGGTACTACCAATTTTCAGTGTCTCGACAAAGGACGTGTAAAAAATCATACAAGTATCTAACGAGAAGCCAGAGGGATAGTCTTCAAAATGACATATTATATCCCACAGATACCTCCGGCACTTAAATTTAAACCAGTGATTAAATTTTTCTTAAAACCAAGGACATCTTTCAGATTGTCATTAAGAATAACCTTCTCATTGTCAAAGGGAGAACTAATTTAAATCTTGCCGTGTTCCGTTCAATAGTTAAAGTGGAATCCCCAACTCTTATGAGCAAATATTATTTTACTGATTGCACGACAAAAATAATTTAGGCTACCATATTCCTAGTGTGGTGAGGTGATGAATGAATTTTCGCACGAATTAATTGATTCTATCCATTCCTCAGTAACGAGTCGCAAATCATGAGATCCAACATAAATCACATATGTGCGATGCCTTTTTCAGAATATCATATGTGTTCTCAAGAATATAATGAACAAGAGTAAATTCATACTTCCCCTTAAATTTGATGGATGGATAGAGTTTTATCAACAAATCACTTATTTAATTCAAATTGTAATTGATGGGGTTAGACGCGCTGAACATGAATTTCACATAGATATTTTGAAAGTCTTCAGCTTCAATCCAAGAACCAAATACAGAGTTGCATCTTAGCGAAAGCACAAGCAACTGTCTCATACCTTTGTAAGTTCAACTCTTTAATATCTTTTCAATTCGTTACACTCTATTATTTTTAATTTTTTTAATTTCCAATCCTAAAACCCCCCAAGACTTTCAACGATTCAATTTAATAACTCCAGTCATTCTCGATACATTGCTGAGGTGTCTTATTAGCAATCATACACAAAGTACCTTAATTTAGTTCAAACGCAAAATTTAGTGATAAAACATAAGTGGTCAATCGCATAATTGGGAGGGAGGTTGACCTACCCAATTTCCCTAAGGACTTTGATACTGGCCCGTCTTACTATGCTCAACAAAATAGCCATCTCAAAATGTTCACTGGGTGTGTTTGGAAAATGATTGAGCTTGTGGGAAGGGCTGTTATCACTCTAGTCTCTTTTGAATAGTAAATAAGGCACTAGAACTTTTAATTTCCAAATGAATTGGGTCCTTAAAATTTTTTTAATAGTAATTCTAACCATTATAGAGTAGGACCACCTGTGATATTGCTTATATACCCCTAAGAAAATCGGCATTCATGGGTTGAATATGCAAGTGGGAGGGCACAATGGGCTATTGCATATTTGGGGGGGGGGGGATAGACAAAAAAATATCCCTAAGGACATCGTTAATGGACCTTCTTACTAAGCTGAACAAAATGGCCATCTCAAAATGTTGACTGGGTGTTTTTGGAAAATAATTGGTCTCGAGAGGAAGGTTACTTTCACTCTAATCTCTTTTTGACCCGTAAATAGGGCACTAAAACTTTTAATTGAAAATCAAATTAGATCCTTGAATTTTTTTAATAAAGATTCTAGCTATTATAGAGTGGTATCATCAATGATATTACGTATTAGCCCTAAGGTACATGGCAGGGATGAGGTCTTCAAAAAGGTTATTTTTTATTTTATTAAATCTGGAAATTCAAGGGTAGAGCAACCGTATCAGAAAGGTGCAGTTAAAATATGTTCTATGATACAAAAATAGGAAAATGCCAAATATTTATACCTCGTTATTTTCATGCTCCATACTTTGGACTTCGGATCCTATGAACTGATTTTCAGTTTCTGCTTTGCTTAAAGTAGCCATTATCGGCTGCAATTAAAGAATATCTTCTTAGTTCTAGGCTTAAAAAATATTGATTTTTACTACAATCAGTCATAATAGTATTCACACCGTGCTTTTTCCAGTTTAGCATTTGCACTCAACCTACCCTAGAAGTTTCAATTTAAGACTTTGAGCCATACCTGAGAAATCCCTGATATACCCTTTTAACATCAGCATACATGTAATTTTCTTTGATTTAATATAACTTCCGGCTAAATATTTCCCGAACATACCACCCTAATGCTCTTATCCTTTGTAATTTTAGAAGTATTAGTAGAAAAAATAGTAGTAGTAAAGGTAATAATAGCACTAACAGCAGTAGTAGTTGCTGTAATACTGGCCCTATTAGTATGCAAGTAGTACATTTTGATTGGCTAAACCCCCAAGTATGCAAAAAAAGTTTTCAAATTAATCAAACAGTTTGTGAAAACAGACTTCATGTAAGAAGTGACGCGGTTCAATAGTAACCAAAAGTCTTAAAAGTAATTTTTGATTCCAATAGATCAAGAATTTTTTTATACCAAAAATGAACTTTTCATGCTGATTTCAAATATTAATTTAAATCTTTTTCTATGTAATGATTTTTTCAAAGAAAAGTAAAGAGCTCCAAAAACTAAAAATTAGCATGTCATCGTTGTTTGATATCTTTGAGGAGTCATTTGTTGATGTAATCACAATCCTTAGACTTTGATTTTACAAAGAAGTCCCTTTTGCCATACACGATCAAAAGCTTTTGCGATGTAAAAAGAAAGAAGGCAAATATCGTTCCCCCGAGAAAAGAATTCAGCCCACTCTTGATACTGAGTGTTGCATTGGGTACGCATTTTGTATTCCACTGAAAGGAAGTCCAATCTGAGGCGTGTTTTTTTTTACTTTAAAAACTAGTTAAATACCGACTGATGGGTAGTTGGCTCAAACAGCAGAAAAAAGAACTCTTAAGACAGACTTTGCCTCATCAAAAAAGGAGTGGTCATAAGACCTCATACTTAGACTCAGCAAGGGTGGGGGTGTCCCCTATAGCGACAGGAGTCGGGACCTTATAGTACCCAACACTTTCAAGCTCAGCAGGTAGGGACGCCAACCCCTGAGTGGTTTGTCGGAGCCTACCATCGCACTCCCCAGCTCGCAGAGGCCGTTGTCCAAGTCTGGATCTTCCACTCTTTCGCAGTTGTCCTCCTGCAAAGGATTCTCTCACGATGGTATCCTTCAGTATCACACAATTTAACCCCTTGCCGGAAGAAGGTTTGCAACTAAAGGAACGTGTCAACAGACCAATGGGTCCTGCTCAGTGTGTACCAGAGGTGCCTTCTTCCTCCTCCATTTGTATTTATGAGCCCTTCACGAGTGTAACCTAGTTTCAATTTATGGACCCCCAGGGGCTAGGCCCCCTTGGTCCACGTCTCCCTTTATATGACGTACCATTTTTGCTTCAGCTTTATGTGGCATGATGTTGTTAATGCTATTCATCAATATAAATTAGAGAGCCCACAAATAAATAAATTTAATAAGAAACTATAAATATTATTTTAATAAAGACGTTTACTAAAATTTTAGTAGACCTACAACAAATTAAATCTTACAGAGTCAAAATCCATTCAAAATTATAATTTATTATTATAGGAATTAAAAATGTTGTAATCTATTGACCTATTTTTAGGTCATATATTAATATTTCGTAAAAATAAATATGCCAAGCCGTTTTCATGTACCCCCAGTTGACAAGCAGAAGAAGGGCACTTCCCCATTACAAGTGCCATTGTACCTGCCTGGAATGAGGGCCAAAACTTCCCTTGTTTATTGGGGTACATCCCAGGGCAATACCGGATGGACTACTACAGAATAGTGTGCTGAATTTTTTAGTGGATGTGAAATCAAAAGGAAATGAAAGCTTTACTCGTCCTGTGACAGCATAGGCCCCCCACTTTATCTGTTGACACAAAGTTCTTGAATTCTAGGCATAAATCATTTACCTTTTTGAATACCTTGGTGAGGGCTTGCCTCATGAACAATTGTAGGGACTTCATCAAGTTCATAAATAACGAACTTTGGTAAGTTCACTGAATTCTTACAACAATATCGAAAACTTTCAAAATTTTCGCAAAAGTGTCAGCAGCTTCTTGCCTCTCTGTTTGCCCAGTAGCATACCTTGCCACTGATCAAACAATTTTGTAAAATCTTCGTTTACATTATCTTTGGTGAAAAAATTGCAAGCAGCTTTAATGATATTGGTGTTAGCATTTCCTTTTGATTTCACATCCACTAAAAAAGACCGGAGAGTTGATGAAGAAGCAGCCCCTTTAACATACGAAGTAACTTCTGTTCGTTTTAAGTTTTAATGTCGTTCCTTACTTTCCGTTAAAAAAAACTTGTTTTTTTTATTTTATTTCTGAACGTTTTTGAATCAATGCATGTTTTGATTTTGGCTCTCCGCAGATGAATAATTGAAACGAAATTTGTATATTTATTTTTTAGCTAATTGGCTTTCTCATAGCTTTGATCGAATGATTTTGAGAAAAAAAGGAGCGGGGGAGGAGGCCTAGTTGCCCTTCGAGTTTTTGGTTCCTTTAAAAGGCAACTAGAACTTTTTTTACGAATGTTTTTATTGGTAATAAATATTAAAAAATTACAAATTAACTTACGTAACGAACTCCTGTACTCTCATATTTTTATTACATATATGAAGGGGTTCGCCCCCTCGTCAGTACCTCGCTCCTTACGCTAATGCTTAAATTTTGTCCTAATTCCTTAAGAATGACCCCTGAATCACAAAAGCCGTAGAATAAATAGTTGAAATTGCTAAATTGCTTTAGCGTAAAGAGCGAGGTATTAGTAGGAGGTGAGCCCATCATATGCGTAATAACTTCTGTTCTTTTTAAGTTTTAATGCTTCTCCTAACTTTCAGTTGAAACAACTTTTTCATATTTATTTTTTCATTGTTTTTTTTTCATAATGCTAGAAAATCCTGCGCTCCCTTCGTGAAACTTTTATTCCCCAATGACAAATTCCTCCATCGAAAGTCCCCCAACATATTCCCCTTTTCTCAACCCCCCCCCAACCTAAAAATCCCCCAGAAAACGTCTTTACACTTCCGAATAACCATTACTATATGTAAGCACTAGTCAAAGTTTGTAACTTGTGGCCCCTCCCACGGGGACAGCAGGTGAGTAAGTCGTCCCCAAAGGCATCGGTATTAAATTTTGCAACAATGGTGAATAAAATGGCTATCTCAGAATTTTGATTCGTTGACTCTGGGAAAATAATTAGCGCTGGAGGGGACCTAGGTGCCCTCCAATTTTTTTGTCACTTAAAAAGGGCGCTAGAACTTTTCATTTCCGTTAGAATGAGCCATCTTGCAAGATCCTAGGACAACTGGGTCGATAGGATCACCTCTGGGGAAAAAAACAAAACAAAAAAACAAATAAACACGCATCTATGATCAGTTTGCTGGCAAAAAATGCGAAATTCCAAATTTTTATAGATAGGAGTTTGAAACTTCTACAAGAATGTTCTCTGATACACTGAATCTGATGGTATGATATTTGTTAAGATTGTATGACCTTTAGGGAATGTTTCCCCCTATTTTCGAAAATGAGACAAATTTTCTCAGGCTCGTAACTTTTGATGGGTAAAACTAATCTTGATAAAACTTGTATATTTAAAATCAACACTAAAATTCAATTCTTTTCATGTAACTATTGGTTTCAAAATTCCATTTTTGAGAGTTTTGGTTACTATTTAGCCGGGTCGCTCCTTACAACACTTCGTTACCACGAACTGTTTGATACCGTTTCTTCTATTATCCACCACCCAAAGAGGCACTTGACAAAACATTCCAGGACTGACGGAGACTTTCCTTCAACTTACAAACCAGCCTTCCAAAGTGACAGAGCAGCAAGTACACGACTTTTAACGCTTTGTCATGAAGACATACGACGTGAAACAAGACTGCGACGACGTGAATACATTTAGTAAAGAAACATGTCTATGACAAAAGACCAAGAACTTGCAGAGACTTCCTTAAGCTAGTGCCTCATTTCTAAAACATATCCTTAGAGATGCACTGACATGTCACTACATGCCAGGTTATGTGTGGAGTCGTAACCTGAAGTCAATACCCACTTTTCCCTGTTTTTTTTCCTGGGTTCTTGGCGCCGATTGAAAGGGGCATCTCTATTGGTTATACTCCCTTTTACAAGCATCAGAAGCCTGTCCCGAGACAGTCTGTTGTGGTTGCAAAAGAGGGTGTGAAAGAAGATGCCACTGAAGGAAATTTGACCTTAACTGTAGACCACTATGCTGGTGCAAATCAAAGTGCTTTAATTGTTGAACATGTTCTTATTTTGTATTTATTTTTTTACTAGAAAATTTGATTGGTCTCTTTTTGTTCCTTATAAAAATATAATTTTTAAATGTTTAATACCAGCTGTTTATCTTCAGTTGATTCATTTACAATAAATAAAGAGATGAAGATTTAACACCTATTAACTGATTTTGGTTTAGCAAAATGTAAACAAAGGCCATAAAATCGACGCATCTTGGTCTCATACTAAGACCCCAAGCGGATTAACAGATCAACTAATTTTAGACCTCAGGTGGATCAACGGTACTAGTAAGGTATATTTATATGCATATACGTGTATTTTCAGAATCTGAAGTATCGGTTGCTCCTAATCCGCTCATTTGAAGTCAATTACTTTTTGTTTTGACAAAACTTGTATTTTTGATCGCCATCTTGAATCTGGAGTGCCTAGCAACACTACGGCACAACTGTTTTCACAATTGGTACCATATTTTGGTACCACAGTACAACATTTTACGTTCATATTCGGAACATCTGCCATCGATTAGCCCATTACCCCATACTGGCCTTTTTGGGTGATCATATCTTTTAATTTTGACAAACTCATATTTTCGACCGCGCTCTTAGATTTGGGGTATCTAGTGACACTACGGTACAACTTAGGATATTTTAAAGCTCTTATTCGGAACCTCTGCCATTGATTACTTCATACAACCCGATTCGAACGACCATGTCTACTCGTTTTGACACACTCGTATTTTTGTCCGCTATCTAGGATTTCAAGTCACCTAGTGGCGTTCTGAGAGAAAATTTCGCTTGCTTAATCAAGCCCTATTAAAGAACAGACTCGAAAGTACATTTCAGCCAATTTTGGCGCATTCATCAAACACGATAGTGTTTTTGTGTTCTTCGCCAGCACTATAAACAATTTGTACATTGTTAAAACACAAAGTAAATATTAGGAAAAATGCATGAATATTTTTGGGCAATTTTTTGTGAGAAAATTTTCTCGGGAAGAACTTTTCACGAAGAGGAAAGTATCCGAGGATTTAGCATGATATTTGTCACAAATCTTTAAGAGACGAGTTAGAAACGCAAACACGAAAAACAAACTTTGTCTTTGCCGACTAAATTAAAGATGTGCAGATGTTCCAGGAAAAATTTTCAGTGGTGTTGGAATTGTTGGTCTTTGTATGGGAGGGGGTATTTCCCACTTAAGAAATTTTTTTGGGGAAAATTTGTGTGAGAGTTACTTTCCATTGGAGGTGAGGAAATTTCCCAAAAATAAATTTTACAGAGGGGGATATCTGAAATTACTTAAAAACCACTAGAAATTAATGTCCTTTTTCAATGAAAGTATACTAAAGAGAAATTGTTAGGTGGAATCGTCCGTAAGAAATTTTCAACGAGGATTAAAATGTCTAGAGAGAATTTTCCAGTTGGGGAGGGGGTTAGTTTAAGTGGAAGAAACTTTACTTTGAGAAATTTTCTGCGTAAAGAGGACATTTTACAAATAAGAAAGCCAGATTTTTTGGCAGTACTTGAAAAGATTAAATTGAATTTAATATAACACTTTTCCACTAAAAGTGAAGAGCAACATTGAAACTTCAAACGAAAAAAAAATATTCTATATATGAGGGTGGTTAACCTCCTCTCAGCTCTTTACGCTAAAATTTGACTTTGTGTCCCAATCACTTAAGAATTACTTATGAGACACAATGGCCGTTTTGATGGAATATGAGGCTTTTTAGAAGTTATCGAAACACTTTCACACAAAGAACGAAGGATTGAAGATGAGGTAAACCCCCTCATATATGGCGTAGTTTCTGTTTGTTTTAGGTTTTAATTTTGCTCCTAACTTTCAGTTGAAAAAATCTTTTTTTATTTAATTGCTAAGAATTCTACTTACATATTATCTCCTACCAGAGGGCGCGGTTTCTTATGAAACCACCTATGAAACTATGAGACAGCCAATTATCCAAAAAAACAAATTAATATACAAATTTTATTTTTATTCATGTACAGAAAGCCGCAATCAAAACATGTATTAATTCAGAAACGTTCAGAAATTAAATTATAAAAAAAAACAAGTTTTTCTAACTGAAAGTAAGGAGCGACATTAAAACTTAAAACGAACAGAAATTACTCCGTATAAAAAAGAGGCTGTTCACTCCTCAACACCCCACTCTTTACGTAAAAGTCTTTTACTTTTTTAATAAGTAGAGTTGAGAGAAAGAGTCAAACTTCAGCGTAAAGAGCGAGTTGTAGAGGAGGGAACAGGCCCTTTACAGTAGGGTTCTCTGATACGCTGAATCTGATAGTGTAATTTTCATTAAGTCTATGACTTTAGGGGGTATTTCTGCCGTTTTTGAAAAAAAATATGGCCAATTTTCGAAGGGTCCTGACTTTTGAAGGGTAAGACTATACTCGATGAAATATATATATTTAAAATCAGCATAAAATCTCAATTCTTTTGATGGATGTATTGGCATCAAAATTCAGTTTTGAGTGTTTTGGTTACTATTGAGCCTGGTAGCTCCTTAATATAGTTTGCTACTACGAATTGTTAGAAAAAAAAGAGTAAAATTGAAAATAGATGAAAAAGGTATAAATGAAAAAAGAAAGTCATTACATTTTTGATATATTTGTTTTGTAAGTTTGATATGATTCTTTGTCAACTCGGTAGCATGTTCTTGATACATCTGTTCTGCGTTTTTGACCTGGCTTCAGTTCTTATAGCCTGAATTTCTTCTACCTTTTTTTATTCTTCTGGGAAATTCATTTTTTTTTTTTTGATGTTTTTAAGTTTTTAACTAAAAGAAAAGTTTTCCTTTCTTTATTTTAGAATCTAAACTAAGATTTCAGTGTTACGCTTTTCAGTGTTAGTTTCAAACACTGGAATATTCAAAAAAAAATTGTAAGTATTTCAACAACTCATGTCTTGCTTAAACTTTTCTGTAAGCTTGGGAGGAAGCAGAGGTTTGGAAAAATAAAAAATGTGTCAAATTACGCAGAAAGCAAAGGAATGTATAGAAATTCAAATAATATTTTATGGCCATCCCCTAGATTATCTGGTTTTCAATATGGTTTATAAGAATGAAAGGTTATTACAGCTAGTGAAACAGGAGAGTCTCTTAGACATTGACATGGAATCACTAATACCGTACATTTGGAGGAGGGTACAAGATGCTTCAAACTTCTAAGATCAGTTTTAAAAACCTTAGTTTATTATACCTGTTATAAACGTGTTTTTTATGGGTACATGTTGTATATTTTTATTCACGTGTTTTTTTGTGATTTATACCCACTACCAAGTCTCAGTTGACTAAATAGAAAAAAAAAATCTGTTTTTATTCAACTGAGAGGAAGCAGCAACATTCAAACTTAAAACGAAAAAAAATCGAGGAGAAGAGCTATTTCTTCATATTCATATTGGAAGAACTTCTGTTGGTTTCGAAATTTAATGTTGCTCCTAACTTTTAGCTGATAATAATTTATTTTTTATTTAATTTCTGATTATTTTTCAAACAATGCAGGAGAATGTGGCAACCAATCCATGAAAAATTGTTCTACCCTCGCCACAAACTCCTCCGTGGAAAGTTCAATCCACATAAAATAAGACCTCCACCAATAAAATTGAAAGAGGGGAGCTGTTTTTTCTTATTCATATTAGAATAATTTCTGTTGGAATCGAAATTTAATGTTGCTCCTTACTTTTAGATTAAATAATAATTTTTTTTTTTTAATGAAAATAAGGAGCAACATTAAAACTTAAAATGAACAGAAATTACTGCGTATATGAAAAGGGCTTTTCCTCCTCAACGCCCCGCTCTTTACGCTAAAGTTTGACTCTTTCTCTTAACTCTACTTTTGAAAACAGTAAGAAACTTTAGCAGTAAACTTTATATGCATTTTGTTGCGTTTTGACGAGTCAGTCAAACAGATCGGGGTGGGGGTTCAAAATCCCTGGCGTCCCCCCTTGGATACGGTCTAACTTGAACTACATGCTAGAGTAGCAATTTTCTAAGCCTATAGCATTGCAACACTTAGTTTTTGACGGCTTTTTCTATAAAAAAAAGGGACAGAAAAGATGAAAAAAGCGAACACCGTCCGGAAAAAAAAAAGTTTTATAGGGTCGAAAAATGAAAGCATAATATGTTTTCATGATAAAAAAAACTACAACTTTTACAATGTGCCAGAATGGCAATCTTCTGCACCTCTAGTGATACGTTTGCTAAGGATTTGTTCACAAACAAATTTTTTTTCTATCCACCTTCCTCCTCAGAAAAAAACTATAAAGGTTCAAAAGTATTATTATCCACCCTCCCCATCATCTGATGGGGTGGAATATACCGAGAAGTTTATCTTTGGTTAACATTAATACGATTTTTTGTTTTAATTAAAAATGGGGCGCAGATAGCAAATGTCAGAAAACTGCAAAAATATTTACACAGAGACGGTTCAGTGTTTCTGTTTAACTTCAGAAAATACTTAAAAACTTAACTGCAGAATATACTTATTTGCTTAAAAGCAAATGCACAGGAATAGGTTAAATCAAGTTCTAAAAGCCAATAAAAAATTTCACTGGGTTTACGAACTTATTTTCAACTCCCCATTCCTCCTCTTAAAAAACTTTACAGGTTCAAAAGCATTATTACATCAAATATGTTTTTTACTATGTCAAAATAATTCGCTTCTAGATCCACGATGTTTCGTAACACAATTTCCAAAAAAAATGAAGCGCAATTCTTGGAGCAAACATAATGTTTATATGAAGGTTTTTCTATAAGCTTTCATAACGTTTACATATTTTTTTAATAATTTTTTTATTATCTAAATTTTACAAAACGGTTTCGAGTCCTCGCCCATGTTAAAATGCATACTTGTGTTTTGACAGAGAAGATTATATTCATGTTTGACAATAGACAAATATACATGAGAGAAGTCTCACCTTGAAAGTCCAGGATGCTTTTCCACTTTAAAATTAACCTCCACTAATTCCTTTTCAATCACTTACTGACCAATTCTTTGAACAATCGTTGCATTTATTCCCTTATCACCAAATAATTATGATTCGAAACATTTCATTAATATTTAAAAGCTTCATAATTAGGACAATTGAGTATGTTATTATTCTAATAATCATAAAGCCAAGATTTAATCAGAGTAAAACATTAAGACGAACACAAAAAAAAATTTGTGCCCTCAAAACATGCGTGAAAAAAAAAATTTAAATACCTTGTTGTATTAGTAAGATGGAAAAGAGAATATTTAAGAAAAAACATACGTTATATGCAAAATTCTTAGATTTGCGGAAGAATTACCAAACATTTTTTTGAATAAAGTATTAGTGCAATGCCCCCCGTATTAGTGCAATAAAGTATTAGTACAATGCCCAAGTATTAGTGCAATGTGTTCCTGCTGCTGGTGGCTTGAGGTGTACGAATTGGGGCAAAGACCAAAAGTTTAAAGACTGCATCAAAGTTTTACTCCGGGCACAAGAAAGGCCAAATCCACCACAGAAGTATCACTGGTGTTACTATGGAAGAACCAAAAACTGTTTGTCAACGGCCGAGTTTTGAATTGGCTAATTTTCAGTATAAAACGTCAAATGAAAAAGCACCACAATAAATGGAACTGAAACTGGCATCTAAAAGGCTTATATCCAGAATCAGCATATTTTGGTGTTTCCTTCAAATATTTGAATGGGGAAAAGAATGAGCCTTCTTACTAGCCTGTGAGAGTTTCATCTACCCTTATTTACAGGAATGCAAGTAATATGAATGTAAATAAGTCACCTCCAACAATAATTCAAACAAAATAGGAATAAGACATTAATATTTATTTTTTCAATCTCAAAATAAAGGACTAATTAAAAACAACGCTCGACTGAAAATTCTTCACCAATGGTTTTGCGTTGACAGTGTGCACCTGAAAGAAGAAAAACAAAATTGGCAAAACTTTGAGTATGGATAGATGGCACTAATCCCCCAAAAAAATTATATATATATATATATATATATATATATATATATATATATATATATATATATATATATATATATATATATATATATATATATATATATATATATTACGTCAACTACATTCAAACTTAAAATAAACAGAAATTATTCAATGTATGAAAGGGGCTGTCCTCTCATTAACGCCCCGCTCTTTACGCTAAAGATTGCCTCTTTGTCACAACTCTTCTTCTTAAAGTAACTAAACACTATACCATAAGGAGCACAGCGTTGATGAGGGGACAGCCCCTTTCATGCATGGGATAATTTCTTTTCATTTTAAACTTTAATGTTGCTCCTTATTTTCAGTTGAAAAAACGTGTTCTTTTTATTTTATTTCACTGAGTAAAATCATTCATCATACTTGGCTTAGGGAGCCAAAGAATTCTTATTGTTTATTTTTTAGGGACGAAAGTGTTCTCAAATTCCACAAGTTAGTTTTTCTTATCTTCCATGCGTAAAACTATCAGAATTAACATTTAATAAAAGAACAAAAACAAAACGAACATAAATTACAATATATAATCGGTTCAAACTCAAAACGAGACAAATTTCAAAGGAGTAGGGCTAGTAGCCCCCTTGTCTTCTCAAGATCAGAATATAATTAGCAATTTACGCATTGATTGTCAGTTTTACATACAAATATGTCCTGATATTTATTTCTTAAATTCGTAATACTTCTTTATTTGTTATCACTATAGTTAAATTTCGTTTGCAGTACCAAGCTTATGACACTGAAAAATTACACTAGTAACAACAAACGGTACCACTAACCCCATCTAGCGTTTCTATAACCTCATCTGTATCTAACAAAATTATAGTTGCAATGATTAGTCTCTGACACCAGTCGCTCAGAAAAACTAAATTAAGAAGCTTGAAAAAAGGTAAAAGAGACCAAACAGTAGATGGTATTGATTTTAACTTATCAACTACAGCGCCTGCCTCTTACAAGTCGACCGTATATATTCAACGATCTTATTTTACGACAAATTCTGATTGACTTAAATTACCAATATTTGAATCCTGATATTAATGAAATTTTACTGTGAATGACCAACATGTCAATTGCGTAATTGATAACCGAAATTACTTAAAAACCACTAAATTGTTAGGTGGAATCGTCCGTAAGAAATTTTCAGCAAGGATTGAAGTGTTTAGAGAGAATTTTCCAGTGGGGGAGGGGTTAGTTTAAGTGGAAGAAACTTTACTTTGATAAATTTTCTGCGTAAAGAGGACAGTTTACAAACAGGAAAGCCAGATTTTTCAGCAGTACTTGAAAAGATAAAATTGAATTCAAAATAACACTTTTCAACTAAAAGTGAGGAGCAACATTGAATCTTCAAACGAAAAAAAAATATTCTGTATCCGAGGGTGGTTAACCCCCTCTCAATACTTTGCTCTTTACGTTAAAATTTGACTTTGTGTCCCAATTACTTAAGAATTACATCTGAGACGCAATGGCCGTTTTGATGCAAAATTCTTAGATTTGCTTAAAATTACCAAAAATAATTAAATTTTTTGAATAAAGTATTAGTGCAATGCCCTTCATCTAGTCATCTAGTTATCTCTAGATGTAGCCGTCATATCCCAAGTTTTACATTGAGCTGATTTACGTATTTGATGCTGATTTACGCATTTGGTCCTGATTTATCTATTTGATCCTGATTTAGCTATTTCATCCTGATTTACCTATTTTATCCTGATTTAGGCATTTGATCCTGATTTAAGTATTTATTCCTGATTTACATATTGAATCTGTCTTGTTCTCCTAACGTTTTGCTGTCATTGAGAGTAACATCTGTTCATCGAAGTTCGTTTACAAGTGAGACAGTGATATGGTGGAAACATGACTTTTCCAATGTAGGTCATAAGCTTTCGGTAGGTTGTGGTGATAAGCCGGTCTGTCTTAAACTTTCAGTTGCATGTGATAATGAGCCAGTCGTTTGCAATGCAACTCCCAAGATTTCTCTAAGATATAGCAAAAATTGACATTTTAAGTGCGAGCTGCTTCAAAATGGACAGAAGTGATTAAAATGTACATTGTATGTCTTTTAAATTGTCAGATGTTGTTATTTTTTTTTGTTTCTTTTTAATTTGAACCGGGACGGTTCAATGTAAGGAGGGAGGTGTTGTACACTAGGGTTTATACCGGGTTAAGTGGATTCTAAATAGATGGAAGTGTCAATTTCACTTTAGTTTCTTGAGTATTTTATCATTTTCTGGGAATATCTTGTGGGTTTCGCTTGGGTATATGTCAGTTTGGGTATATATAGATAAGGGGAGTGATTTCATAAGTGCAGTTGAATTTCAAGTTCAGTTGAGTAAACCTAAGATGAGTATATTTTGGTGCATTTATGTTTCTAGTTTAGTTATGTAAAATAAACTATAGTAGTAGCCAAGCTCTCGCTTCCGTTCAGGCGTAGGATTGAGAACCAACAAAAGGTACTAAATGACCAATAAGAGTATAGTACATAATACATATTTCACCTGAATAACTTAACCATAAAAACATGAAAATCTAACCAAAAAACCTTCATATAAGGCACTCATGTTTGCATTTATATGAAGGCAAATAAAAAATTGGCAAAAAAAACAAGTAAACATGTCGTATAAATTTAAAACATAAAATTAAAATAAATAATAAATCAAAAGAAAATTTATAATTAGCACAAAAACAAACAAACAAAGTAATTGGTATATGGTTTAGAGGATGATCAAAAATATACATAAACGAAACTGAGAAAAAGCTAACCAGAAAGGAAACTAAAACCAAAAGAAAGATATTTATATCAGAACTGACAATAAATATTTAGTTCCTAACCTAACAGTTACAAAGGCATTAGCCGAATGTACCAACATAAAACCAGCCATAAATAACTAAATAATACATAAGAAACGCATCACTACTTGTTGTATTTTCTTCTATAGGATTTATCTAAATTTTCTGAATGAGTATTTGACTAGCTTTAATGCCTTACTTTAGTGTACACATTTGGATAAAAGCAGCTTAGTGTTTGTCTCAGAGTGGTCGGCTAGTTGACTAGGGGTGTCCAATGATCAAAGGGGTGGACGCTAAAGTTTGACTTTGTGTCCCAATTGTTTAAGAATTACTTTTGAAACACAATGGCCGTTTATGAAATATAAAGCTTTTTAAAAGTTATCAAAACACTTTAGCACGAAGATTGAAAAATAGGCAAACCCCCTCATATATGGAATAATTTCTGTTTGTTTTAGGTTTCAATCTGGATCCTTACTTTTAGTTGATTTTTTTTTTTTATTGTAACAAGAATTGTACTTACAGGTTATCTCTCAGTGCGTGCTTCCTTTGTAGTCTTTTTCAGCCTTCCTTAATTCTATTACGGTCAAGTCGTATTCTTTTTTCAAGTTCTAGAAAAAAATTATTTTTTTTTCTAGAAATTTTGACTAATAGAGGAGGGGTTGAAAGTAAGTATAATGGCAACAACCTTTATATCTAAAAAAAACACTGGTTCCGGTAGGTAAACAGAACTTCGTAGATTGTAGAAGAAATAACTTATTTTGATCATTTTAGCCTAAAAAACCGAAGAATATAAAAAAAAAATTCCCCTAGATTTACAAAATAAAATTTTTAGTGAAAAATGCAAGAAAAACAACACTCCTACTTTTCCATGAATTAGTGATAATGAATTTGCCTCTTATGATTCCAACTTATGTATGAAACATTTTTTTTCATTTTTGATCCCCAGCCGTAAATTAGGAACTAAGGGATGATTACGTTGCACGGTGCACTCCGCGTAACTTGATTGACACAAATGTTGGTTGTAGGCTAATAAAAAATTAATGATTACCTGTGCAAAAATCTGAAGGAAATTTTTGATTTCAAAATAACATAATGATGATCGTTAAAAGCCTCAATTTAAAAAAAAATGTAAGTGACATCATATTTATGAATACATTCGAATAGCATACATACGTCTTGTTGTTTTATCGTTTTCAGCAAATGATTGACAACCAAAAATCGCATGATTGACGTTATGTTTATGATTATATTTTGAAGAAAATAAATTATGTCATCCCCCCAAGAGTGTATATATCGTTTTTAAGTCTTCAACACTTACCACATTGCAAAAGGAACATAGCTAAGTATGAAATACCGTGTGTAATTAATATATTTACAAAAAACGTTAAAGTGACTTCAAACCTGACAACTCCAATCCTATGTGACTGGATCTGACCAATAGGAGAGGCTAAAGTCAAGGCTATGAAAAAAAAGTCTAAAATAATGATAAACTAAAATGAAGATACAATCAGAATTCTTGTAACAGCGAAAATTACAACGAGTCAAAAAACAACAATTAAAACAAGCCGAAAGAGATATGAAGATCAAAGAAATATGCCGTTATAATACATGCGACTCCAAGGAGTAGAACCAATTAGAAACGAAAGTGAAGAACAAAGAAATATGCGGCTAAAAGATAAGGGGCGGCAAAATTACAAGCGAAAACGAGTATGACTGGCATCAAAATGATCTAAATCGGTCTATAGGTCCTTAAGGAAGAATTGATCTTTTTCTCAGGGTGTTTATAACGAACCCGTGGTGACGTTATCAAACAGTTCGTTGTAGCGAACTGTAGTAGCGACCCGGCTCAACAGTAACCGAAACTCTAAAAAATAGAATTTTGAAACCAATAGTTACATCAAAAGAATCGCATTTTAATGCAAATTTTAAATATATAAGTGACATTAAGAGGAGAATGTGACTCGCGGCTTAGAAGCCTGCTGCGTGCTAAATGCCGATAAATATATATATATATATATATATATATATATATATATATATATATATATATACTAGCTGTTGGGGTGGCGCTTCGCGCCACCCCAACACCTAGTTGGTGGGGCGCTTCGCGCCCCCCCAAGCCCCCCCGCGCGTGTAAGTCGTTACGCGCCATATTAGTTATGCGCCATTGTAGTTGTGTCCCTGTGTCCCATATGCAAAGCCGTATGTACTAATAATGACGTCATATACAAACGCTCTTTTTACAAACAAACAAACATGCATCCACATAACTCGTTTTTATATAGATAGATACAATACAAATTAACTGCGTAAAACTTGCGAATAAACAACATTCTTCGCTGTCCAATTGTCGCTGCATATAAATACATTGTCAGGTTTACCGACCCTCGAACATGCAACGTACAATTGTCCATGGGAAAAACAATCAGGATTAAGATCTATACCACATTTTTCTAATGATTGACCTTGAACTTTGTTAATGGTGATTGCAAATACTAATCGAATTGGGAATTGCAATCTTTTAAATTGAAAAAGCAGATCCGTTGGAATCATGGGAATGCGAGGAATAAGAACAGCCTCACCCTCATAAGGCCCTGTCAAGATTGTGGCCTCTATTAGGTTTTCCATTGTTTTTTTTTTTACGGCAAGTCGCGTGCCATTGCAAAGCTTTGGTGGGTTGATATTTCTTAAAAGTATTATTGGTACGCCTATTTTTAGTTGTAGCACGTGTGGTGGAAACCCTGAAGGATCTATGGAATTTAAAAATTCAGATGGATAATTAACCGCTTCATTTGGTTCCAAAACTGTGTCGACTGACTTGTAAAGGACTGCCTGGTCTCGAATCTTGTTCAAAACAATATTGTTGATTTCGTGGACGTCTATATTTTTGGGTGCGAGAATCGCTCTTTCACTTAGCCATTTATTATTTTTATAATTTTTTAGAATATTCGGAAATACTTTTTCAATCAATTCATTTTTGGACGTCACTAAATTACAGAAATCAGCAGGTAGTTGTATACGTCCTGAAATTGAGTCTACTGTTTGACCAGAGTCATCGTTTTGCAATCGGACACGCATATTTGTAGTTAATTTTAATATTTTTACGTGTGCCTATAAATTAGAATTTTTTAGGCAAGCATTCATTTCGTCTGCAGGAGTTAAACTACGTAAAAATTGCGAATATACAACATTCTTGGCTTTCCCATTGTCTCTGCATATACAAAGCCGTATGTACTAATAATGACATCATATGCAAACGCTCTTTTTACAAACAAACAAACATGCATACATACAACTCGTTTTTATATAGATAGATAGATAGATAGATAGATAAAATACAAATTAACTGCGTAAAACTTGCGAATATACAACATTCTTCGCTGTCCAATTGTCGCTGCATATAAATAGATTGTCAGGTTTACCGACCCTCGAACATGCAACGTACAATTGTCAATGGGAAAAACAATCAGTATTAAGATCTATAGTTCACATTTTTCTAATGATTGACCTTGAGCTTTGTTAATGGTGATTGCAAATGCTAATCGAATTGGGAATTGCAATCTTTTAAATTGAAAAGGCAGATCCGTTGGAATCTTGGGAATACGAGGAATAAGAACAGCCTCACCCTCAAAAGGCCCTGTCAAGATTGTGGCCTCTATTAGGTTTTCCATTGTTTTTTTTACGGCAGGTCGAGTGCCATAGCAAAGCTTTGGTGGGTTTATATTTCTTAAAAGTATTATTGGTAGGCCTATTTTTAGTTGTAGCACGTGTGGTGGAAACCCTGAGAATAATATCTCGAGGTAAAAACTGATCACCGACCATAACGATGGCCACTTCGTCGATAGTTGGAGCATTGTATCTACGCACATGTTGGCCAGGAGGTGTTTTGTCAGCGGAAATAACAATTTTATGCGTATAAGTAGGCATCAAATCGATGGCTGTTTTGAACAGACGCACTAAATTATTATTTTCGTGGAAAAGATGTTGTAATTGGGAAACGATTGTCCTTTCAATGTTGGGAGAAATTTCGCAACGTGCATTCATTTCAGAATTTCTATCACTGATGAAGTACAATTGTAAAAATTTATGATTCTCGCCTGAGAATGGTAGAAGAGACCCTGCTCTATGATAAATTTGCCCTTTTACTTTGAAAGTAGACATAAATTGATCTGGATTTTCAATTTGGGCTCCAAACGACGTCATTTGGAAACATGAGTTGTATTTTCTGATTCATTTATATTCCTTATGTCCCGGTGTCCCGGTCGTCATTTATATCCCCCTGTTTTATATCCCGCTTATTTTTCAGTTTTTTCCTTTTTTTAGTTTTTTTTTTACTTTTTTAGTTCTTTTAGTTTTTACGTTTTTTAGTTTTTTTTAGTTTTTTAGATGAATTTTTTTTTTTAGTTTTTTACCTTTTTTCTTTTTAGTTTTTATTGGTTTTTACCTTTTTTTAGCTTTTTATCTTTTTTATTTTTTTTATTTTTATTTTTAATTTTATTAGTATTCTTTTTCTCTTCTATTTTTCATTTTTCCTGTTTTTTAGTTTTTTTTAGTTTTTAGTTTTTTAAGTTTTTTCCTTTTTTTAGTTTCTTTAGTTTTTTTAGTTTTTCGGCTTTTTTATTTTTTTATTAGTTTTTAGTTTTTTTTGTTGTTTTTGCCTTTTTTTAGTTTTTTCAGTTTTTTTTTTAGTTTTTAGTTTTTTACCTTTTTTAGCCTAACCAGGATTTGAACCTGGGACCTTCATTCTCCGTTCTGACACCCTCTCTCACCGAGTGACTACTCCAGCATGTTCATTTTGGTGATTTAAATGGTATATTATTAACCAAATTAATGTGTTTTACAATATACTAAGCATCGTCATAACAAAAATGACGGCAACTAATTTCATGACGTCAGCCGAAACATGACGTCACCTGATCCACAGATCCACAGACCCACAGACAGACAGACAACTTATTTATATATATATAGATATATATATATATATATATATATATATATATATATATATATATATATATATATATATATATATATATATATATATATATATATATATATATATATATATATATATATATATATATATATGGGTTGATACCATCATCCCTGACAAAAAAAATGAATCCGTGATCTGTCTTCTGGCAAAAAATACAAAATTCCACATTTCTTAGATAGAAGCTTGAAACACTGAATAATGATACGCTGAATGAGACTACGATACGCTGATTCTGATGGTGTGCTTTTTGTTAAGATTCGATAACTTTTTAGGGGGTGTATCCCCCTATTCTCTAAAATAAGGTAAATTTTCTCAGGTTCGTAACTTTCAAAGGGTAGGATAAACTTGATGAAAGTTATCTATTTAAAATCAGCATTAAAATACGATTCTTTTAATGTAACTATTGGTATCAAAACTCCGTTTTTTACAGTTTTGGTTACTATTGAGCCGGGCCACTCATTACTACAGTTCGTTACCATGAACTAGGGGGTGTTTCCCCTATTTTCTAAAATAAGGCAAAATTTCTCTGGCTCGTGACTTTTAATGGGTAAGATAAACTTCATGAAACTTATATATTTAAAATCAGCATTAAAATAGAATTTTGTTGATGTAACTATTGGTATCAAAATTCCGTTTTTTAGAGTTTTGGTTACTATTGAGCCGGGTCGCTCCTTACTACAGTTTGTTACCACGAACTGTCTGAAACATCATTTGTGCAATGAGGGACATTTTGTGTTCCTAGTAGCCATTGACGTATTATTGTTAACAGATGCCAGACCGTAGGAAAATTTGCAAGTTCCATCTGCTTTTATTCTTTGCCTCCAGTCAAAATATTAAATTTCTAATTTAGTTTCATTCAAAATGGTTATTTCATGGATTTCGTTTCTTGAATTTTTAAAAAAGATCAAAGCGTGAATTTCAGACCAGTTACTTTTTTAGATTTCAGGAAAAATAAGAAAGATTAATAAAAACATCATACAAAAAATCTATAAGAAGCTTAAAGGACGGTTTTTAATCTCATACAGAAAAGACCAAAGGTGAATATGAAAAAGTGCAATATTTTTAAATAAGAGAATTAAAAATAAACTGTACCGCAAGTCAAAAACCAAATATCTCCACTTCACAAACGAAAGACATTATCAAAGGGGGACTAGCTTGAACAAACCTGTCAAAATTTTTTGAGAAAATCCTGAAAAAGACACATAAAAAACAAAAAACAATTCAAGTCCAATCTAGGCATTGAAGGAAAAACTCAGACTTAATAATTGGTGTTAGAATAAAGAAATTTTTGATGGGGTGATGGGTAAAATTTACAATTTAGCGTAAAGAGCGGGACGTTGAGGAGGGGACATCTTCTTTCATATACAGAATAATTTTTGGTCGTTTTAAGTTTGAATGTCGCTTCTTACTTTCAGTAACAAAAACTTATTTTATTCAATTTCTGAACAATTTTGAATTAATACAGGTTTTGATTTTGGCTCACCGTGCATGAATAACTAAAACGAAATTTGCATTTTAAGTTTACTTTTTTGGCTAAATAGTAAACCTTTTATTGAACTAAATAGGACGTTTTTATTACGAATAAAAACACGTAACTTAAAAATTAAATTACGTTACGAGCTTCTATATTCATATATTATATTTCCTATATGACAAGGTTCATACCCTCGTCAAAACCTTGTTCTTTACGCTATAGTTTGAATTTTGTGTCAATTCTTTAAGACTGGCCCCAGAATCACAATGACTGTTTAATTTTAATAAATGAAAAAAAAGGTAAAGGTAAAGGATACTGCATTAGACTTTACAGTCCCTACCGGCGGTGTTGATCTCTGTTTCTGGGCAATTCAGCCAGGAAGTGCAATGGGGGGGGTCAACCATCCTGTGCTTTCGCACACCCTTTCTGTTTACTTTCCCCAGATTTGTCCAGGTACCCATTTAGAGCTGGGTCGACTCTGACGAAGCTTACAGAGTCACCCCACTGACCCGTGTCCCAAACTGAACAATTGGATACACTGGGATTCGAACCCACGTCCTCTTAGACATAGGATCCTGAATCCAGCGCACCAATCCGATCGGTACACTATTTTTGAATTGCAAAAAATACTTTAGCCTAAAGAGTGAGGTATTTAGGAGGGGATGAACCCCCCTCATATACATAATAATTTATGTTATTTTTAATGTTGTTCCTTACTTTAAGTTAAAAATAATTGCTTTTTGATTTAACTTTACGTCGTTTTTTTCAATAACGCAGAAAAATTCAGCACCCCCTTCATGAGAATTATCTTTCCCCATGGAAAGATCCTATAGCGTAACTAACAACCCCTGACCCTCCTCCACCAGAGAAATTTTCCCTGAAAACGTCAGCATACTTCTCAATAGCCAATACTACATGTAAAGAATGGGCTAAGTTCATAACTTCCAGCCCTTCCCCCAGGAACCATGGGGGATTAATTCGTTCTCAAAGACATGGTTACTAGCTTTTTTGACCATGGGGAACAAAATGGCTATCTCAAAATTCTGATTCGGTGACTTGGAGGAGAAAATGAGCGTAGGAGGGATCCTACTGTCCCTCAGTTTTTTTTGTTTCTTAAAAAGGGCACTAAAACTTTTAATTTCTGTTAAATTGACCCCTCTTGTTACATTCTAACAGCACTGGGTCGATGTGATCATCCATGGGGGGAAAAAGAACAAAAAAAAAACAAATATACACGCATTAATGATCTTTCTTTTGACAAAAACTACAAAATGCTACATTTTTGCAGTTAGGAGCTTCAAAACTCTACATTATTAAAACCTCTGATACTCTGAATCTGATAGTGTAATTTTCATTGAGATTATATGACTTTTAGGAGGTGTTTTCTCTTTTTCTGAAAAATAAAGCCAATTTTCGCAAGCTCTTAACTTTTGATGGGTAACACTAAACTTGATGAAACTTACATATTTAAAATTCTGTTTTTGAGTGTTTTGGTTACTATTGAGCCTTTTAGCTCCTTAATACAGCTCGTTAGTATGAATTATTAGATATAAAAATGAAAGAGATATAAATGAAAAAAGAAAGTCATTACATACTTGATATATTTTTTTTGCCTCTTGACAAGAGTTATGTTTTGACAACATACTCTTTGCCAATTCTGCATTTTGGAATGAGCGTTCTTTCCTCGCTCTAATCATTTGAATTGCTTCTACCTTTTTCGCCTCTTCCGGGCTCTTCATTTCTGAAAGAAATGAAATGAAAAGTTTTCATTTCGTTATTCAGAATCTAGACTGCGATTGCTGCTTATCAATGTTAGTTTCAAAAACTGGAATATTCAAAATTTGTCTAGAAGTATTTTAGCAACTCATGTCCTGCTTAATCTTGTCTGTAAGATTGAGAGGTAGCAAAGGTTTGTAAAAATCAAAACTGTGGCAGGTTGCCTTACTATAGCCATTGCAGCCATTATCTAATGGTAATGGTAAAAAAAAATCAGTCATTACCTAACGCAAAAAACAAAAGAATGTATAGAAATTCAAGTACTATGTTATAGACAGCCCCTTCATTTTATGGTTTCCAATATGATCTATAGGAATGAAAGGTTATTACAGCCTGTCAAACAGAGCAATTTCTTAGACATTGACATGGAGTCACTAATATCGTACCTTTGGAGGAGGGTGCCAGATGCTTCAAACTTCTAAGATCAGGCTCAAAAACATTAGTTTATTATACCTGTATAAATGCGTTTTTTATGGGTAAATGTTGTATAGTTTATTCACATGTTTTTTTTGTGATTTATACCCACTACCAAGTCTCAGTTGATTAAATTAAAAAAATTATTTTTTTTTCAACTGAGAAGAAGCAGCAACAGTCAAACTCAAAACAAACAAAATCAAGGAGAGGAGCTGTTTCTTCATATTCATATTAGAAGAACTTCTGTTGGTTTCGAAATTTGATGTTACTCCTAACTTTCAGCTGAAAATAATTTGCTTTTTATTTATTTTTTGATTATTTTTCAAACAATGCAGTAAAATGTGGCACACCCTCCATGCAAAAACTTTCCTAATATCACGGTAAACTCCTCTGTGAAAATTTCGATCAACACAAAATAAGATCTCTACCCCCAGCCCCACGTAAAATTTCATCCAAACAATTTACTCCTTTCTGAAATTCCCCTTACGTAAAATTTGTTGCGAGCGATTCACACTAAAAAAGATATTTTCCTAACAAACTTGATTTGAAAAAGCCTTACATTTCTAATCGTTTTTAGGTCACTCCAGAAATCCCCATTCCGTGATTTTTTTTTTCTAGAAACTGAAACCTGCTGAAAATTTCACTGAGCTATTCCACCCCCCTCCAACATATCCACATGGAAAACTGAGTTAGTAGAGAGATAAAATAAAACAAATAAAAAGAATTTCGAACTGAAAGATCGCAAGGGGCTTTAAAATACGCAGACAAAGAAATCGGGGTAACTTTAAAAACACACTCTAATGACAATTTTCTGCACGTTTGTTAAAGATTTGTTCATAAACGACATTTTTTTCTATCCCCCTTTCACTTCTGAAAAAAATTTTACAGATTCAAAAGTGTTATAATCCCCCCCCCCAGTGCCTGATGGGGTAACATATACCGAGTGGTTTACCTTTTGTTAACATTGATGCGATTTTTTTTTTATGGAAAATGGCGCGCAGATAGCAGATGTCAGAAAATTGCAAAAACATTGAGACAGAAATGGTTCAGTGTTACCGTTGAATTACAGAAAATACTAAGAGATATTTAAAACCAAATGCACAGGATAGGCTAAATCAAGTTCTAAAAGCCAATAAAAATATTCAAAGAGCTTACGAATTTATTTTCTACTCCCCCTCCCTCCTCTGAAAAAACTTCACAGGTTCGAAAGCATTAATACATCAAATATGTCTTGTAAATTGTCAAAATGATTCGCCTCTAGCAATAGGATGTTTCTTAGCACGATTTACAAAAGAAAAATGAAGTGTAATTCTTGAGGTAACCCTAATGTTTATAAGAAGGCCTTTCTATAAGCTTTCTTAACGTTTACATATTTTTTTAGAATTTGTTTATTTTCTAAATTCTACAAAACGGTTTCGAGTCCTCTCCCATTTTAAAATGCATACTTGTATTTTTACAGAGAAGATTATATTCATGTTTGACAGCAGACAAATATACAAAACAGAAATCTAACCTTAGAAGTCCAGGATACTTTTCCACTTCAAGAACAAACCATAACTAACTCCTTTTCAATCACTTACTGACCAACTCTTTGAACGGTCGTTGCATTTTTTCCGTTATCACTGAATAATTATGATCCCAAAATTTCATTAATATTTATAAAGATTCATAATTAGGACAATTGTGTATATTATTATCCTAATAATCATAAGGCAGCAATTTATTCAAAGTAACCAATTAAGCACTCATTTTTTGTGCACTCAAAACATACGTGAAAACGAAATAATTTTAAACTTTTTGTATTGGTGAGACGGAAAAGAGAATCTTTAAGAAAAAAAAACTTACTAATTATGCAAAATTCTTAGATTTGCGGGAAAAATACCAAAAATGGTAAAATGTTTTGAATAAAGTATTAGTGCAATGCCCCCTCAATGTGTCCCTGCTGCTGGTGGATTGAGTTCTACGAATTCGGGCAAAGACCAAAAGTGCTAAAACTTGGAAATTATTTTTGAAACGAAGAAAACTAAATAACCTGAGCCAATAAAATCATGACTATAAAAGAGAGAAGGTGCTCCTTCAAGTTCAGGCTCTGGTGCCTAACGGGTCTTTTGAATTTCTTATAGTGATAAAGCTAATAATGTAACTTGTATTCTTCAGAAATCGTGCCCACAAGGAAGCATACTCTCTTCTTTTTAAGGCCTATTAATGTGGACGATTAGCCTCATTCAGTTTCCTACAGGGTGCACAATACAAGCGTATGCTGATGGTATTTGTGTAAAAATGTCTTCTAAAGATACGAATTCCTTAGATCCTAAATACAAAAAAGGTATTTACGCTATTAGAAAATCGGTAGATAAAAATAAATTGAAACCTGATGTTAATAAATGTGAAGCTATCATCGTTATGGAGGAAAGAGAAATTTAACAAACTAATCTTCAGTTTTTAAGTCGTAATATACCAATAAGTGATAAAATAAGATACTTGGGCTGAATTTTGGAGAGGAAATTACTTTGGAATGAACATGTTGAAAGTAAAGTAAAAGTCGTCAGACAATATTCAATCAAATTGTTATGTGCCACCATAACCACTTTGGGTCTTAATCCATTTGTCATAAGAGAGTTATATAAAGCTGCTATTGAATCCACCATATTATAGGCAATATCTGTATGGTTGTCAGCACTGAAAAAAAAATTGTAAAAAGGTCATGATCTGTTCAAAGAACTTCTATGGATTTAATTTCCACCGTCTTTTTTATCTGCAAAAACTGATACAATAAGGGCTACAGCAGGATCCCATCCTATCAACTTTAGAGCCAAAGAGAAAACTCTCACCAGATATCAAAAGAGAGGAAGGCCTGAATAACCTAACCTGAATAACCATAAATTAAATGTACATACATATTATACTGACTCACAAGCACATTATGTACTCGGCGATTCCTTTTTACCTCTAATTAAATAAAAAAAACTAGTTTTTTTAACTGAAAGTAAGGAGCGACATTAAAACTTAAAACGAACAGAAATTACTCCGTATATGAAATGGGTTGTCCCCTCCGCAGTCCCTCGCTCTTTACGCTAAAGTTTGACTCTTTGCCACAATTCTACTTTTTAAAACAACTAAAAACTTTAGCGTAAAGAGCGTGGGACTGCGGAGGGGACAACCCATTTCATATACGGAGTAATTTCTGTTCGTTTTAAGTTTTAATGTCGCTCCTTACTTTCAGTTAAAAAAATTAGTTTTTTTTATTTAATTTCTGAACGTTTTTGAATTAATGCATGTTTTGGCTCTCCGCACATAAATTATTGAAATGAAATTAGTATATTAATTTTTTTTTTGGCTAAATGGCTTTCTCTTAGTTTTGATCAGACGATTTTGAGAAATAAGGGGTGGGGAAGGAGGCCTAGCTGCCCTCCAATTTTTCGGTTACTTAAAAAGGCAACTAGAACTTTTAATATTCAACGAACGTTTTTATTAGTAAAAAATATACGTAACTTAAGAATTAACTTACGTAACAAACTTTTATATTCTTATATTTTTATTATGTGTATGAGGGGGTTTGTACCCTCGTTAATACCTCGCTCTTTACACTAAATCGTAAGTTTTGTTCCAATTCTTTAAGAATGACCCCTGAATCAAATAGGCCGTAGAATAAATAGTTGAAATCACTAAAAATATTTTAGCATAAAGAGCGAGGTATTTATCTCCTCCTAAATACCTCGCTCTTTATGCTAAAGTATTTTTAGAACCCTTCATATGCGTAATAATCTCTGTTTGTTTTAAATTTCAATGCTATTCCTTACTTTCATTTGAAAAAACGTTTTCATGTTTATTTTTTCATTGTTTTTTTTTATAGTAATGCTAGAAAATCCTGCGTCCTTTTCATTGAATTTTTTTCCCCCATGGCATATTTCTCCAAGGAAAGATCCTCCCACATAGCCCCCTCCCTCAACCCTACCCCCAAAACCAAAAAAATCCCCCTGAAAACGTCTGTACACTTCCCAATAACCATTATTATATGTAAACACTGGTTGAAGTTTGTAACTTGCAACCCCTCCCCCAGGGACTGTGGGGGAGTAAGTCATCCCCAAAAACATGGTTATTAAGATTTTCGACTATGCCAAACAAAATGGCTTTTATTTAAAAAAAAGTGTAAACGTCTGTACACTTCCCAATAACCATTATTATATGTAAACACTGGTTGAAGTTTGTAACTTGCAACCCCTCCCCCAGGGACTATGGGGGAGTAAGTCATCCCCAAAAACATAGTTATTAAGATTTTCGACTATGCCAAACAAAATGGCTATCTCAAAATTTTGATCCGTTGACTTTGGGAAAAAAATGAGCGTGGGAGGGGGCCTAGATGCCCTCCAATTTTTTTGGTCACTTAAAAAGGGCACTAGAACTTTTCATTTCCGTTAGAATGAGCCCTCTTGCGACATTCTAGGACCACTTGGTCGATACGATGACCCCTGGGGAAAAAAAAAAAAAAAAAACAAACAAATAAACACGCACCCGTGATTTGTCTTCTGGCAAAAAATGCAAAATTCCACATTTTTGTAGATAGGACCTTGAAACTTCTACAGTAGGATTCTCTGATACGCTGAATCTGATGGTGTCATTTTCGTTAAGATCCTACGACTTTTAGGGGGTGTTTCCCCCTATTTTCCTAAATAAGGCAAATTTTCTCAGGCTCGTAACTTTTGATGGCTAAAACTAAACTTGATGAAACTTATATATTTAAAATCAGAATTAAAATGCGATTCTTTCGATGTAGCTATTTATATCAAAATTCAATTTTTTAGAGTTTTGGTTACTATTGAGCCGGATCGCTCCTTACTACAGTTCGTTACCACGAACTGTTTGATACTATAAATAAAATTTGGAAAACTTTACGCTAAAACCTATATATGATATGGTATAAGCCCTGAACCTTCAGTTTTTAATGATCATATTGATCTTCTTCAAGTTGCAAAACTTCTCCAAATTATTTTAAATTATAATATTATAATTTTAATATTAATGTCATTTGGTTTATTAAAGAGACTCGGTATTCCAGTTTAGCGTACTCGAACCGAGCAGAGACTAGATATTGTCTAGTTTTGTGTTTAAAAGGAGTAAGGCTAGCAGCCCCCATGTCTTCTCAAGACCAGAAAATAATTTGCGATTTAAACATGGATTGTCAGTTTTATATACAAATAAATTCTGATATTTATTTCATAAAGTCTTAACACTTCCTTATTTGTTAAAGTAAAAACGTGAAAATATTTAAAATGTATTTTGTTTATGTCTGATTATGTTCTGGTCTGAGAAGGCGTGGGGGTTGTCAGGCCTACTCCTGTGAATTTTTGCCTGTTTTGACTTTGAATCGGTTATTTTTTGTAATATTAGTTAGTCTTGGGTTTAATTTATTTATTTATTTGTGGCAGTTTATGCTTAAAAAATTATTCAATTACTTTTTTACTCATTTTAGCTTAATGGAGCTCTTTACTCTTCTTTGGCAAGCTTGCTTTGTGAAATAAGTTTTTAAAATCCATTTCTGTTTGTTTTTTTTAATATAGCCTTTTTGTGGGTAGAAATATTTAAATCTTTTTTTCTTTTAGATTGCATAGTTTTTTTACTTTGAAGATAATTTGTCTTTATTTTGGTTTTATGAAGCCCTTTACTATAAGAAAACAACATATTTTGTGGATAATTTTTTTTTTATCAATTTTTACCAAAAAAGTCTTACGTGAATGTCGTAAAGAATTTTATTTTTTGGGGTATGTCGTTGAGAAATTTTAGGTCCCCTGGCCTTCATCTTCCATATTAATCCCTTAAATAGAAGGAATCATGAGGCCACCATTCTCACCCATTTTTGCCTGGCTGCTCATGAGTCACAAAAACGCATCCAAAGTCGATAATCATAGGCAGCCCAATAGTGCTGCCTAAGTAATGAGCGATGTGGGTATATTTTTTTTTTTTTTTTTTTTTTTTTTTTTTTTTTTTTTTTTTTTGTAGGACCAGGGAACTTCATAAAGAAGGAGCTGTCGTAGAAAATTCGAAAGGGGCTCGTTCAATTGGAAATTTTAAAGACTAGTGCCCCTTTTAATAGTCAAAAGTAATTGAAAAATATCCAGCCCCCTCTTTGCGCAAAAGATTGACTTTTTCTTCCAATTCCTTAAGAACTACTTTGAAACTCAAAAGTCATTTAATTAGTATCTGAAGGTTTTTAAAAGTACTTAAAAAATAGAATAAGGGAGGGGGTAGCCCTCCTAATATATGAAATGATTTTCAGTTATATTAAATTTTAATGCAGCTTATTACGCTCAGTTTATCAAAAAAAAAACAGTTTTTTCAAGTGAAAAGAAGCAGCAACAGTCAAAATCAAAACGAACAAAAATTGAGGAGGGGGGTATTTCTTCAAATATGGAATACTTTCTGTTGGTTTCGAAATTTTATGTTACTCCTTACTTCCAGCTGAAAAAAGCTAGATTTTTTAAAATTTCTGATCGTTTTTCAAACAATGCAGGTAAATGTGACTTATTCTCCATGAAAAATTCCATACCGTCACAGAAAACTCCTCCGTGGGAAGTTCATTCCACATAAAATAATAACCCCATTCCATGTAAAACCTTATCCCCCACTTACGTAAAATTTCTTGCGGATGGTTTAGCCTAAAAAATTGTATTTAGCAAACTTTGATTTTAAATAGCTCTAAATTTCTAATTGTTTTTTAGGTCACTCTGGAAATCTCCTTTCTCTTTATGTCACTCTGGAAATCTCTGGAAATTTTCCCGAATCATTCCTCCACAACATATGCACTTGTAAAATTGAGTTGACAAAGCGAAAGTAAGGCAAATAAAAAATTTTTTGGCTCCCCATGGAATACTCTTTCCGTGGAAACTAATCCCCGAGCACAAAATATCCCCTTCGAAAATGTGTTAATAAGTCTCAATAATAAATACCATACACAGGCAATGGGCAAATTTCGTATCTTAAAGCCATTTCCCATGGGCTCTGGGGATCTTGCTAGTTTTAAAGGTATAATTTTTTTTCTACTAAGTTGAAAAAAAATCTAAAAATTTTGATCAAACTACCCTGAGAAAAAAAAATCATGGGATTTGGGGTAGTTGCCCTCCAATTGTTTAATGACTTTAAAACGGCATTAGAACTTTTAGTTTACTTTCAAATGGACCCTCTTCAGATCTTCTACAACCATTTGTTGAATACGATCATCCCTAGGCAATACAAACAGGATAAAACAAATACTACGAATTCTTGATCGTTCTTCTGGCAAATAATCCAAAATCCCACATGTCAAACAGTACGTGGTAACGAACTGTAGTAAAGAGCGACCAGGCTCAATAGCAACCGAAACTCTAAAAACAGAATTTTGATAACAATAGTTACATCAAAAGATTTACATTTTAATATGGATTATAAATATATAAGTTTCATCAAATTTAGTCTTACCCATCACAAGTTACGAGCCTGAGAAAATTTGGCTAATTTAAGAAAATAGAATCATGGAATCCTATTTTCCCTAAAAATCATAGAATCTTAGCAAAAATCACACCATCAGATTTATTGAAAAACCTAACAACTATGTCTTTGGGGACAACTTACTCCCCCATAGTCCCCCTGGAAACGGCTTAAGGTTACAAATTTTGACAAGCGTTTACATATAGTGATGGTTATTGGGAAGTGTAGAGGCGTTTTCAGGCTGATTTGTTGGTAGGGGGTTACGTAGGGGATCCTTTCATGGAGGAAATTGTCTTGGAGAAAGATAATTTCCATTAAGGGGGCGCAGGATTTTCTAGTATTATTTAAAGAAAGAATGAAAAAATAAATAAGATATTTTTTTTAACTGAAGGTAAAAAGCAGCATTAATACTTAAAATGAGCAGAAATTATTAAGCACATGAGGGGTTCACCACCTCTAAATAACTTGCTCTTTACTCTAAAGCATTTTTAGTAATTTCAACTGTTTATTCTACGGCTTTTGTGATTCAGGGGTCATTCTTAAGGAGTTGAAACAAAATTCAAGCTTTAATGTAAAGAGTTAGATATTGACGAGGGGGCGAACCCCCTTATATACGTAATAAAAACAGGTGAATATAGAAGTTCGTTACATAAGTTAATTGGTAAGTTGCGTATATTTTTTAATAATAAAAACTTTCCTGAAAAATTCAAAGTTCTAGTTGCCTTTATAAGTAGCTAAAAAATTGGAGGTCAACTAGGCCTCCACCCCACTCCTTTTTTTCTCAAAATCTTTCGATCAAAACTATGAGAAAACCATTTGGCAAAAAAAGATTCTTAATTGTGTTTTAATTATTCTTGTTTGGTTAGCCAAAATCAAAACATGTATTAATTCAAAAACACTCAAAAATTAATAAAAAAAACAGGTTTTTTTTAACTAAAAGCAAGGAGCGACATTGAAACTTAAAAGTTAATTTGAAACCTTGAGATTATGTTTAGGGGATACGGAAATATATCAAAAGACACTATATACATCCCTGTTATAAAAAAGCCCTATCTGCAATATCCATAGATCAGCTGTGAGCATTAAGATGAAAGTTTCAGGGAATGTTGAAGGGAACTTTAAACTTAATAAAATGATACTTAGTGCATCCAGCCTATTAAAAGGTTGTATCTTTGATATCTAACGGACGGGTAAAAGCACCATATTCAAATTTCAGGGAGATTCGAGAGGAACGTCGAACAAAACCAAAAGATGCTGTCAGCATCCAGGTTTTGAAAGAAATCTATCTATAATGTTTCGGAAACAGCTCATAGAATTAGGTTGAAGATTTCGGGGGAGGTTGAATTAAATCAAAAAACGCAATCTGCAACTAGATTCTCAAAAGGGCGAATAAAAGTCACAAGTCACAAGCCCAAAAATATTGAAGGGTAGTTGGAACTCTCAGCAAATATTGAGTGAAATGTTAAAGTAACAAAGACACTATTTGCATCCAGGGAGTGAAAAGGGCAAAAATACAATATATCAGAAACGGCGAAGGGATTCTAAGTTGAGACTTTGATATAATATTGTTGGAAAATGTTGCACGAAATCAAAGGACACTAAGTACATAAAAGTTGTCGTAAGGGCACTTCTGCACTGCTATAGAAAATGTTTAAAGGCCCAAATAAAATTTGCGAATACTGACATTTAGCTAGCGCTGATTTGAGCTATTCATATGCTTCGTAAAATTTTGAAATTGGTTGCAAAATTCTATTAAAATTATGATTGGCTCAAATTAGTGGAAGCTCATTCTGAATGGGCGTTAAATATGTTAATTTGAAACTTTCAGAGAATAATGAGGAGAATTTCAAAATAGTGAGTGGGATGAAACAGACACTATGTGCATCCATGTTGTCAAAAGGATGTATCTGCAATGTCTCAGGAACGACTAAAGCTATAAAGTTGAAACTTTCAAGAAATATTAAGGAAGATATTGAACTAAATCAATAGAAACTATCTGAATCTTAGTTATCAGGAAGGCGTATAGGCAATATTTCTGGAAGCCTTACTGGTACTAGCTTCAAACTTTCAAGGCATATACGGGGAAACCGTCGAGCTAAATTCAAGTACACCCTAGGAATTTCCGATTTACGCAAAAGACTCGATGCGTATTAACGTTGTCAGAAGCGCGTAGGTGTGATGTTTCAAGGACATCTAATAGTTGTAAGTCAAAACTTTTGGGAAAAGTCGAGGAGGATGATGACCCGAATCGAAAGACACTGTGTGGATCAAAGTTGCCATAAGGGTGTATCTTAAATATATCACAAATGGCTTTCAGTAATAAGTTGAAACTTTCAGGAAACCTTGAGAGGTGTGTTGAGTTAAACGTAAGACACAGTGTGCATTCATGTTTTAAAAAAGGTTAATTGAAACTTTCAGAGAATGTTTAGGGTGAGGTTGAAATAAATCAAATGGTACTATATGCATTCAGGTTGTAAAAAAGGCGTATCTTTGAAATCTCAGAAGCTTTTTTACTATGCAGTTCTTTTTATTTTCCCTGGTAGTGATTTAAAACGAATAGTTCCAATCGTTTTAAGTTTAAATTATTCATTTTTTTTTTTGCTTAGTTATACTCACATTTGGCTTAATGGGGTTCTTTGTTGCTAGTTGAAAATCTAATTTTTGAAAAAAAGGGTTTCGGAACTGTACTTACAACATGTTTATAACTTAAAATTGTATTTTAAAATTAATCATAGAGTAATGCTTGACATTAACAAATGAAAATTAAGATTCCTCGTTCCATTAATGAGACCAAACGCTGTGGCTTTCTTTTTGCTTGACCAAAACTTAACTCTGTACCTCCAATGAATAAAAGTCGTCATTTGATTTAATTGGGACGCAGTGCTTTTAGTACTTAATGTGCATGTTCCCCAGGGAAACATGCTATTTGCATTTTAGTACCTCTATTAAGAGCTTCAAAAATATCCAAAAGAATTCGGGGCTCAGAAGAATTCCGTACTGTTCAAGGATATGATTCATTATTGCCTCTGAAGCGACCAAACATTAATATGATCAGTGAGTTAAGCTATTATTCTGGCCAACATTCCTGTGGCAGCTATTATTGTATAGTAATGTATTAAGGAATGAAGACTATGGGACATTTATCAGCTGATTGAATCGAGAAATATCAACGAGGATCCAATATTTCTATGTAAATCCCAAAACATCAATAGCAATATATTAAAGGAACAAAATATATCTTTTTGTTTAACTTATTTTTGTATGGGGAAGTACAAATTTTGTTCTTTACTCGGAACGAGATAAATTTTAAACTGCCTGAATTTGAGACCTTAGCTCTGCAAAAAGAATTTGTATACTCTGACAAGTAAAATTATAGGAAACCATAACATACCAAGAAGGTTTAAGGTAACATCAACAGATACATCCCCACAAGCATTGGTCATTTTGCATGTGTACGTGCCACAGTCTGCTTCTTCTACTGAATGGATTGTCATTGAGACACAGTCACTTGATATTGTTGGAACAATCTTAATTAAACAAAGAGTAATTTAACTACCAGAGTAAAGCATAATAACTAACTATCAAAACGGTGTTTAAAGATAGAGAGCGAGAGAGGAATAAATATATAAGGAGAAAAATAGGAATAGAAAGAGAGAGAAACAGATGAGAAGAAAGAGTAGATAAGTAGAGAGAGAGAGAGAGAGAGAGAGAGTGATATTGGTAATTTAAAGCTGTTTGAAAGTCTCTTTTTTGATTTCTGATCGATCTTTTGAATTTTGAAAACGTATTATTCAATTTTAATAACCCAAATTTCAGTCGTATTTTCTATAACAAGATAATATTTCGACACCAATTGATATACCGTAATTTCATATACGAACATTTCTATAGCTCAGTTCCAATAAAAAGAAGTATGACTCAGGTGGTGTTGGCTTATTGCTATTCGGATTAGATATGATAATTTTGAACCTTACACATCCAAGAAGATCAGGGTGGCACCAATTGTCCATTATTTATTTCAATGTCAAAACAAGATGACATATGATTTGGGTGTACTTTACGTTAACTGGACAACTTCATCAGGTAACAAGTGCTAGGTTTCTCAAATGAAGAAGAGTATCTAAGGATAAAAAAATACATGAATTGCTACTCTAAAGATATTAAGTCACTGGGATAGAAAAACGCCGATGAGGGGCCCGAAATTGTATAGAGACTTGTGTGTTCATCTAAATGCCTAAAACCTGCATTAGAAAAGGGCAGCTTCATTCGATGAGCCCTTGGATGGATAGCATATGGTAAAAATACAAGTAAATGATCAACTTTAAAAGATGTTTACCTTTCTGGTTTTCTTCAACGGCTGATTGTTAAAGAACCATTGAGATTTAGGCTGAGGTTCAGCAGTGTAAGGAATGTTGAAAGTAACGTTGTCTCCTTTCTTAACCTCTTGGATGAGTTTGACATTCTCCTCCTGAACTTTAGGGGCCACTTGGAGTGCTGAAAGAAGATACAATACTTATGGAAAACTGACTCAATTCTTCTTAATAAAGCATTATATGGAATACAATTTAATTATTTTTATTTCAGCATGTATTTTTTTTATTATAATAGAATTCGATAAAAATGAAGAGGCACCTAGATAGAGGGGTGTGGGGATTATTGTGAGGGATACATTTTTTAAGGCAGCACAAATTTTAAGAAAGCACCAAAAATATTGAAAATTGCAAATATTTCAAATGTCAAAGTCAATGTCTTGAAGTACTCCCTCTTTGCTTCCTCCGTTCTATAAAAATTATATTTAAACAAGGATCTAGAGCAAATAACCCATTAATAAAAAGCTGCAGATGCAGCGACGATTCAGGTTTTCGTTACTTTGCTACCTTAAGAAGATACAAATACGTTCAAAAGAGTTTCCTAAATGGGACAAAAGCTACATAGATTTAATTTAGGTGTTAAAAACCGGAGGAAGACAAAAACTGTCCTGACATGAAGAGATTTGGACTAAGTCGCTCGTTTTATATCAATGCGAGGGCAGTCTAATTTTTGTTTTTATTCACTTAAGGATATTTTTGTAGCTTGTTTTCGGGAAAAGGATTTGCTATTTTTTGTTCCTTTTTGGGTTTTCCCAAACATGAATCAAGGCATAGATACACATTAGTATCTAAGTTATCCTTTGCAATTTCCTTCTTTTATTTTACTTTTATTCTCTTCGTATATGTTTTTGTACCTTTTATTCTTGAATAAATGAAAATCGTTAAGATCCGTAGCGCTAAAAAAAAAGAGAGAGAAAAACACAAATTATGCCATGGTTTTGGCTTCACAATGCACAAATAAACATGTATAACGATAGAAATTGTAAATCTAACTTACCTTCAACAACTAAAGTTGAACTAGTCTGCAGTTTTCCAAGTTTACAAATGTATTTATCAGCGTCATCAAGCTGAGATTCCTTAATTACCACAGTTCTTGTTGCCCCATCGACACTAATTCTGTAGCGTTCAGACTGACATAATTTGGTCCTGTTTCTAAAGAAAATTAAGAAAAATAAGTATTGCTTTTAAAGCATCCTGAATTGCAAAGGCTGAAAATGGAAGAATAATTATTGCCTGAAGTAAAATAAAATCAGACCTCGGTTTCAGTAACTAGAAAGAATATAAAATAGTTTTATCAAGGGGATGTTCATAACCAGTCCTACTAAGTGAATCAAGGACAATAGTAACATGCTTTAATATATCTTACAAAACTCTCAAGACATGTATTCTTAATAGATATTGTGATCTTGATTACAAGATATGAAATCTCTCAAGAAACTATTTTTCAATAAGTAGTTTCTAATTTTTCCAAAATATGACTCAATTTTTCTTTTTCTCAAATGCACAAATATTCGGAATTGGGATCTTTTGATATTACAATTGTGTTTGTTTCATATTGGTTATCATAGAAAAAATTTCTTCAATAAACCACTGTTAAACAATACCAATCGAAAAATCGAAAAGTTTTTGTTTTCGTTCTAGAGTTAAATTCACGCTGCGTCACTTATGACCTTTTGAATAAAAGCAACCAGCCGGTGACTGCATAAAAATAATGGTTAGTGTAGCAAAAGCTATACCCAACTTAACTTACAAACATACTTTACATGATACAAGTACTTCATGAAAGAAACTAAAAATGTAAGTTACAACCATGAATGAAGTAAAATTATAACCTACTAGCTGGGTCCGGGCGGCTTTGCCGGGCCCCAGTACTGAATGCGGCAACCTTCTAAATATGGATTCTTATTGTCCCTTGTGTTCTATTGCAGTTTTTTCGTATAGAATCGATTATTAAAGCAAGTTCAATTTCTAACAATGATATCTACTAAGCTTCAAAGTTTTGGTACTCTTTTTTAAGGTTTTTGAATTCTTGTAATCCCTTGTTTTCTAATTAAATTTTTTTTTCTTTTAATTTTTTTTTATCTTTTTCCTTTTTTAATTTTTAGTTGTTTACCATTTTATTTTTTTTAATTTGGTTCTTCTGTTTTTTATCTTCTTCTTCTTCTTTATTTTCTAGTTTTTTTTAGAACGTGCCCCAGCAACACGTATGCAAGGTGCTAATTTTTCACTGCATAAAACTTGGGGATATACAACTGGTAATTCCTCTGATATACTCTGGTAATTCCTCGACAGGCATTTTTTTTACTTTCTATTTCAGCCGCAAGCCAGGTTTCGCGTTGCTCTTGTATTTCATCACCACGCTTTCTTTTGGTATTTTTTTCTCTGCGACGCAAGCCTAAAACCTCCCCCCTAAAGCAGCACGTATGCGAGGTGCTAATTTTCAATTGCGTAAAACTTGTGGATATACAACATTCTTTGCTTTCCTATTGTCTGTGCATATAAATAGATTCTCCAGTTTACCGACTCTAGAACATGCAACATATAATTGTCCATGGGAAAAACAATCCGTATTAAGATCTATACGGTATTTTTCTAATGATTGCACTTGAGCTTTGTTGATGGTGATTGCAAATGCTAATCAAATTGGGAATTGCAATCTTTCAAATTGAAAAGGCAGATCCGTTGGAATAATGGCAATGCGAGGAATAAGAACAGTCTCACCCTCGGAAGGCCCTGTCAAGATTGTTGCCTCTAATACGTTTTCCATCTAATACGTTTGGCATAGACTCAAAGAGTCTATGCCAAAAAACTTGCTGCTGATAGAGAAAGTAAGAAAAGAAAGCGTGGATATAACCGGGAATATAAATGACGACCGGGACACAGGGACACAACTACAACGGGGAAGCCGGGGGCACAGGCGGGATATATAATTGACGACTGAGACACAGGGATTGTTTGAATATAAATTACAGACCGGGACACCGGGACACAAATGACGGCCGGGACACTGGGACACAGGGAATATAAATGACGACCGGGACACTCAAAGAGAAATTACGAACTGGGACACCAGGATACAAATGACGACCGGGACACAGGGAATATAAATGCTATTTATATGCACAGACAATGGGACAGCAAAGAATGTTGTATATTCGCATGTTTTACGTAGTTAAAAATATATATTTATATCTATCTCTATTCACAGGTGGGACACAGGGACACAGCTACAATGGCGCGTAACTAATATGGCGCGTAACGACTTACGCGCGCGGGGGGGCTTTGGGGGGCGCGAAGCGCCCCACCAACTAGGTGTTGGGGTGGCGCGAAGCAACACCCCAACAGCTAGTATATATATATATATATATATATATATATATATATATATATATATATATATATATATATATATATATATATATATATATATATATATATATATATATATATATAGGTTTCATTGTAATGAATGAGAAAAAAACTAAGACAGAAAAAAAAAATAAAAAAGCAAAAACTAAAAAAAATAAAAGAAAATAACTAAAAAAAGAAAGCTAAAAAAAATTATAAAAGGAAAAACCAAAAAAGAAAAAAACTATAAAATAGAAAAATAGAAAAAAAACTATCTTTCTATATAAATAAAATTGTAAATATTTAAATAAAAAATGTAAATAAAAATCCATAAAAAGAGGGGAAAAAACTAAAAAATAAAGAAGAAAATGAAAGTTAAAAAAAGAAAAAAAACTAAAATAAAAACTAAAAAAAGTCAAAAAACTAAAAAACAAGAATGAAAAAAAAGAAAAAAAGAGAAAACAAAAAAAAAGAAAAAAAAACAAAAAAGAAAAAAATTAAAAATAAAGTGAAAAAAAAAGAAAAATGAAGCAATCGACTATCCATCGGAATTTTCAAATTTGCTGGATCTCCCACAGTTTCCACCACACATGCTATAACTAACAATAGGCGTAACAATAATCATGTTGCGAAATATTAACCCACCAAAGCTTTGCAACGGCACGCGACTTACCGTAAAAAAAAATGGAAAACGTAATAGAGGCAACAATCTTGACAGGGCCTTCCGAGGATGAGGCTGTTTTTATTCCTCGCATTCCCAAGATTCTTAAATTCCCAATTTGATTAGTATTTGCAATCACCATCAGCAAAGCTCAATGGAAATCATTAAAAAATGTGGTATAGGTGCGGTAAACCGGACAATCTAAAATTCGCTAGATCACCAAGGGTTTCCACCACACGTGCTACAACTAAACATAGGTGTAACTAATAATCATGCTGCGAAATATCAACCCAAGAAAGCTTGATTTTATTCAGAACTGTTCAGACGAACAATAGCCTTCCCTATTTAAAATAAAGCCGAAAAGACCCAAAATCAGGCCTTTTTTTCTAACATCAGCCTAGTTACGTCTTGCAAGAGTTCCAGACTGCAATCTTCAAGAAATTTCAACGAATTGCAACCATGTACCTACAATCAAAAGTATCCCGATAAAATAGGATCTGATTATTGACTTCAAAATGCAGTACAGCTTCAAACAGCTCAATTTGTATTTTTCAAACAGTTCGTGGTAACGAACTGTAGTAAGGAGCGACCCGGCTCAATATTAACCAAAACTCTAAAAAATAGAATTTTGATACCAATAGTTACATCAAAAAATTGCATTTTAATGCTGATTTTAAATATATAACTTTCATCAAGATTAGTCTAACCTATCAAAAGTTACAAGCCTGAGAAAATTTGCCTCATTTTAGAAAATAGGGGAAAACACCCCCTAAAAGTCATACAATCTTAACAAAAATCATATAATCAGATTCAACATATCAGAGAACCTTATTTTAGAAGTTTCAAGCTCCTATCTACAAAAATGTGGAATTTCCCATTTTTTGCCAGAAGACGAATCACGGATGCGTGTTTATTTGTTTTTTTGTTTTTTTCCCAGGGGTGATCGTATCGACCAGGTGGTCCTAGAATGTCGTGGGAGGGCTCATTCTAATGGAAATTGAAAGTTCTAGTGCCCTTTTTAAGTGACCAAAAAAATTGGAGGGCACCTAGGACCCCTCCCACGCTCATTTTTTCCCCAACGTCACCGGATCAAAATTCTGAGATAGCCATTTTATTCACAATAATCCAAAAACTAAAAACTATGTCTTTGGGGACAACTTACTACCCCGCAGTCTCCCTGGGAGGGGTTGCAAGTTACAAACTTTTACCCGAGTTTACATATAGTATTGGTTGCTGGGAAGTGTACGGACGTTTTCAGGGGGATTTTTTTGGTTTGGGAGGGAGAGCTGAGGTGGGGGGGGGTTACGTGGGAGGATCTTTCCATGGAAAAACTTTTCATGGGGGAAGAGACTTTCAATGAAGGGGGCGCAGGATTTTTTTGCATTATTTGAAAAAACAAGGAAAAAATAAATATGAGAAGTTTTTTTCTACTGAAAGTGAGGAGCAGCATTAAAACTTCAAATGAGGAGAAATTGCTCCGCATATGAGGGATTTACCTCCTCGTAATGCCTCGCTCTTTACGCGAAAGTATTTTTAGTAATTTCAACTATTTATTCTACGGCCTTTGTGATATAAGGGTCATTCTTAAGGAATTGGGACAGAATTTAAGCTTTAGTGTAAGGAGCGAGGTATCAACGAGGGGTGAACTCCCTCATATACGCAATAGCAATATACGAATATAGAAGTTCGTTACGTAACTTAATTCGTAAATTACGTATATTTTTTATTAATGAAAATGTTTGTAAAACAATTTAAAGTTCTAGTTGCCTTTTTAAGTAATAAAAAAATAGAGGGCAGCTAGGCTTCCTTCCTCTCTCCTTTTTTCTCAAAATCTTCCGATTAAAACTATGAGAAAGCCATTTAGCCAAAAAGAAAATTAATATGCAAATTTCGTTTTAATTATTTATTTGCGGAGAGCCGAGATCAAAACATGCATGAATTGAAAAACGTCTAGAAATTAAATAAAAAAAACAAGTTTTTTTAAATGAAAGTAAGGAGTGACACTAAAACTTAAAACAAACAGAAATTACTCCGTATATGAAAGGGGCTTTTTCTCCTCAACGCCCCGCTCTTTACGCTAAAGTTTTTTCCTTTTTTAAAAAGTAGAGTTAAGAGAAAGAGTCAAACTTTAGCGCACAGAGGGAGGCGTTGAGGAGGAAAAGCCCCTTTCATATACGGAGTAATTTCTGTTTGTTTAAGTTCTAGTGTCGCTCCTTACTTTCATTTAAAAAACTTATTTTTTTTATTTAATCTCTTCAGAGATCGTTTAAAAGAGATAGATTCAAAGACAGGAATTTTCACAAGCTTTTTCATATAAGGATTTGGTACAAATTAAACCGCCTAGCACAGGTTACACATTCAACTTTTTTTTTAATGGGTACAAACATTGAGAAAAGAGGAGGGTTTCCTCGAAACGTAAGCATTTATGAAATATAGTTAAAGAAAATAATACTAGATGAGTCTAAACTAAGGAAAGTTTAAAAACAAGCACAATGAATAAGTGTATAATATACGATATGATATTAATGGTATTTATAAATGGTTTTAGGTTTATTGTAACGTATTTCATTTTTTGCCAGACCCTTGAAAAAACAAATCTTCTATGTTTGCCTGTTTAAGCTCTACAAGCCACCTGAGTGTTTCTTTCATAGTTCAAATATTTGTCCTTGTCAGCATTCATTGCTAAAACAACTCTTTACTCACACTTTCTTGAATTATTTCGTCTTCGCTTTTTAGATAAGACTTAAGTGTTTATCCTTCTAGTGTACTATTAATACTGATCGAAAACATGGAATAAACAAACTTATGTCAATGTCGTGCAACATCATAGGATTAGCACTTGACCCCGTCCTGTCTCACCCTGTGGAGGAGAGCCTTAGCACGAATAACAAAATTGTGTCCCCCCTAAATACAGGTATTTGAAGATAACTACATTTTGTGGGGGGGATATAAAGGTTCAAGCTAACGTTCTCCCTTCCCTTATTGTGTAAGTATCTGAGCCAATCAGTAATAGGAGGAGGTACAGTCTTTTTCTAATACGTCTATGAACTTGTCACTAAAGGAGAAAATTTGTTTCAAGTATTTTCTTTTCACTGGCTTTTTTGTTATACGATTTGAACCTAATCCCCTCCTCTACCACACTGTGAAAGGGCTTGAGCATTAATAGCCAATTATAGTAATGGAAATTTTACCTATACCATGTAACATCTGCATTTTCCTGTGATAAAGTAACAGTAAAAGTAGCTTCACTTCCTTTCAAGACACTTGTAACTTTTGGCAGTCTCCTAGTGAACTCGACGGCTGGGGCTAAACAGAGAAGTCATTACAGCTTAATTATTTCTTTAAATCAATTCTTGACAAATTTAATGATACACACAACAAACATTTACTCGTCTAAAGGTAAAATTATATACATATGTACTTTTCAATACTCCAATCAGCTGTCTGCTTGAATAGATTTGTGGCAGCTTGAGTTCCCTCTTATACAGAAGTTTTTTAGATTATCTAACACTATTTTTAGAAGTTAGGGGCTATTGTATTTCTTAGTATTGGACATGATCGTCTCTTACTAGGCTGCAAGCTACCGCTTGCAGCTTCAACAGCCTCAAAGCTACCACTTTGGTCCCAAGTTCAATTCCTGGGACAGGCAATTTTGAAACATTTGTCAACTTAAAGTCTAAATAAATTACATACTAATAACTATTACATGAGATTCTTTTGACTGACACCATTTATGACGAACTATATCGAACCTTTATGGAAAAATCTTTTTTAAATAGACTTTTGATTTATTCTCTATTATTTCAGGATTTTATCTCTATTTTTATCTATAGTTCTCTTTTCTTAAATTATATATTTGGATCACTTGACTATTATACCTTTCTCTGTCATACTTTCTTTTCTTATGTTCACTTGTTGAAATCGTGTCAATGTTTAAAATCAGTCCCATAAAATGACGCATCGAGTAGTTAGAACATAGTTAAACAAAACTGATTTTCAAGTATTTTTCTAGTTTTAACTACAAATTATAATTATTGCTTATTGCTCAGACACCATTAATATTTTTGCAGATTACGTTACATAATAACATTGGCGATCCTTAACTGAGAACTAAAATAAATAAAATTATATTTTCGAAAGATAAACGTATAAATGTATAATATTACATTCGCTTATTACGTCATATATACGATTATGACGTCATCGTTCATCAAGCTTGTGCATAAAAATTAAGTTTTTCTTTTAAAACTTATTCTATTTTAAAAATTTTCGTACAAAGCTATTCTATTTTAAAAACTTTTAGTTTTTAATTACAAAAAGCACTAGATGTAGCAGTTTCCATTAAGATGAGCCATTAAGTAGCGCTCTATGATTTTCAAGTGCCCATCTATCTGAGAGGGGGGAAATGCCCTCGATGCAGAATACCATAGTTCAAGCAGCTTTTCTTGTTTTTCAAGTAAATGGATTATCTTCGTTACTAAAACAAAGGAGCTGTAAGTTTCCTACACAAGGGTTTCAGAAGAGGTGATTCTAAAAGTAAACTCAATATTTCAGTCATACTCTATTTTTAGGAGTTATAAGCTACTATATTTATTAGTATTGGACGTGTTTGTCTCTTTTTAGGTTGCAGGCAACCACTGCAACCCTGATACTCAGATACAATAAATATTTTTGAAGTTTAAATGATAACTTTAGCGATTCTGAAGAGAAAATATGTTAAAATATACTGATAACTTTATAGATAACATCATAATACTGCATTTAATTTCACATCCTATATGGTTAAAACCTAAGATTATGGTGTCATTCATGAATCTTGTATATGGAAATACAGTTTTGTCACAAAAATTTATAAATATATTGTTTTCATTACAAAAGATTCCAGAAAAAGAGCCATCAAACAGCTCGCTATGATTTTCTAGTGCCCCACTAGCTGTGGAGGAAAAAAAGGAAAAAAGATGCCGTCAATGTCGAATATCGTTTTTCAAGCAACGTTTCGTATATTTTCAAGCCACTGGATTTATTTGATATTCAAGCCAACGAGCTGTAAGTTTCCTACATAAGGGTTTCTGACAAGACGGTTCTCATTTTGTACTTCATTTTTAAGATTTATTCTAATTTTAGGATTTAGCGGCTATTTTGTTTTTTACTATGAGGCGTGATTGTCTCTTACCAGGGTGCTTGCTACCGTTGCAACCGGGATAATCTTTATTCACATTTTGAATTATTAATTTTAAATTTACTCGACAAAAATAAAACTGGCCTCACATTTGGCCATCACAAAAGTTATGCTTCCATAAGTGGCCTTACATTTATTTATTTTTCAATTTGTTAAAAGACCTTCAGTATCTTATTAAGGGGCTGCTTTTATCTTACTCCAACGTATACAGAAAATCTAGGTTCTACAGCGCCACTTGAATAGCTTACTTATTCAGTTATTTATTTCTATATTTTTTCCTACTGTCCCATTCGCACGATAAGAGAACAAATAAAAATATAAAATTGAGCGGCATGTATTTTCGAGATAAGATCCTAAGTCTGATCAAATGTCAATGAGATCGATTAGTTTTATAGAGATCATACAAAGAGAAAGATTGTCTGCCACTCAGTGCATTTTGAAATTATTCAAAGTTTCTTGGTGCACCTCATATATATTGCGACTTTGATTTGGAATATTTTAAAGTTCAGCTCAGATATGTCGTTTTGTTAGTTCTCTGCCAGTTATTCTGTTGGTAATGGTAAAACTGAGATACTAATTATAAGGGCTGTGTCATAATGATTAAGATAAATGCTATTATGAGACATTAATTATGACACGCTATTATCACTGTCCTCGGGAATGTTATTTCTTTACTTTGTAGCAGTTATTTTATTTCTCATGGTCCTCTGTCCCCATTAATCTATGTAGAAGATGTCTAAACATAGTATTATTAGTAAAATCTTATCTATAATTCTGACAATTTGGAAGTCTGGGACAAGAGCAGGGGATAAAAGAGTATACGTTTTGCATATAAGGAAAAATCAAAAAATCAATGTGTTTTATAGGGCATTTCTATGGGTTGGAAAACACTCCTTTGGAGCATAAATAAAGAATTTGGACCTCACAGAACCCCTCCTTAAGGGCATTCGGGGTAAAATTGAAATTCTGAACCGTAATATACATAAAAACTGATATATTAGGAGTCTACATGGAAAAAGCAGCTGCCTTTGTCTGAAAAGTTTTCTTCCACAATACAATTCCCTCTTTATGTATGAGTAAGTTCCTTGCAATCAAATCAGAACTAAATGAACATTAAAGCCCAACAAGGGATAAACTCTAGTGTACTGGATAATGAGTAAAATGAAAGATGTTCAGAATGAATAAGATTTTACTAGGGAGGATCTTTCAATGGAGGAATTTATCGTGAGAGAATTTCTATGTAGGGGGCGCAGGATTTTCTAGCATTATTTAAAAAAAAAACAATGAGAAAATACACAAAAAAAGTTTTCAACTGGAAGTAAAGAGCAGCATTAAAACTTAAAACAAACAGAAATCATTATATATATGAGGGCGTTTGTCTCCTCCTCAACACCTCGCTGTTTACGCTAAAGTGTTTTTGAAATTTCAACTATTTATTTTACTGCTTTTATGATTCATGGCCATTTTGAAAGAATTGGGGCAAAATTCAAGCTTTAGTGTAAAGAGCGAGGTATTGTCGAGGGGGTGAATATATATGTATCTTATATATGTAATAAAAACGTACAAATATAGAAGTTCGTTACGTAAGTTAATTTGGAAGCTGCGTATTTTCATTGCTAATAAAAACGTTCGTAAAAATATAAAAAGTTCTGGTCGCATTATTAAGTAACCAAAAATTGGAGGGCAACACGTCCGATCAAAATTATGAGAAAGCCATTTAGCCAAAAACATAATATGCAAATTTCATTTTAATTATTCCTGTGCGGTTAGTCAAAATCAAAACATATATTAATTTAAAACATTTAGATATTAAATAAAAACAAGTTTATTAAATAAAAAACAAGCTCTCCCCTCCTCAACGTTCCGCTCTTTACGCTGAAGTTTTTAATTGTTTTAAAAAGTAGATCTATGACAAATATTCAAACTTTAGCGTAGACAGCGGGACGTTGAGGAGGGGCACAACCCCTTTCATATACGGAATAATTTCTGTTCGTTTTAATTTTAAATGTCGCTCCTTACTTTCAGTTGAAAAAACTTATTTTTTATTTAATTTTCATATAGGAGCCTGAAATTTCTACCCTAAGTTTCTCTGCAGGGGTGGAGCTCTGGTATTTTATTGGAGGGACAAACGGTATCTCCATCCAGAGAGTCAATGGACATGGGCTATATAATAATTTTTTCTCCAAATTGGGGGAAAATCCCCCCAAGCCCCCAAAAATATGATACCCCTGGTTTTTGGATAAGCTGAATCTAATGACACTCTTTTCATTCAGATACTTTTAATTTATAGGTTGTTCATACCCCTTCTCGAAAATCAGGGAAATTTTCTCAGGCTTGTAGCTTTTGATAGGTAATGTTAAACCTGAATCATATATATTGAAAGCAGCATAATATGATAATTACTTTAACGTTTTTAATGACAACAAAATTCTGCCTTTTAGAGTTTTGGTTACTATTAAGCCACGTCTCTCCTTATTTAGAGTCGTTGCCATGAACTATTTGAAATTATAAAGCTGTTGAATTTTTTTGACAAAAGTATATTATTCAAAGAGAAATTAAACATATACCTGGGGTTTTTCCTTTTTTTTTATTTTGGTGAATTACCTGCAATTAAGAAAAATTTTAATAAAAGCCTTATAAATGGTATAAGCTGCACAAATACAGAATAATATTACGAAAGTACAAAATAAAAACAAAATAAATAAGAACAGAAATAAAAACAAAATAATATAAACAAAATAAAAGCAAGATGATAAAGGATAAGACAAGATAGAACTTGATAACAAGATAACAGAAGGTAATAAAATAAAAACAGAATTTTACCGTGCGTCTTAATATTGCTACTAGAATAATAAAGGTTTTGAGGACTATTGAGTAAAATACAGCAGTAAAACAATCACATTATTTCAAACAGGTTATCTACGGCACGTACCCAAGAAGTAGTGATTGCATTATATGTCTAGCTAGACCCCAGCAACCAGTTCCAATCGGGCCTTAGCAAATAGCAGGTGTTGTTGATTATTAACCCTTTATATACACCTGGTTGTTACAAAATACTTTAGGAGTTGTTATTTTCCTAAAGTATTACATAAAATTGGACAATAATTGTTTTTTTGCCGACACTAGTGCCATTTTTCAGTCTTACAAATTCAAATCATATCAGAGGTCTTGTTTCCTCTCAAAATTTCATTGTTGTTTTATTGAAACTGTCAAAATTTGTTGTAATTTTCTTTTTTGTGTTTTGATTATAGAAACGGTGGGATTAAATACTGCCTATTAGAAAAAAGGCACAGGTTTGAAAGCAAAAAAAGTTTACAGATGTTATGCGAAGCTCAAAAGATGGGGAGTGAGGCATAGTCAGCATATTTTAGGTTTTATAAACACTCCCAGAAGTTTCCATTGAAGTTACTGATAGGATAGAAATCAGAGGAGAACTTCAATATTCTGTTCATTTCCTAATTCGGTGTTCTTTCCAAATATAAATTAGTGACATCTCTTTGGCGTTTTAACTTTTTTCCCTAAAAGGAACGAAATATTATGTATTTTGTATAGGATTATGTATTTTAATGATTTCTCTATTTTCCTTGCATTTATTTTATTCTAACATGATCACATCTTATTTTCAAAATACGATATATACCAAAATTTTCCTTGTAGTTAATTAACAATGGCGGTTTAAACAATAGCGGTTTAATGGGTAAATTTTCTTAACTTCTAAGCCGCCATTTTCAAATCACATGCAACTGAATGATACAATGCACGGGACTGTTAAAGCAGTACATAGTTCATCTGAGAGATTTAGTTTCCAATAACGGGTGTGGGAGTTGAAAGGAGTAAAAGGGATATATTTGCACTATAATGGTGTGCTACTAAAAAAACCGAGCCTATTGGACTTACCATCAACTACCCAAAAGATGGTTTACAGTACACTATTGTCGTTTGAAGCAGGTCATTGCTGACTACCTTAGTTTTTCACTATTTAATTATCAGTTTGTTTCCTGCATGTACATTTTTTATCTATTTATCATTTAATCTGTATGTGTTTTATAAATTTAACTGGATAGTGTCTTTGCTAAGAAGTAACTTTTCTTCCTTATTACTCTGAGAAAAATTTCCTATCGAAGAATTGGGGAAGAAATGAGCCATCTTTACTCTTTGACCGCTTGGTAAATCTTTGATTTGGGAGAGTTTATCTTTAAGTGGTCTCAGGATTAGGACAGCTCATCTGCTACATACTCTGTTAATTATATATTCAGAATAACTCCGTCTGCAGCCACAGGCTTGGGGATGATGACTCGGGGACTGGTTCACATTAACCAGTTCCATAGAAAAATATTTTTTCATCTCTCAAATTTGATGTGTTTCATAACATTAATGAAAATATAATTTGTAGTGATTTTGTTTGATTATAACAAGCTTGTAAAGCCAATAAAGGGTAAAGCTCCTGCTTTTTGTCTTTGGCTCAGAACTAATTTTAAAAAGGCAACGGAAATTGGAACAAGAAGAAAAAGGGAATTGAAAAGGGATCCGATTCCCATCCATGTGTTCTTATAGTGACCCAATAACAGAAAGTGAAGACAACCTTAACACTGAACGCAGATTAGCTTTAAGCAGACTAATTAGTTAAGGTGATACAATTAGTGGTCCAGCCTTAGCTTCAGCTTACATTTCTGATGGCCCTTATCAACAATGAGACTTGTTGTCCTTATAACATTTGACAATTATTGAAATTTCATCGTTGCAATAATAAAGAAAAATAAGTATAATTACTGTTTCAGAAAAAATATTATAACAGTTCTGATGAAAGTTTTTGAGAAAAACACACTTAAGAAGGATGGAAAATTGCAAGAAAAGCAAACGATAAATGACGCTGGTTTGTTTATTAATATTGATAAACAGAGAGTAATTAAAATATATTTGCTAGCATTTTTTATTATGTGTTAAATAGCGTGAAAATTCTTGGCCCAAAAAAATTTAAAACTATCTCAATATCAGTGTTATTATTTTCTCTTGAATAAGGTAAGCCTCCTCAATAAAGTTAAAACTTACAGTTTAAACATAGGTTTTAACCCAACCACTGATTAACTTTAAAAACAACAAATGATCTTAAATTGGTAAAAAGAACTTACGGCACCCGCTTTCAATAGTTTGTCCTTCCAATGACCATCAATATTTTTAAAAATGATGGTGTGTGTCTTAAAATTCAGGCACTCTATTTTGTTGTGCAGCTTCAAATAATGTTTAAATCTATTACTCTTCCTCATTGGGATTTTGTAATGCACTTCAATATTTATATTAAAACACCCGTAGCCAGTCTCTCTTATCGTAAACGGAGCCTTGCATATAGCTAAAATAATAAAAGTAGTTAAAAAAAACTTATTTATATTACATCCATAAGTATTTTGCTTTAATCAAAATACTAATCTTAACTTGGAGAGATCTTCAAAGAGAGTCTGAACTAGATTTATTAAAAGTAAATAATCTTGCAGATATTCTTGAAGAATATTTTATAAATAATATTTGGGACTGAAATTGTCAATTATATTAGAGCAACGTTATCTTTTTCTTCGATATGAACGAAAGGAATTGTGAACTAAAAAAAAATTATTTTTGGGGAGCAAATAGGTTGAGAACAGCATTTTCACCGAAGTGCAATTATAAGAGGAATTTGGGAAGAATTGCAAATAACTTAAAAAAAAAAATCGGATTACTTTCCCTCTGAAATAAGCAATTATGAAATAGCTTTAACTTGCACCCTGTATTTTGACTGCTCATACAATTGGATTCTGTGGTATTGGATGGATCTATTCTTAACAAAAATTAAAAGAAAGGTCTTTTTTTAACTATTTCTGAGCAATTTAAACATGCTAAGACTGAAAGTCCTGCGTGTAAAATTAAAAAAAATTGATTTAGTAGATGGATATAAGTTAAGTTCAGCTACATTATAGTCAGAGTCTGTTAAATTTCAGTCTCTTACGTGGATTGATCCAGGATTTTTCATAGTGGGGGGCAAATAATAGATTAAACTGATAAACTTACAAACAAAGAAATTTAAAGGGAGCTTCAACAATTATACGTCGTTAGTAGAAAGTGAAAATGGTCACAAATTCAATTAATAAAAAAAAAAATTCGGAGGGAAATTTCTTAGGAAGTGCTGTATTAGTGCCATATGTTACTTGTAGACGGCAGAATTTATAAGAATCACTTAGACATGAAAAATAGCATTTGAATTAGCCATTAAGCATATCTCTAAGAGGTTTTGGTAATCCACTAGGCCTGAAAAAAAAAACAAAAAAAACGGGTGACAGATAAGTGCAATCAATGCAAAAAGTGACTTTCTTTGTTGTTCATGGAGGGGGACTGAAATTTCCTTTATAAGGTTTTTTGACCATATTGATTCCAATGGTACACTTTTTATTTTGACATGACACCTTTCTTGAAGGATTTCAGGCTTTTTTGAAAATCCCCATAAATTTCTTTTCGCGAGAAACCTTTGCTTTTAAGACAAGCCGAAATAATAGTTGCTATTCCTTAATTAGTTTCAGATCCCAATTTTTATTCACTCAAGTTTTTTAAAAACACGTTGTTATCTTTTGGCTCCGGTGAAAGTTTTTGGTAATATTGAAACTGTATGAGCCAATTCTAAAAACGGTATATGCACATAGGTTGTAAAGATGACGTATTAGCAATGATGCAGGTGCAGTTGACGGTGTTTAGGTGAAACTTTCATTACGTTTTGAACGGGATGTAAAAAAAACCAAAGGTGCTATATGCATACTGTCCCAATGCTACTGCTGTCACTACGCCTATGGCTACTACACAAGCTAAGGGTATTAAGGTGAAAATTTTAAGGAATATATAGGCAGATGTCGTACTAAATCGAATTGAACTACAATCATGTAGTTTGCTGAAAGAGGGACAAAGTCGTATTATATTAGTGGCTTAGATTATTAAGTTAATCTTTCCTGGGAAAGTTTCAATTTTACACACGAACTGTTCATAAGATACTTCTGATATGACCTTTTACAACCTGTATAAGGATGGTGTGTTGTACTTCAGTTTACCTTCCCCCCTAAAATTTTTTGAAAAATTTTACCTTCATATCCTTAGATATAGCTGTAGTAGTAGTCACAGCAGTAGTATTAGTGCTCAACTTAAAAGAAATACCCACTGGCAAGACATTGTTAATGTTTCCTCTTGATAACCTGCATATTCGAATACTTCTTGAAATTTTTATCTTAATGCTATTAGCCATAAAAGTAGTTGCAAAGCAAGTGTTAGTTCGAGTAACAGTGATAGCAGTAGTAGACCTTACTGAAATTAAGGAGCGACATTAAAACATAAAAAGAACAAAAATTACTCCGTATATGAAAGGGACTTTTCCTCCTCAACACCCCACTCTTTACGCTAAAGCTTTTTTTTACTGTTTAAAAAAGTAGAGTCAAGAGTAAGAGTCAAACTTTAACGTAAAGGGTGGTACGTTTAGGAGGAAAAGTCCCTTTCATATACGGAGTAACTCGACAGTAATATTTTAAGACGAACATAATATTCTATTTTACGTAATATGTTACAGTGTCATAAATCATTAGAAACATGTTTATGATGTTAGAATTTAATATGTTACATTCAGAAACGTCCAATTATCCTCTAAAATTGCTTCCTTATATGAGGAAAATACTCCGTACATAGTTTTTTAAATAAAAAAACAAGTTTTTTTCAACTGAAAGTAAGGAGCGACATTAAAACTTAAAACGAACAAAAATTAATTCGTATATGAAAGGGGCTGCCCCCTCCTCAACGCCCCGCTCTTTACGCTAAAGTTTGACTCTTTTTCTCAACTCTACTTTAAAAAACTTTAGCGTAAAGAGCGGGGCGTTGAGGAGGGAGCAGCCCCTTTAATATACGAATCAAATTCTGTTCGTTTGAAGGTTCGTTTAAGTTTCTGTTCATTGTTCATTTTTATATAGAATGGCAGTTAATTTTTAAGAATTATTAAGAATGGCATTAAGTAGTCGGGCAAAAAAATGCGTAGTGGACTGGGATTCTATTAATGAGTGGATCCTTCGTGCTCGCTTTGCCACTTTTCGGGCCGAATTGACAGTGATCGTTGTTTGTGCCTCAACTAATGATATTTTCGATCAGACCAAAGATGATTTTTATCGGGTGTTGTCAAATGTTGTTGCTAAAGCGCATCGGCACGATATTGTGACTTTGTGTGGGGACTTAAACACTAAAATTGGAAGTCATACCTCCTATGCCCTAGCTATCCTTGGTAAGGATAGACTGGGGGAAATCAATGATAATGACGTACGTTTAATTGACTTCTGTGCGACTCATGAACTTATCGTCGGCGCATCAAGATTCACTCATAAACAAATACACAAATGTACTTGGAACTCGCCTGATGGTTTAACAAGAAATGAAATGGACTACATTTAAATTACCAAGCACAGGCGACGTTGTTCAGAGGATATTAGGACCTTTCGAGGTGCCAACTGCTATTCTGACCATCAATATGTTGTTGCTAAGTTTAAGCTGAAACTAAAAACTGTCATAAAGCCCCAGCGGTCATTAAAAAATTTTAATGTGAGAAAACTGAAGGACCCGCATGTATTACAAAAGTATATATCTATTTTGTCAAACAAGTTTTCCATACTAAGGGACGAGTTGTCAATTGACATTCAATTGAAGTTGTCAATTGATTGTCGAATCCCTGAAACAAGTGGCACAAGAAGTTGTGGGATACAACATGAAGAAGAAAGAGCAGTGGATACATGAAAGTAACTGGGATATCATTGATCAAAGGGCAGAAGTAAAATTTCTCGTAGATAGGCATGAGCATAACACGACATGCATTAGATAATATTTAGATGATTTAAAAGGGCAGTATTAGCGTCTGAATAAACAATTCAAAACACAGACTAGGAATGATAAGAGGGTGTATCTCGAAATTATGGCTGATCAGGCTAAAGTAGCCACCAGGCGGGGAGATATCGCACTGTGTACGCTATAACGAAGGAGCTTGCAGGTAAGTTGAAGGCTTTTTCAACCCAAGTTGAAAACAAAGAAGGCTTCTTATTAATCCAGACAGATGATATAAACCGACGCTGGATGGAGCATTTCAGTGAGGTATTAAATCAGGCCCCTCCCACAACTTCTTTAAATTTTCCTGAAGAAACACTGTTCGATCTTGGAATATATTCCGGACCTCTCTTGCTGAGTGAAGTAAAAGAGGCTCTAATGACTTTGAGTCTTACTTTGAATAGAATTAAAAGTAAAGTGGAGAAAGTTCTGAGAGATGAACAACATGGATTCCGCCAAAACAGATCGTGTTTTGACCTAATATTTAGCCTGAGATTCCTGCTCAAAGAGTCTAATGAATGGCAGGTTCAACTACTCACAGTATTTATAGACTTTCTCAAGGCCTTCGACTCGATACACCGCGAGACTATCTGGAAAATTTTAATGCATTACGGGATCCGATCAAAATTGCAAATATAATTAAAGTGCTATACCTTGATATTATGTGCGCAGCACAAACCGAGGGTGGCCTAACGGACTGGTCCACCCTTCATTCAGATGTAAGGTAGGGCTGCATTCTATCGTCACTGTTATTCGCCATAGTCATAGATTTTGTCCTTCGTGGATGTAGCTTCAGTGGGGGTCTACAATTAAACCCACTAAGAGCACTTCATGATGGTGTTTTTACGGACAATATTGCACTCTTCGCTCATGAATCAGAAGCTATACAACACAATATAAATGAGCTTGGGCGTGTGGCAAATGCTGTTGGACTCTCCATAAGCGCTAACAAGACTAAATCAATGTCAAATGCGATCACTCCTAACTTAGCTGAGGGACTCTTGGTCAATAATGAGGAAATTGAAGTAGTGAGAGAGTTCAAATATCTCGGGAACATTCTAACGCAAGATGCCAATCCTGAAAGAGAAATTTTGTGCCGAACAGCATTGGCTGGCTCTGTTTGTAATTGTCTTAGAAATTTTTGGAGTAATAACAAATATTCCCAGAAGCTAAATCTCAGAATTTATAATAGCAATATCCTCTCCGTCCTTATATATGGCTGTGAAACTCGGAGCATCACTGCACAACTAGGAAAACGACTAGGGCATTCGATAATAACTGCCTAAGATCATTTTTGAATATACATTGGGGGAGAGAATAAGAAATGATGAGATTCATATCATGACAAATCATACCCCCATCCTTGATGCCATCAGAAAGCAACGATGGATGTATTGGGGGCAAATGGTACGAATGGGTGATGGAAGGCTACCTCATGACATATGGTGTTGGACACCCCCTGGGCTCCGCAAGTAAGGGAGACCCAAAATTACCATTGGCAGGATGTTAGAGGAGGAACCGAAGAAGGAGAGGTCTTTGATGGAGGAGCTTTGGTCGAGGGCTCAGGGCAGATCGTCACTGCGAATCACTGTTGCTGCCTTATGCGCTCTCAGGCGTAGGAGGATAATTTCTAAGTAAGTAAGTAAGTGTTATTTGTTAGTTCGAATTTGCCATCAATATTCTTTCAAATTTTACCATTATATACTGAGCTTTAACAGTTTTAGTATCATAGTGGTTGCGGTGGTAGTAGAAGAAGTAGAAACAGTGTTAGTGTTGCATTATTAGTAGTAGTAATAGTAGTAGTAGCAGCAGTATTAATAGTGAAAGAAGCATGTACATCTTTCCTTTTGGTCAGTTCAATAACCTTTTCATGATGACCCGGAAGTTTAATTTTGACACGATGAACCGTTTGAAAAATAATGCTGATATGTGCTTCTGAGCTTCTTTTGACATAAACTTGATCTAAGTGTCCCAAGCCTGGCAAGTTTTTACAATTGAAATAGTAGTTGAAGTCGTTTAATATTTGTAGTAGTATTAGTAAAAGTACCAATTGTTGTAGCGTTAGTAATGACATGCGTATATTACCTTTTTGTCAATTGATCCTCCCGTTTAAGCATTCTTTGAAAGTTTCAACTTAATACCCAAATGTATTTTTGAGATAAATCTCTTCACAACCTGCATTTACACAGTGTGTTTTGATTTAGTTTAAATTCCCCCGAAATATTCTGTCGAATTGTCACCTTCAGGCACCTATTCTTAATTGTACTAGTATCATAGCAGTAGTGGTAGTAATAGTAATAGCAGTTGCAACATCATTTTGACATGATGAACGGTTCGAAAAATAATGCTGGTATATACTTCTGATTTTCTTTTGACCTATATTTCATCTAAATCTTCAAAGCCTTGCAAGCTGTTACAATTGAAATAGTAGTTGGAGTAGTTTAATAGTAGTAGTAGTATTAGTAGCAGGTACAGAACATCCAACCCATAATGCCCCTGAAGTTTCCTCTTGATATAACGGGCTGTTAAAAAAAAATTGCTGATACGCCAGTATCAGCAACCAGCATGCACATAGTATAATTTGATTTAGTTCATCTTCTCATTTAACTTTTCTTTAGATGTTTATTTAAATAACACCAGCCATATTAAGACTCGCTATAGAATAGTAGTTATATTGATAGCATTGGCAGCAGTAGTAGTTGTGGTAGCATTAGAATTAGTGGTAGTTGTAGTATTAGTAGCGTTCCAATTTTTCTTTTTTGTCAATTAGTCATCTCCCTGATCATTTCCTGAAAATTACCAATTAATACACTCCAATCTAAACCCAATAGATGGAATTCAGAGCCAATAAATGGTCAAAAAAGCCTCAACCACCCTTCTTTAAAATAAAGTATTATCCTTCAATATTTTGAACATGCGCGCTATTTTCATAATACATAGTTCTCAGGTAAATGGATACTTCTCAACCCAGGCTTTTCCCAAACCCCTTAAAAATTGCTGGAAAAGACCCTTCTACTTCAGAAGAATCTAGTTGCCAGGAAATAGCAAGTTTTTCTAATGTGAAGTGTGTTTTTTACGATAGAAATATACCGTTTGAAACCAACAAATTGTGACGAAAAAAGGAATTAACTACTGAATCTACTATCTATAGTCAAAAGATTGAGCTAGAAAGCTGTTCAAACATTAGCCCCTATTTCCACACTACAAATTGTTTAACACCCTTAGGGTCGATTATTTGGACCTACAATAGAAAAAAAACCCAGCAATTTTCTTACAAAAGACTAGAAGGCGAAAAAAACAACAACTATAAAACTAAGAATGGTCAAAATAAATATAAAAGAGAAACTTACTTCTTACTGGATCAGGAAATAATATCAATCGAAACACCACTCGATTAATGATATTTTCAATAGGGGCATTGTTTTTGCCACGTACAAAAACCTCCCAGTTATGAGTGTTACCGTCTTGACTAGTTTCGCTCAGCATGCTAGTAGTTTGTCCGATTTCTAACTCCAAATTGAAAATCTATAGAAAGATAAATATTTGGCAAAAAAATTACAACCTGAATAGTAACAGATATAATTTTTCAACTACGCAGACAGTGTTGGCAAATACAAATTGAAGATTTTGTGACTATAAAAGTAACTATTCAATTTATTATGAGATTAAAAGGGCAATAAAAACTATTTTAACAACTACATTCTCATCAAATCTAAAAAAACATTGAAGGGAGGGGAGAAAATAAGACATAAAAACTTGGTGTGTAGAAAATTTTGATTTTTTTTAAATTTTAAAATGGAAATATCCATCATGTATTTTCACCGCGACTACCAAAGAGGATTTGTACGGTAACGAAAAAAAATTGTTAGAAACAAAACTTATTAATAGTTGTTACTTATTAATAATTTTTCGCCCACGACACTAGATTTTTCTGTCGTGTATCCTTGTAGGCTTATGACCAGGATATATATTCACTAAAATTACAGTTGCAGTAGTAGCTGCTGCAAGAACTCACAATTGCCATTAAAAATAGTCAAAGCCACATGTAGCTTCAGTCGCAATTCCAATTAGCTTCAGTGGTAACCAGAAGTACTTGCAGTTGCAAACAGTCATAGTCTATGTGTAAAATATTTGCAGCCAGAGTTAAAATTACTTGCAGTCACAGTCATTAGTAGCTGCAGAAATAAGGAATAATTACAGTCAAAATAGCATGTTGTTGCAATCTGAGTTCAAAGTAGTCAAAGTCATGAGTAGTTGGAGTTACAATTAGTCACAATCATGGATGCAATTCAAGTATTCGCACTCAAAAATAGTAACGATTAAAAGGACTCACAGTTGTAGCTAGCCCCATTATCAGCAGTAGTAAGAGTAGTAGCAAACATAATCGTTATAGTAGAAGTCCCTCTCACTGATTTTCATGTCAACCTTATCCCTGCTTTCCATGTCAGCCCTACTCCTGGATTCCTTGACATCCAGCAGGTGTTACGTCATGGGGATTGTTTACTTTTGCATGTTCCGTATTTGAAGTTGAGGGTAACGCAATCTTGCGTGACTTTGCTTCAGTAATGAAAAAGAGTTCAGTATTTCAACATCAAGGATGTTACTCCTTAGGAATGGATAGTTTTACTCTGTTGATATCGCAGGCACTAATAGTAGTGAAAAGAAACCCAGAGTGTCTAATGCTACAATAGAAATTATAAAGGGTTGACGGCTAACCCTAGAATGCGACAAAATATTTACGCAGTAAATTATACAATTAAGCAGATTCAAATCGGAAGAAATATATTGAAGACAATGATCTGAATCAATCTACAAAAAAGGAGTACGTCTGTTACTAGCGAGATCTAAAGTTTTTCTATAATCGGTGGTGAGTGTCAGGATTGATAATAAGTGGATTTGAAAAAAAAAATAAAATCATACAGAATCTAGTGACTATGGAAAAATGTTTGAAAGTAGATGAAAATTTTCTACAGTTATTTTTTCAAAGAAAAATATTTTCACAAGGAATGCTTAACGATATAATGAGAAATGAGTCTCCATCTTTCGACTATTGCATGAAACTTTTACGTTGTGGCCTATATGCATTTACTCAACTTGTTGATATAACAATTGAAACAAAATAAAATGACATGGTGATTTGGCTTTTAACAACTACCCAGACGGCCAGCAAGCAATAAAACAACAAATAAGTCGAATAAGTTTTGTGGTGTAGCTCTTCCTCCTCCCAGAAGACTTTCATTTTACCCAACGAGTTTATTTTTGAAAGTGAGACAGTCAACAACGAATTTTTTTTTACATATGTTTGTATAAATGGGCGGATAGTTAACTTTTGAAAATTATAGCTTTGTTGATGACTATAATGAAAAGTGTTGTTTATAATATCACTGTAAGTTGCTGAGAGGATTTGCAGTATATATTAAAGACTCTAATTCCTGTGTTGAAGAGTTTTGTGACTCTCAAATTAGAGGTTTCCTATGCTACAATCGTCATTATGATAAGTATAATGAACGGGAAAATACTTACCCTGGCATGATTGCCAAAAACACGAAATGTTATTTAGTTCATTTTTAAAAGACTGGTGTTGCCATGGTTTTAAATTGTTTCAGGAGGTAAAACCTAGTCAATACTTCAATTGCTAGAATAATAAGAGTCTGGCCTTTACGAAATTGCTGTGAATATCCTGGCTACTATAATTGTAATCCTATACCCATTTATTTAGCTGTTACAGAAAGTGAATCTTCATATGAGAATTTTCTGTGTGACATTGCTTGAAATAAACAAATTGAAACACGTGTATTCTATAATATGAATCAAAATAGTACTATTGACTTTACGAAGAATATAATAAAATTAAGTTATATTATATTGCAGAAAATCTGACCCTGACTTCGCATGCCAAGTTAAATACTAGTTGAATCCTGACGAGCTGCCGCAATGTATGATTTCCAAAAATTACCTACATGTGGAAGAACAAATATAATGAGCACAGAGTTTTTGTATATAAAAGTTTTATGAACAAACGAATTTACAGAAAAATTTTAATTAATGTTCTTTTAGGCTACTAAAATTTATATTAAACAGTTAAGAAAGAGTATTTCGACTAGAAACCCATTCAATCAAGGATTGTCACCATAAATGCTTAGAAATTCACTGTAAGCATATCCGCGACATCAAAAAATAAGATATAATAGTGCAAGAAAATCATAGCTTTGGCTTCTAAATCTTTTACTCTTATTTGATTTTGAATAATATATTTTCCACTTTGCTCAAGAAAGTTTTCAATGTGAGGCATGTAGAACGTATATGGTAAGCCAAGAGGATCAACAATTCAATATTCTTTGCTGTTTGAAATATACACACAAAATTCCCCGTCTTCACAGTTGATTTTCTACTATTGAAAATGATAAGGATAGGGTCAAAGCTTTGAATATGCTCGAGAGAATCCAACATGGTAATTTCAGGGGTAAATTCCAAATAGGTTACAAATTGATTTAGTAAGATTAATACAATATTCTCCTCAAATGGCTCGGCAAAGGTAAACTCTAAACGTACTGAACCTTTTCAGACAATAGTCATATCATCAGCACTGGATAAATATTATCCAATGATAAAATAAGTTTTTGGAAACATTTCTTCGGTTATACCATTTTCAAATAATTGTGAATCTTGATCTATGACATGCATTGTCAACTCATATAAAGTCCTATTGGACCTTACTTTACAAACAAGAGATGAAAGTCCAAACATTTCTAAGTTATGTGGAGAATTTGGCCATGATCCAACGGCACTAGCTCTTTTCACAAAAGCCAAAGTAAGTTCTGATTGAATTTTTCTATTGAAAAAGGAAGAATGGGTGCATGTACGGGAACCAATACCAATAAGTCGTTGATTCGTGCTTTTATAAGGAACAAGCAGATATATATTTCTTCCACTAGCTCTTAATTTTTCAATTGCCAAAGCAACAGAGCTCATAACTTGTTGATTTTGCACATGAAGTATTGCGGAGGTGAGAGAGACTGCCACATCAGGTACAGTGTCAACTATTTTTCACAAAATAAAATTGGATAGAGCAAATTGTTTTTTTTATATCAATCTTTACATTAGGAGCCAACCACTGATGTATATTAAATATTTCGTGATTTTTTTTCCCAGCCAAGTGTAAATGTTTAGTTGTCATCTCTCTAAGTGTACTGCTAGTGTCGATGTTCTTTTTATATTTAAATCCAATAGTCCTACCTCTCAATTTCTTAAAGGACATTGGAGTCATTATTATGAATTATATATAACTTTCATGATTTGAAAGATTATTGCTTGTGCTCAACAATGTTCCATTTATGTAGACACTGATTTGCCTAAACAAATACTTTGGCTACACTAGGTTTTTTATTGTTAGATTTTTATTGCTAGAAACAATCTTTACTGGAATAAATTTGTAAATGTACATTTTCAGAGAGCAGTTGTTGCAAATAAAATTGTTCATAGTAACCATGTTTTTCACTCATATCATTATTTTTTGCACCAAAAAGATTTAAAGATAAGTTGACTGTAGGATCAGACTCTTTATGTGGTAGATATGCCATTTCTAGGAAAAGAAATCCTTTTTCGATCTAACTATTTTTACTTCTTTTTCTTCCTTGACAAGAGCGTTGTTTCATACTTTCAGTCTGATTTAAGACTGAGGAGTGATGAGGTGTTTCTCACCCATTCTAAACCTTTTCTGCTTTGTCGTAATTTCAATCACTCACCCACGGATCGTGCACTAGACCTAATATTTTGTGAAACACTTTCAAAATCCTTCCCAGAGGCCCCAATCATGTAATGTAGAGGACGCAAAATCTGTGGCAATCCGTGTAATATATTTTTTGCTAAGGATAATGCAGAGTGAAACAACTTAGTAAACTAATTACCAAGACCGTAACCGGACATTGACGAACGATTCCTGTAATTGTCCATTCCATGACAAATTGTCGTGGTCCAATAATAGCACCATAGCAATCAATATTAGGACAAACACAAGTATTTTTTTCTAAGACCCATCTCATATTCTAATGGGTCGAAAATGACATGTAATTAAAACCAAACCCATTTTTATTGCTAGAGGGTTGACAAATTCACTTTTTAATGTTAGCTGACAGAGTTCTAAGTACGAAGTGTTGACTGGGATATATTGAAGGTGCTTTATATTTTAGCTTTGAATGTATTCATGAGGTGTTTTTCGTTTGAGAATACGTAGAAGGGGACATAGGTATTACCAACTCTTGATGTCTCAACAAAGGATGTGAAAAACAAATATACAAATGTCTAATGAAAAGCCAGGGGGACAGTCTGCCAAAGTGATACGTTCCAGTGCTTCAATTATTAAATTATATTTTGTTTAAAACCAAGAACATTGCTCAGATTATAATTGAAAATAATCTTCTCAGTGTCATGGTTAAGCAGAGATTTTTCTATTGACAGCACGACATTGGTACTACCAACTTTCAGTGTCTCGACAAAGGACGTGTAAAAAATCATACAAGTATCTAACGAGAAGCCAGAGGGATAGTCTTCAAAATGACATATTATATCCCACAGATACTTCCGGCACTTAAATTTAAACCAGTGATTAAATTTTTCTTAAAACCAAGGACATCTTTCAGATTGTCATTAAGAATAACCTTCTCATTGTCAAAGGGAGAACTAATTTAAATCTTGCCGTGTTCCGTTCAATAGTTAAAGTGGAATCCCCCATTCTTATGAGCAAATATTATTTTACTGATTGCACGACAAAAATAATTTAGGCTACCATATTCCTAGTGTGGTGAGGTGATGAATCAATTTTCGCACGAATTAATTGATTCTATCCATTCCTCAGTAACGAGTCGCAAATCATGATATCCAACATAAGTCACATATGTGCCATGCCTTTTTCAGAATATCATATGTGTGCTCAAGAATATAATGAACAAGAGTAAATTCATACTTCCCCTTAAATTTGATGGATGGATAGAGTTTTATCAACAAATCACTTATTTAATTCAAATTGTAATGGATGGGGTCAGACGCGCTGAACATGAATTTCACATAGATATTTTGAAAGTCTTCAGCTTCAATCCAAGAACCAAATACAGCGTTGTATCTTAGCGAAAGCACAAGCAACTGTCTCATACCTTTGTAAGTTCAACTCTTTAATATCTTTTCAATTCGTTACACTCTATTATTTTTAATTTTTTTAATTTCCAATCATAAAACCCCCCAAGACTTTCAAAGATTCAATTTAATAACTCCAGTCATTCTCGATACAATGCTGAGGTGTCTTATTAGCAATCATACACAGAGTACCTTAATTTAGTTCAAACGCAAAATTTAGTGATAAAACATAAGTGGTCAATCGCATAATTGGGAGGGAGGTTGACCTACCCAATGTCCCTAAGGACTTTGATACTGGACCGTCTTACTATGCTCAACAAAATAGCCATCTCAAAATGTTCACTGGGTGTGTTTGGAAAATGATTGAGCTTGTGGGAAAGGCTGTTATCACTCTAGTCTCTTTTGAATAGTAAATAAGGCACTAGAACTTTTAATTTCCAAATGAATTGGGTCCTTAAAATTTTTTTAATAGTAATTCTAACCATTATAGAGTAGGACCACCTGCGATATTGCTTATATACCCCTAAGAAAATCGGCATTCATGGGTTGAATATGCAAGTGGGAGGGCACAATGGGCTATTGCATATTTGGGCGGGGGGGATGGACAAACAAAATATCCCTAAAGACATCGTTAACGGACCTTCTTACTAAGCTGAACAAAATGGCCATCTCAAAATGTTGACTGGGTGTGTTTGGAAAATAATTGGTCTCGAGAGGAAGGTTACTTTCACTCTAATCTCTTTTTGACCCGTAAATAGGGCACTAAAACTTTTAATTGAAAATCAAATTATATCCTTGAATTTTTTTAATAAAGATTCTAGCTATTATAGAGTGGTATCATCAATGATATTACGTATTAGCCATAAGGTACATGGCAGGGATGAGGTCTTCAAAAAGGTTATTTTTTATTTTATTAAATCTGAAATTTCAAAGGTAGAGCAACCGTATCAGAAAGGTGCAGTTAAAATATGTTCTATGATACAAAAATAGGAAAATGCCAAAGATTTATACCTCGTTATTTTCATGCTCCATACTTTGGACTTCGGATCCTATGAACTGATTTTCAGTCTCTGCTTTGCTTAAAGTAGCCATTATCGGCTGCAATTAAAGAATATCTTCTTAGTTCTAGGCTTAAAAAATATTGATTTTTACTACAATCAGTCATAATAGTATTCACACCGTGCTTTTTTCAGTTTAGTATTTGCAATCAACCTACCCTAGAAGTTTCAATTTAAGACTTTGAGCCATACCTGAGAAATCCCTGATATACCCTTTTAACATCAGCATACATATAATTTTCTTTGATTTAGTATAACTTCCGGCTAAATATTTCCCGAACATACCACCCTAATGCTCTTATCCTTTGTAATTTTAGAAGTATTAGTAGAAAAAATAGTAGTATTAAAGGTAATAATAGCACTAACAGCAGTAGTAGTTGGTGTAATACTGGCCCTGTTAGTATGCAAGTAGTACATTTTGATTGGCTAAACCCCCAAGTATGCAAAAAAAGTTTCAAATTAATCAAACAGTTTGTGAAAACAGACTTCATGTAAGAAGTGACGCGGTTCAATAGTAACCAAATGGCTTAAAAGTAATTTTTGATTCCAATAGATCAAGAATTTTTTGATACCAAGAATGAACTTTTCATGCTGATTTCAAATATTAATTTAAATCTTTTTCCATGTAATAATTTTTTCAAAGAAAAGTAAAGAGCTCCAAAAACTAAAAATTAGCATGTCATCGTTGTTTGATGTCTTTGAGGAGTCATTTGTTGATGTAATCACAATCCTTAGACTTTGATTTTACAAAGAAGTCCCTTCTGCCATACACGATCAAAAGCTTTTGCGATGTAAAAAGAAAGAAGGCAAATATCGTTCCCCCGAGAAAAGAGTTCAGCCCACTCTTGATACTGAGTGTTGCATTGGGCATTTTGTATTCCACTGAAAGGAAGTCCAGTCTGAGGCGTGTTTTTTTTTTACTTTAAAAACTAGTTAAATACCGACTGATGGGTAGTTGGCTCAAACAGCAGAAAAAAGAACTCTTAAGACAGACTTTGCCTCATCAAAAAAGGAGTGGTCATAAGACCTCATACTTAGGCTCAGCAAGGGTGGGGGTGTCCCCTATAGGGACAGGAGTCGGGACCTTATAGTACCTAACACTTTCAAGCTCAGCAGGTAGGGACGCCAACCCCTGAGTGGTTTGTCGGAGCCTACCATCGCACTCCCCAGCTCGCAGAGGCCGTTGTCCAAGTCTGGATCTTCCACTCTTTCGCAGTTGTCCTCCTGCAAAGGATTCTCTCATGATGGTATCCTTCAGTATCACACAATTTAACCCCTTGCCGGAAGAAGGTTTGCAACTAAAGGAACGTGTCAACAGACCAATGGGTCCTGCTCAGTGTGTACCAGAGGTGCCTTCTTCCTCCTCCATTTGTATTTATGAGCCCTTCACGAGTGTAACCTAGTTTCAATTTATGGACCCCCAGGGGCTAGGCCCCCTTGGTCCACGTCTTCCTTTATATGACGTACCATTTTTGCTTCAGCTTTATGTGGCATGATGTTGTTAATGCTATTCATCAATATAAATTAGAGAGCCCACAAATAAATAAATTTAATAAAAAACTATAAATATTATTTTAATAAAGACGTTTACTAAAATTTTAGTAGACCTACAACAAATTAAATCTTACAGAGTCAAAATCCATTCAAAATTATAATTTATTATTATAGGAATTAAAAATGTTGTAATCTATTGACCTATTTTTAGGTCATATATTAATATTTCGTAAAAATAAATATGCCAAGCCGTTTTCATGTACCCCCAGTTGACAAGCAGAAGAAGGGCACTTCCCCATTACAAGTGCCATTGTACCTGCCTGGAATGAGTGCCAAAACTTCCCTTGTTTATTGGGGTACATCCCAGGGCAATACCGGATGGACTACTACAGAATAGTGTGCTGAATTTTTTAGTGGATGTAAAATCAAAAGGAAATGCTAACACCAATATCATTAAAGCTGCTTGCAATTTTTTCACCAAAGATAATGTAAACGAAGATTTTACAAAATTGTTTGATCTGTGGCAAGGTATACTACTGGGCAAACAGAGAGGCAAGAAGCTGCTGACACTTTTGCGAAAATTTTGAAAGTTCTCGATATTGTTGTAAGAATTCAGTGAACCTACCAAAGTTCGTTATTTATGAACTTGATGAAGTCCCTACAATTCTTGATGAGGCAAGCCCTCACCAAGGTATTCCAAAAGGTAAATGATTTATGCCTAGAATTCAAGAACCTTGTGTCAACAGATAAAGTGGGGGGCCTATGCTGTCACAGGACGAGTAAAGCCCCAGGCTTTACTAATCCAGTAGCTGTTATTCCCCAGTCACCTTATGCCGTTTTTTTCGAAATGCCAAAATCTCTCGACTAAGCACGAAAGGATTTGTTGGACTGCGTTGGTCCCGATTCAGCAAAAATAAATGAGTTAAGAAACAAGAAATTATACGTCAAATCTAAATAATCGGCTGTGAAAGTTTCTGAGAAAATGAAAGCTAGTAAGTCTGAGTTTGCTGCCATGCTGAAATAGAAACTATTTATTGCCGTCGTGAGGCAGATTTGACCTAACATGACTCATACTGATCGTAGAATTCCTTGTTCCATGTGCATCAAGGGCAATTGTAATCGGTAATTTTGAGAGTTCCAATGTGTTTAAGCTGTATTTTGGGATCAGGAAGTATATGAAAGATTCTATTAGTTTGGGTCGGCTATGAGAAGCTGCTTGCGAAAGACTTCAAATTTCTCCTGAAAAAGTGTTTTTCCTGCCAAGGAGATGGTCACATAGGGGCCAGCTGCGTACTGACGTTTATTTGTGGTTGTTGTGGTGCTTCTCAACACATCTCCGTGAAGAAAAGCAGACACACAAAAGATATGTTTTGTATTTTGTTCATAAAGAACGGCTATACATGCTACAGTGTAAGGTGTCCGGCTAATAAGGTGGTAAACAATGCTAAGCCCCTATTAAAAAGAGACTATAGCCATCCCACTCTAGGTGCAATGAAGAAATGAACAAAGGATCCTCCATCTCCTATACGATTGTCTTGTGGAATCCAAATGGAAATTTGCTAAATCGGTCTGTGTTTTTAAAAGACTCTTTTCTAATGATGATATAATGTGTATTCAGTAGTACTTTACAACTACTTTAAGCCTCAGCCTTTTGGAACTATCAACTAATCAAAAAGTGTTCTCGGTTGCTGCATGCCATTTTAAGTCTTGTTGCTGGCTTCACGTTTGTGAAATCACGTTTTCCTTCGCCCATTTTTGATTTAACAAGTGACTTTTCGGTTGATTAGAATCCAGAATTTTGTTGTGCTAAAGATTTATCTGCCCACAAACTATAGTGCCGACCAATCTAAGAGACTTTTTGCCCTTAGTGCCGCTCGTTTATCTAAATGCTTGCAACAAATAACAAAAAGAACGGTTTATGCTTTATCGTGACTGGTGACTTTAATTATAATCTAACCAACCCGCTTGATTTTTCTGGTGATTATGATTGCTCAAATATTATTTTTGGTATGTTCAATAATGATAATGTAGTTGTACCGAGGAATGAGAGTTTTACTTAGTTCCATAACTCGGGTAACACACCAAAGAACTTGAGCCATGTTTGTTATACGTCATCCGTAACTGTCGCAAAAGTTGTTGTTAGTAATTCCAATTTTACGTCAAATCATTTTCATTTGTCTTTTAGTGCTCAGGTCGGTGATTTCGGTCTTCTTTTAACCGGCTTCGAAAAAATCAATCTGTATTTTATATTAATGATTAGAACAGGGAGTCTCCAAGTATTCTCCAGAATGCGTACAATGATGTTCACACGAAAACTTGTATACCGTTTGATTTGTTGATGCGGAGTTCAAAAAAGAATATATTCGATACTCGAGTTTGGCTTAATATTTATTGTAATGAACTTATTTATGCCCTAGCTCTTGCAAAAAAAACGGCAATATTTTTCAAGTGAGAAAACTTTGAAACTGAAGAGCCCGATAAAAAACGGGTTTTAAAGGCCAAATGAAAATACTAATGAAAACATAGAAAGCGAATATTTCGAGAGAACGAATTACAACAAAAAGAAGCATTGTTCGCATACAGATTAAGATTGCATATTTAAGATTATCCATATACATTAGCCATAATAGGAAACATATATTCTGTTTTTAATGCCCCCCTCCCTCCAATCAAAGATTAAATTACATATGAAAAGAAATCCTCCTGTCAATTCATTGTCAATAATATAACAATCATGCAGAAAGCAAATTTTATCAACTAATTTATGTATTTTGTTTCCCAAAATAGGTACAATAAGCACAAGAAATACCTGGAGACCTGATGGACCTGGCCTCTCCGGATCACCTTGTTTACTCTTTTGACCATTAGGGCCTGAATGACCCCTATCACCTGTCTGTCCTTTGGGAACTGGGGGACCATCTGGAATAGGGAGACCTCTATCACCATGAGCTCCACGTTCACCATAAGGGCCTGGTGGACTGAGAAGGCCACGAAGAGCAATCATACCATGTTTAATCGCAGCACTTTGTTGACCAGGTAGACCACGGGGGCTAGGAGATCCATTTTCACCTTTGGATGGATAAATTTTTTTAAATTGAACATAGGAAAACAAGCATATTAGAGGCAAAGATTATACAGCGTGTCTCGTTTGCTCATCTTGCATGTGGAAATCTTCGACTTTTCAAGATAGCAGCATATTAGTTACTTTCGGAACATAGCAAGAAAAAAAGGAAAAGAAAAAAGATTTGCACACACCTAGGTACCATATTCTCTAATAAACTCTAAAATTGCACAATTTTTCTTCATAATAATTTCAATATAGTGTACCACTCTTTATTTTAACAATACTCAACAGTAATTTAAGGTAATAATTTAAGACTCAGCACATATCAAGGTAAATTGTAGAATCATCTAAATTGCTGTTACTTCATTTTTACAACTCTTAAACCAAATTTACAACTTTCCAGGGTATTCACGCTTTTATCCGAAATGCAACCGTATCCCAGATGCGATTATTTTCCCTGAATCAATTGACAGACTAACGCAAAAAGAGGCCTTTTCAAAAAGATTATGCTCTGTATGAACAAGCATCTCTCTTACTGACAAAACTCTCCCACTCGCGTATCTCAGACTTAACGAAAAGGGGCATTCCTTTGGTAACATATCATTTCCAAGATTTTTAACGATTATTATTTCCAAGAAGGTGAGGTTCATTTATGATATCATTTTCCCCAGAATCTGGATCATTCGATTTTACTTTGAACATGAGGAACACTTTAAATACTCGAGGCAACGTTATGCCATCTGACTGAGTCGGTATAGAAAGTCTCGGCTTACGAAGCATTGGTTGAATTACTGAATCGAAAGATGGATATGTAACCGTGTCTTTTGATTTCGGAATTATTCCAGATATAATGGTCAAGAAGAAGTAGCAGTGTGTCCAGGGATCCTTTGGTTCACAAAATATCATAGGACCTGCAAAAGACACATGAAGGGATCCGTACTGTCACACAATTGGTGCAACAGATTTCAAGGGTCCTTCTCTTGTTCTGGTTCCATCCCTTTTTTTAGTCCATCTCTTGTATGGATATGAAACAGAGTGTTTGGACTTCAAAATTATTCCAAATACATTTGTCAAGCAGAAGTAGCAGTGTGTCTATGGATCCTTTGGTTCACACAATATAATATAAACTACAAAAGACATATAAATTGATCCTTATTGTCACACATTTGGCACAACAGATTGTCAGGGTCTATCTCTTGTTCTGGTCCAATCTATTGTAAGAATATGTAACAGTTTCATGACTTCAAAACTATTCCAGATACATTTGTCTAGCAGAAGTAGTAGTGTGTCTAGGGATCCTTTGGTTCACGAAACATAATAGGAACTGCAAAAGACGCGTGAAGGGATCCTTATTGTCACACATTTGATGCAATAGATTTCCAGGGCCCATCTCTTGTTCGGTTCCATCTCTTGTATGGATATGTAACAGTGTGTTTGGACTTCAAAATTGTTCCAGACTCATTTGTGAAGCAGATTTAGCAACGTGTCTAGGGATTCTTTGGTTCAAATAATATAATAGGAACTGCAAAAGACATAAGAAAGGATCCCTATTGTCACACATTTGGCACAACAGATTTTCCAGGTCCATCTCTTGTTCTGGTCCTTTCTCTTGTAATGATATGTAACAGTGTGTTTGGACTTTGAAATTATTCCAGATGCATTCGTCTAGAAGAAGTAGTAGTGTGTTTAGGGATCCTTTGGTTCATGCAATATAATAGGAAATGCAAAAGACGCATGAAGGGATCTTTATTGTCACACGTTTGGTGCAACAGCTTTCTGGGATCCATCTCTTGTTCTGATTACAAGTTTTGTTTGCGCCCATCTCTTGTAGGCATATAGAACAGTGTGTTTATACTTCGAACTTATACTATACATTGTTGTCAAGACACATTTTTACTATACATTTTTATACTATACACATACATTTGACACCTGTCAAGAACATTATACTATACATTTTTGTCAAGCAAAGAATGAAGTATGCCTAGGGGGCAAACCCCCTCATATACACAATATTTCTATTCGTTTTAAGTTTTAATGTTGCTCCTTTCTTTCAGTTGAAAAAGCTTGTTTTTAAAAAAAAATTAGTTTCTGATCGTTTTTTAAATAATGGTGGGCAATCTGGCAAGCCCTTCATAAAAATGTCCCTTCCCCCATAAAAACATCCTCCATAGATATCTACCACGTAATCCCCTACCCTTTACCCCCCAACAGAAAATATCCCTTCTGAAAACGTCTCTTCCCAATAACAAATACTAAATGTAGACAATAGGCCAATTTCATAGTTTCCAGCCCTTCTCCTCAGGACTTTGGGGGATTACGTCATCCTCGAAGATATATTTGTTAGATTTTCGGCTTTTCTGGACAAATAGGTCATCTCAAAACTTTGACTAGGTGACTTCGGGAAAAATTTGAGCGTGGGAGGGGCTTAGTTGCCTACAATTTTTTTGGTCGCTTAAAAAGGGCACTAGAACTTTCAACTTCTATTCAAATGAGCCCTTTTGTGATACTCTAGGATAACTGAATCGATACGATCACCCCTGGGAAAAATAAACAAAAAAACAAACAAAAAAACACGCATCCATGATCTCTCTTCTTCGAAAAAAATACAAAACTCAACGTTTTTGCAGATAGGAGTTTGAAACCTCTACAGTTGGGTTCTCTGATACACTGAGTCTGATGGTATTATTTTCATTGAGAATTTGTCACTTCTAAGGGGTGTTTTTTGTTTCAAAAATAAATTATGTTGCATCGATAATTTACAATAGTTCGTAGTTTTATAAGATGATAGGATCTTAGTAAGTCAATTTCTTGTCTTCAAGATAAGTATTTCAGGAAAAAGGAAGAAATAAACAAGCTACAGGGAAGTCTATTCCCTAGCTTTAACTCACCCTTAGAACCGGATTCTTCAAGAACACCAGGCCTACCTGACTCACCGCGTGGACCTTGAAGACCTTGACTTCCCCTAGGATCTGTAGGACTCACATTCCTTTTAAAGCCGGGAGAACCAAGAAAACCTGGAGGACCATGCTTGCCAACTGCACCCTAAAAAAGGTGCAAAAAAATACGCTAAATCAAGAGATTCACAAACGACACTGTTGGAAGAAAAACATCAGACTAATGCATTTTGAGAGCTTAAAAAGAAAAGAATATCTACAAATCCAGGCATTTATGGAGCCACGGATAGTGTATGAAAGGGATAGTGTACGTTAGGCATAGTGTATGAAAAAATATATTATCCACCTTATTCTTTTCATGATAAATTTCAGAATCCTATTTCTATGTAATCAAGGAATTTATACCTTGATACTATCAATGGTAGTACGCAAGTCGTTTTAAGGCCACTATACCCAATACCCATTTTACCCTAATTCAATACCAGGTACTGATACAAATTCGCACAAAGATGCGGGATCAGAATAGACTCTACTAGGTAATTGAATTTAAAAAAAAACAAGTTTTTTTAATCGCAAGTAAGGAGCGATATTAAAATTTAAAATGAATACAAATTATTCCGCATATGAAAGAGTTGTCCCCTCCTCAAACCGCCGCTTTTTACACCAAAGTTTGACTTTTTCTCAAAACTCAAATTTTTGAAACAATGAAAAACTTTAGGGTAAAGAGCGAGGCGTAAAGGAGGGGACAACCCCTTTCATATACGCAATAATTTCTTTTCATTTTAAGTTTTAATGTTGCTCCTTACTTGCAGTTAAAAAACTTGTTTTTTATTTAATTTCTGAACGTTTTTGAATTAATGCATGTTTTGATTTTGGCTCACCGCGCATGAATAATTAAAACAAAATTTACACATTATTTTTGTGTTGCTAAATGGCTTTCTCATAGTTTTCATCGGACGATTTTGATAAAAAAGAGGGCGGGGGAGGAGGCCTAGTCGCCCTTCGATTTTTTGGTTACTTAAAAAGGCAACTAGAACTTTTTATTTTATTACGAACATTTTTATTAGTAATAAATATACATAACTTACGAACTAATTACGTAACGAACTTCTATATTTGTATGTATTTTTTTAAGTATTTAGAAGTTTTGCCCCTTCGTTAATACCTCGCTCTTTACACTAGAGCTTGAACTTTGTTCCGATTTTTTAAGAATCACTCCTGAATCCCAAAGGCAGTAGAAAAAATAGTTGCAATTACTGAAAATATTTCAGTGGAAAGAGTGAGGTATTGGGCAGGAGACGAACCCCCTTATATACGTAATAATTTATTTTCGTTTCAAGTTTTAATGCTTCTAGGTTTTAAAACTTTTTTATTTGTTTTCTCACTGTTTTTTTCTTAAATAATGGTAGAAAATCTTGCTCCCTCCGACGCTCCCCCCCATGGTGAAAAAGTCTCTCTGGAAACGACTTTTCACTTCCCAATAACCAGTATCATATGTAAACAATAGTCAAAGTTTGTAGCTTGCGACTCCGCCCCCAGGAACTGTAGAGGATTCGGTCCTCCCAAAAGTCATAATTATTCGGTTTTTTGACAATGTTGAACAAAATGGCTTTCTCAAAATTTGGATCTGGTGACTCTGGGGAAAAATTAGCGTGGAAGGGGGCCTAGGGGCCTTCCACATTTTGGTCACTTAAAAAGGGCACTAGAACTTTTAATTTTCGGTAGAATGAGCCCTTTTGCGATATTATAGGACCACTGGTTTGATGCGATCATCCCTGAAAAAAAGACAAAAAAATAGCAAAAAAAAAAACAACAAATAAACACGCGCCCATGATCTGTCTTCTGGCAAAAATATAAAGCTCTATATTTTTTTAGATATGAGTTTGTAACTCATACAGGAGGATTCTCTGATACGCTGAATCTGATGTTCTGATTTTGTTAAGATTATTTTAGACTTTTTAGACTTAAGACTTTTAAGGGGTGTTTTTCCTCAATATTCTAAAACAAGGCAAATTTTCTCAGGCTCGTTACTTTTGATGGGTATGACTAAACTTGATGAAACTTACATATTTAAAATAAGTACAATAATGCAATTCTTTTGATGCAACTATTGGTATCAAAATTCCTCTTTTTAGAGTTTTGGTTACAATCGAACGGGGTTGCTCCTTAATACAGTTCTTTACAACGAGTTGTTTGGTAGTCCATTTATGTGTTGTGACTAGGATACCGACTTTAAAGGCATCCTGTATAGTGATTAAATTAAAAAATCATTTTTTAAAACTGGAAGTAAGGAGCGACATTAAAACTTAAAATGAATAGAAATTACTCCGTATATGAAAGGAGCTGTTCTCTCCTCAACACCCCGCTCCTTATGTTAAAGTTTGACTTTTTTCTCAACTATACTTTTTAAAACAGTAAACAACTTTAGCGTAAAGAACGGAGTGTTTAAAAAGGGAACAACCCCTTTCATATAAGGAGTGATTTTTGTTCGTTCTAAGTTTTAATGTTGCACCATACTTTCAGTTAAAAAACTTGTTTTTATTATTTAGTTTCTGAATGTTTTTGAATTAATGCATGTTTTGATTTTGGCTCTTAGCACATGAATAATTAAAGCATAATTTGCATATAAATAATTTTTTTTGGCTAAATGGCTTTCTCATAGTTTTGACTGGACAATTCTTAGAAGAAAAAGGGTAAGGGAGGAGGCCTAGTTACCCTCCAAATTTTGGCTACTTAACAAGGCAACTAGAAATTTTAATTTTTTACGAAGGTTTTTATCAGTAAAAATATACGTAATTTACGAATTAACTCAGGTAAAGAACTTCTATATTCGTATGTTTTTACTACGTATGTGACAGGGTTCGCCCCCTCGTCAATACCTCGCTCTTTACACCAAAGCTTAGATTTTGTCCCAATTCTTTAAGAATGACCCCTGAATCACAAAGGCCGTAGAATAAATAGTCAAAACTTACTAAATATACTTAGCGTAAAGAGCGAGGTATCAGGAGGAGTTGAACCCCTTACATGCGTAATAATTGCTGTTCATTTTAAGTTCTAATGATGCTCCATACTTTCAGTTGAAAAAATTTTTCATATTTTTTTTAATACTAGAACATTCTGCTTCCCCTCCATGGAAATTCTTTTCCTCCACGACAAATTCCTCCATGGAAAGTTTCTGCAACATACCCCCCCCCCACCAAAAAAAATCCGCCTAAAAACGTCTTTACACTTCCAAATAACCATTACTATATGCAAACACTGGTCAAAGTTTGTAACTTGCAGCCCTTCACACGGGGACTCTGGGGGATTAAGTCGTCCCCAAAGACGTAGTTATTTGATATTCGACTATGCTGAATAAAATGGCTATCTCAGAATTTTGATCTAGTGACTTTGGGGAAAAATGAGCGAAGGAGGGGGCCTAGGAGCCCTCCACTTTTTTTCACTCAAAAAGGGAACTAGAACTTTTAGTTTTCATCAGAATGAGCCCTCAAACAACATTTTATGACCACTGGGTCGATATAATCACCCCTGGAAAAAAAAAACAAAGCAAAACAGACAAATAAACGCGCATCCGTGATCTGTCTTGTGGCAAAAAATACAAAATTCCACATTTTTGTAGATACGAAATTAAAAATTCTGATGTGGGGTTCTCTGATACGCTGAATCTGATGGTGACCTTTTGATAAGAGTGTATCAATTTTAAGGGGTGTTTTCCCTATTTTCTTGAATAAGGCAAATTTTCTCAGGCTCATAACTTTTGATGGGTAGGATTAAACTTGATGAAAATATCATATTTAAAATCAGCATTAAAATTTGATACTTTGACGTAACTATTGTTATCAAATTACCGTTTTTAGAGTTTTTGTTTCTATTGTCGCTCTTTACTACAGTTCGTTACCGCGGACTGTTTGAAACGCGAGACGTTAGACCTAACAGTTTTTTTAATGTGTTTATCTTTATAGTGTGAGGTTTTTTTCGTTAATTTTGGCATTTTGTTTATGATCAAGATTTATTTTCGTTTTAGTAGTAGCCCGGTACTCGCTATTTCAGCTGTACTCTTGACTTGCTACTACTACCAATGTCTTGATCTAAAGCTCAAAGTGGCTAACAAACTCAAAAACATCCGTCCTCCATCCTTCCTATAAAACCCCCCAAGAAATCCTTAAAAAAGTTTTATATCAAACAATCACTAAGTAGAAACAACAAGGATTTTTTTTTTCAAGAAAGTTGATTTCAATTCAGTGGATATTGGATATCCAAGGGCCGTCATCAGCACAACAGGAAAAAAAGATATATATATATATATATATATATATATATATATATATATATATATATATATATATATATATATATATATATATATATATATATATATATATATATATAAAAAATATATATAACAGTCTAATGACGTTTTATTAAAACAGTCCTAGCATCATTACTGCACCGAAGTTCAACCAGGACTGATCTTGGGTTTTTGGCAGCTTGTCCCGAAGGTCATTTTGTAACTGGTTGAATACTACTATAAATTGGTTTAGTAAAATATTTTGTTAGATGATTTGTAATTCAATTTTAATATACAGGATTTAGTGAGTACTCTTCCAAGTCCATATTCAAGGAAATATTATTATTTGTTTTGAAACTAATTTCAATGGATTCCAGAACCACCAGTTTTATCCCCAAAGCGTTACTTATTTGTGAAGATTTTTCAAAAAGTATCGTGTGGGAAGGATTATTAAGTACATGCCAACCTAAAGCAAAATCAAAAGAGTTATTAGAGCTATTTGAAATTAATGAATTTCTATTTGAGCTATTTGAATTTCTATGTGTTCTTTAAGCTAGTGTAGCCGTTTTTCTAGATTCTGTTGGGTCCTACTAACCTAGTAATTTCAACAGTCGCTAGGTATTTGATAGACCTCTCTTTGGCAAGTACCTTGGGCTTTATCTTTACCTTAGTTTGAAAAATGGATGATTTTAAAACTATTAGTGAGAACTACATACAGAAAGTTTTTTGTACAAACATATTTTAAATTTTATTGTGATTCTTGGGATATACGGAAGATACATAATATTTGAAGGCTTATCAGTAGCCTCATATTGTGACTTATATTTGATTTTACGGGAATGTCTTTTTAGTCTATGGTTAATAATTTTATTGAAAAAAGGAGTGGGCTATCCATTACCAAAAAGAATATCTCTGATAAAATTAATTTTTGCACTTATATGCGAATCGGGGCAAATGTTCAGGGCATGATCAATGAGAGAAGTTACGACTGTTCTTTTAATTTGTGGGAGGTGATTTAAATTAAATGAAGATATCTATTGTTTTGTGTTCGCTTTCGATTAATATTAGAATCCAGTTTATCAGTATTATGAATAATTGACACATCTAAAAACGCTAGTTTATTTTCAATTTCAACTTTTACGGTAATTTGTAAATTTCGGTCATAAGTATTGAGATGGTCCATGAAACCCAAAAGTTTCTACTGTTTCCAAAGTTTCAAAAGTCTTATAATCTATTATATTGTACTACCAAAGGAGATACCAAAGGTATTTCCAACCTTTTTATTAATTCTTGACAAGCTGTTTAATAGCGCAGTTCTAGCTATATAGCCCTCATCCATCCTAACAGTCTTCCGCTGAGACAAAAATACAATAGGAACATGAACACCTTGTCAGGTAAGCCTTATGCCTAAATCCTTCTTAGACAGTGCCAATGCCAAAAAAATTCACATTCTCTTCCCTTAGACACCATACTGACTACAGTCATTACAGTCGCATCAAACACTTAAAGATCCAGCCTCATAAGGATTCTCTTACCCACTAGTACGTTATTAGGCTTAGTGAAAACTGGTTTTTCTTTGGTAATTTTACTTTGAAAATACACTTTTTACAAAATCGTCCTAAGACTGAATCAGATATACCAAAAACCCTTACCCGTCGGAATGAAAACTATTGACACATTAGAAGCATATATTTAAAGCACATCTTAATATTACCTAGTTAAATATACAACTTAAAAACTTATTTCAAAAAAACATTTCACTAAGTTCCAGCACAGAGTAAACAAGAGTTTAATTGGGAAAATATTATGATTCAAAAACTGTCCGTTCTTTTCACTGGCGCTCCAACTTCTCTGAACTCGATTGGTTCTTTTGTTAGATTAAATAAAAAAAAACTAGTTTTTTTAGCTGAAAGTAAGGAGCGACATTAAAATTTAAATCGAACAGAAATTATTCCGTATATGATATGGGTTGTCCCCTCCGCAATCCCTCGCTCTTTACACTAAAGCTTTTAATTGTTTTAAAAAGTAGAATTGTGGCAAAGAGTCAAACTTTAGCGTAAAGAGTGAGGGATTGCGGAGGGGACAACCCATTTCATATATGGAGTAATTTCTGTATTCAATATTCCATACATTTAGTAAACAACATAAATTAGCTTCTGCACCAGTGCAAGTGCCAAAGGATAATTAAAGCACAGCTAATGTAGCTAAACAGAATATAATTTAAATGCAAAGCCTCCCCACAAAAAATTTTTGAAACTTATAGTGCCAGCAAAAAACACAAAACTTTGCGCGGTTAGAAACAAATTTTTCAAATTGAACAGGAAAATACGGCATTTTTGGATGATCAATTGAGTTCCCATTAGAACCTAGGTACTGAAATAAACATACCAGATATTAAAGCAGGACAGAAACCGATAATGAATTTTACTTTTAAGGAATTTGATTTAAATTTGGCGAGGTGAATTTCTGATTTTTTATATTGTAAACTTTAAATTTCTGATTTTTAAACTGAGGTAACTGACGTAACTAAAGAGATATAACGTAAATAACCTGTTGTGTATTTTTTCGTTCTTTTTTAGTTTTTATAGTAGATCTCGTTTCAGCTAGGTATAGTTGAAAGTATACTACGCTCGTATAGTATATTCAGCTACAATTGTGAAAAATTTCATTATTGTTATTATCATTCTTTCTAAATTTGGCAAAATACACAGGATTTGATTTACAGTACCCTGAAGGGGAAAGTACCTAATATGCCCCTTCTGTTATTACGAAAAATTGACAAAGCTTACGCCAGCTGGAGAAATGCCACGGTGGAGGAAAGTGGCACTTATTTAAGAAACTTATGTACTGGGTAAACAAAAAATCAGCTTCAAAATAGTTCAGCAAAGGTTTTTTTTTGTTGATGTCTTTAGGCTCCTTCAGAGTATACTTCTTATATTTTTTCTGCACAATATAAATTTTTTTGCAATCGATATGTGCTTTAACCATGTATTATCGTCACTTATATTTGTTAAGGATCTTATTTTATATTCTTTTTGAGTCACCGTACTTTTTTCGACATAACGATGTAAATAATTCTAAGAGATACTTCTGGGCATATACCCCACTTTGTTCTATGGAGGATCGAGTATTTTGAACGAATGTCTAATCAGAATATTTAGGACTAAAAATCACCAACTACTCGTTAGGGTCAGCCTTTTTACTGCTCTAGGCTTCTCCTCTTAACGGTCATGCTGTGTGAAAAAATTGGAATAATGATCATAGTTACAATAAAGAGAAATTTTACATTAAAAAAAAGAAAGTACTTACGGGTTGCCCTGAAGCTCCAGCTAGCCCATCAACGCCTCTCAAACCTGCGGGACCTGGTGGACCCTCTCTTCTTCTTTCATCTCTTGGACCTGTCGGACCCTGAACAAAAGAACAATGAAGCAAGTGGGTTCCTATATTAGACAAGGATATTATAGAATACAACTGAGTTCGGTATTATTCAAAAGCATATCCTCGTATTGGATTTTTAGAATATCTTTAAGTGAGCAATTTTTAAAGTGTAGGTGCTTCGGTATCAATTTTGTGAGTATTTTTCAACTTCTATTTTATAGTTTTGAAGTCATAAGCTTAAATTAGACAGAAACAAACAATGAACTTGTTCTTAAGGATTTTATTTTTGAATTTTATTGGTGGGTAAAAAATTTCATAGCCGCTTAATTAATTTTTAATTAAATACATGATATAGAAAATGTTTCTATATTTTATTTCATTGCTTGAGTTTTTTTCACTGTGTCTTTTTCCAGTTTATTCAGCTATGAGTTTGAGTCTCCACATAAGGCTGAAAGCCTTGAAATCCTAATATTCTTATCATTCTTGGAATAAATTTGGCCAAGTATACAAAACTTGATTCACAATACAGCTCTGATATACAAAAGCGTAGATATAGAGATATCTACTTGACGGTTACCTTTATTCAACATATTCAACAATTACGGGAAATATAGAACAACAAAAATCAAGGGAATTATAGGTCAGTGAAAACAAGGAAAAAATGTAAATGTTTCAGCCAAGATCTCCACTCAGCCGATCTCAGCGGAAAAAGAATAAAGATTAGAATGAAGTCTGCAATACGAAATAAAAAGAAAAACTTCAAAATTGTTTGATTTTATTCTATATTTTTATTCATTTTGTACTTGAAACACCTGAGGAGATGTCATGACGAAAATGTTCAGACCTTGTTCTTGTTCTCATTTGATGTGAACTTCCCTTGCCATTTTTCGTTGCCCAAAAATTGTCTGATTGTCATGCATAGCCAGCGTGGGCTCAGAACTTATTTACCGTAATTCAAGTTTTAATATTTTAGTTTTTATGTTTGAAACCCACTTTTAGTTTAAAAACACAAAATAAAGTGGAGTTTTCTTTGTAAACTTTATTTTAGTTTTTGCACTGCCATTTTGCTTATTTGTTTTTTAAGCGATACAGGTACACTGATGTCCTTCGGGCAGTCGGGACCGCAGGTGGTACCCTTCTAGTTAAGAAATTGGCTAATGTTTGATATTAAAGGAATTCAAAGGTATTTGAACATGACCCAGAAACATGCTTGTGGCTGTCAGTTCAAGTTTTTCAACCGACATATTTTCTTAAATATAGTAGGCGTTTTTTAAAAGCAGAAACTATTTGGAAGGTCGTATTTATCTGTGTTACTCATTATGGGCTCGTAAATTTTTTTTATGATGTATATGAAAAACACATAGTTTAAATTCTATTGAAGGTTCTTTGCCTACACCATCAGACATGAACGTCCAATTCTTAGACAAGACAGTAGAAAAGGAGGCAGAAATTCAAAAATAGGCGTTTTTTTATTGCAAAAGTAGTAACAATATTTCGAATTGCTTCTTTACAGCTACATTAAAAAGTTCAAAATTACCTGAAAAATACTTACATTTTGAAACTTAGTAATAACCATTTTATTCGAAGCTATATAACCAGACATAATTATCATAACATTTTCTTTAATGTGTAAATTAACTCTTCTTTTCAAATCAAGGCCTAAGTTTTGAAGCACTAAAACTCTGAAAATATCTTACCATAGGGCCGACTGGGCCAATAGGGCTAGGCATTCCGGGTAACCTCTTTTCACCTGGACGACCTGGCTCATTTTTAGTTCCATCTAATCCCTGGAAGCATCTGTGGCCTTTGACACTAGGCAAACCTGGCATACCAGAAAGGCCACGGGGACCTGCTGGTCCTCCAGCACCAATTGTACCTGCCTCACCGTCTTCACCTGATTCAATCTAAAATTAGCAATGTGAGATCAATTAACTAATTTAAATAAGTAGCCAGGTAGCCGATAAATAGCCATTTTAGCAACCAAGTTCTTTGGCTACACTTTTTTGTTTTGAATTAGATCAAATTCAAAGCAGGAACAGTGTATGGCCTTTTCGTATGGGGTTTGGGGAATGGGTGTTTCAATGAATCAAGCCCTACGCTTAAACGTGTCTTGGAAAATTCAATTCGCTTTTGGTACATATTAATGAGCTTGATGGCTTCTCTGGTTTTAATAAAGAAGAGTTGGAAAATTTAGAAATCATAGAATATCAATATTGGTGAAACTAATTGATGGTGTTTTGAAACAAATCAGTTTACTTTTATTGAAAAAGAAATTTTCATCAGTCAATCTTCCATCTGTCAGCGTATTAGACATTTAATTAATCTAGAGGCCTGTCCTTTCAAATTTTGTCAAATAACCGAAATAATTTGATACAGAGTCGACATAATTTATTCTAACTTTTCTTCTTCAATAGAAAGACCTTCGGGCTTGTGTCCTCTTAAGGTCTACATCTAGGTTTTTTTCAACACTTTCCTCTACTTCTTTGTTGTCGTTCATAACTCTCCCCATCCTTCCAACATAAGTACAATATGTCAATTTAACAATAAGGGTTGTAATTTATCATTTATTTTATGGCTCAACATTGACAGGCAGAGTTGCCGCCCTGAGAAAAAATCATTACATTATGGTGATTATCTGGTAGATTTATTGATTTTCTTCAATAATCTACTGATTAAATGGCTGATTTATTTATTTTCTTGTTTAGGCAATATAAAAATCACCAGAAATAGTGATAAATCACTAGGAGTGGCAACCCTGTTGATAGCCTTACAATCCTACAGACCGATGACCTATGACCTACTGACTGAAGACTAATCTTATTGTTAATTCATTGTTATTAGCTTGGTAGCTCACATCCCAGGCATAATTAAACTTTATATTACATTTTCACTTGATTTAGGTCTATATGAGTAGATCCCACCGGAGAAAATAAAAAATACAAATAATCCGAGCTACCTCAGGCTGGTCCCCTTAGCCCAAATATGTTTTCTATATGCGTTTAAACCGTTCTGACATGCTCTTAGACAATTGTTTCCAGTCAATGAAGGGCTTTATATGCACTCATTCTGATAAATAGTCTTCGGATCATTCAGCATAATCTCTTGGACCATGGAGTGAAACTAGATACTTGTTGCTATAAAAACTGTCACAATAACAATATATTTAAAAAATGAGACGCAGTCTCAATATTCCTCAGACTTTGTGCATTTTTAAGTAGGTTCAATTTATCCTCCAGACTTATAAAATAAATCCTTTAAAGTGTTCAAAGTTTCACTACCACTTAGATCTTCAAAAATAAATTACGTCCCACATCTAAATTTAGGTGAATTAACTCTACTTATTGCTAGGATTTTATTTTTAGATTAAGCTTTGTCACCTACTGAACGTTAGACTTTTCTCCAAAGAAAATTTCAACTGTTTTTAATTATTTGCTTCGCCTTAAATTTTTTTCGTAGAGAACAAAAAAAATTGTTTGAATAAGGGTGGCATAGACATAACTGAAGAACTGGTTAATAAAGTCAGAAAATAAAATGAAGACTACTTACGTCTTCACCTGGTAGACCTGGAAGTCCTCTAGCACCAGATGGACCTGGCGGACCAACTGTACCTGTGTCACAGGACTCTCCTCTTGCAACTTGGAAGCCTTGTGGACCTGGTGGTCCCTGAGGACCTAATAAAAGAAACATTCTTAGTATCAATTATAAAAAAAATTACGTCAGTTTTTTCCCAAGATCAGCAGGTATACGTTAATAAAATTGATTCTACTAATGAGTATTGTATTTAAGTCATGTGCATCGAAGCAAATTGAATCAGTTCTATTTTGTAATGTTAATCATTTTTGGAACTTGCAAATTTAAAGATGTGGTTTTGGGAAGAATTACTACTTGGGAAAAATTCGAAAATATGCTAATGAAACGAAAACATAAAGTTAGGAACGCTATAATTACAGATATATTACCCAAGAACGAATTACACCATCAAATTTGACAAATCTTTCACACAATCTCTTTGGATACATTAACAGTTAGCGTAGTAAATTTGCATAATTTCATATGAAAAAAACTGACCGTATTTGGACAGATATTAATCCGTATTTGAAGGGGCTGTTTCCTCCCCAGTGTCCCCCTCTTTACGCTAAAGTTTGGCTGTTTCTCTCAACTCTACTTTTTAAAACAGTAAAAAACTTTAGCGCAAAGAGCGGGACGTTGAGGAGGGAACATCCTCTTTCATATACGGAGTAATTTCTGTTCGTTTTAAGTTTTAACGTTGCTCCTTACTTTCAGTTTAAAAACTGTTTTTTTTTTATTTAATTTCTGAACGTTTTTGGATTAATGTATGTTTTGATTTAGCCTCTCCAGACACGAATAATTATTTTTTCTTTTTGGCTAAATGTTTTTTTCATAGTTTTGATCGGACGATATTGAGAAAAAAGGAGCGGGAGAATAAGCCTAGTTTGCCTGCAATTTTTTGGCTCCTTGAAAAGGCAACTAGAACTCTTAATTTTAGGAACTTTTTTATTAGTAAAAATATACGTAACTTATGAATTAACTCACGTAATGTATATGAGGGGGTTCGCCCCCTTATCAGTACCTCACTCTTTACACTAAAGCTTAAATTTTGTCCCAATTCCTGAAGAATGACCCCTGAATGACAAAGATCATAGAATAAATAGTTGAAATCAATAAAATTACTTTAGCGTAAACAGTGAGGAATTAGGAGGAGGAGAATCCCTCATATGCATAATAATTTCTATTTGTTTTAAGTTTCAATGTTTCTCCTCACTTTCAGTTGAAGAAACTTGATCGTATTTATTTTTTCATCACTCTTTAAATAAATACTGAAAAATCCTGCAACTCCTTCATGGAAATTATCTTCCCCCATGACAAATTCCTCTATAGAAAGATCCTTCTGCATAAAACCCTCCCATCAACCTATCCCCCCACCAAAACTTCCCCTTGAATGTGTCTTTACACTTCCCAATAACCATTACTATTTGTAAACTCTGGTCAAAGTTTGTAACATGAAGCCCCTCCCACGAAGACTGTGGGGGAGTAAGTCGTCCCCAAAGACATAATTTTTAAGTTTTTTGGCTATGCTGAATAAAATGCTATCTCAGAATTTTGATCCGGTGACTTTGGGGAAAAAATGAGCGTGGGAGGTGTCCTGTGTGCACTCCAATATTCTGGTCAGTTAAAAAGAGCACTAGATCTTTTAATTTACGTTAGAATGAACCCTCTCGTGACATTCTAGGACCACTGGGTCGATATGATCACACCTGAAAAAAAAAATGAACAGGCATCCGTGATATATGTTGAGGCAAAAAATACAAAATTCCTGATTTTTGTAGATAGGAGTTTGAAACTTCTACTGTAGGGTTCTCTGATACGCTGAATCTTGTGGTGTAATTTTGTTAAGGTTCTACGACTTTTAAGGGGTGTTTTTCTGTATTTTCTTAAATAAGGCAAATATTCTCAGGCTCGTAACTTTAGATCCGTAAGATTGAACTTGATGAAACTTAAATATTTAAAATCATCATTGAAATTCAATTCTTTCTATTTAACTATTGGTATCAAATTTCCATTTTTTAGAGCTTCGGTTGCTATTGAGCCGGGTCGCTCCTTACTACAGTTCGTTACTACAAAAATGTTTGATTAGGGAGAAAATACTACAAATACAACGAATTATATTTTGAGGAGGTCATTCCTTGTTGGAAATTTAGTTACCTGGGGAGGTTCTTGGCCCAACTGGACCTACTTGAGCTTGAACAAACGAAAATGAATCGGGCGCTGGACCTTTTTCAACTCCCTGAGACTGCTGAAGCTGACCAATAAGAGCTCCAACGTGTGGCGGAGGATATGGAGAACTCGGTGTTCTAGGAATGCCTGGTACATCTGGGACACCTGGACTACCTGTTTCATCTTGCTGACCTATTGTACTGTCTTCATCTATGGGGCCCTGAAAATGCAGTAATTAAATCAGATTGAATGACTAAAAACAACTTTGAAAAACTTAACTAAAAGCAGAACAGAGGCAAGAAGTTCAAAGGAGAATACAGTAAGAACGGCATTAATCAAATTTCTTTGCTCGTAAGTAAAAGAGAGTTAGTTTTAGTTTGAATGAGCAGAGAAAATTAACATCCATGGTGGGACATCTGATGTACCTGTTTTAATAAACACTTTATTTAGTTCGTATTGATTATCTCTTGCCATTTTGACATAATTCGAGGCAACAGCCATGTCCAATATATTGTTACTCTTCGTTAGTGAAAATTAATAGTCCATTTAGCCTTTGCTGAAAAGAGGCAACAGTGGCTTTCATAGAATAAGCAGCATCAATGTACAGAACTGAGCAAAGTCGTTTTCAAGGAATCAGTCTTTGGTATTTCCACCAGTGGGTAATCTGGGCAATAAATGCGCAAGTTTATCTTGTAATTTGTTCACCAATATCTTAGTGGTCTTTCAAATCGGCTGTTTTATTTTCTATAGCTTTTTCTTGAAACATTAGATTAAGATTAAGATTAAGCAGCCCTGTTTAAAGCAAGGGTGAAGCCTAACAGGAGACTCAGTCAAATAAAAAAATGGATGGACCTAAAAAAAAAATTGTGGCGGAAATGAACGGAACACGATCTTGTAGAGAAAGGAAAAGTATTTATACTGTAATAAAGTTGAGGTCTTCAAATAGGCTTGTGAATTGAATAGATTCTGAGATATCATCAGTTTTAGTAAGCCACTACTTAAATCAAAGAAATGTCTTCCGTCCTTCTCATAAACTTATTGCTTGTGAACAGAGTAGTAGCAGACAGTGAAATTTAAAAAACCTTGGACGTATGATTATAAAAAGGAAAATTTGGCTGCTGGTATGATAGAAAAAGCGCAAGGAGCTGGAAAAAACTTAAGGAGGAGCTAAGGAAGGAGCTGAGCTTTCTGACGTCTAAATTAATAAATCTATGGTTCTGTATCTGAGGGAAAACTTGGACTACCATATTTTTTGATATGACAATTAGCTAGATCACTGCTAAAGTCTTTTGGATTGGTAGATACTTGTTTTTTTTTTTTATTGCTAATACTATTCACCGTTGCCCTTCTTTTCTTTATATCCACTTCTTTTAAAGCAGATAGGATAACACTTATCTATTTCAGTTTGTAAGCTTGTGTTTTAACTTGATGTTTTCCTCCTTTTGTCTTATTCGTTTACCAACTAAATATAACTTAAATAGTCATGTTCCTCTTTTATTTCCCTTGTTTGGAAATACTGATTAGTTTCTCCACTCAAATAAATCTGATTTAAATCACTTTCTTCAATTGATGAGTAATCATTAACATAAATATTAGTACTTTGCCTGCCCAGCTTTTCTAAAGGTATGTTTTACTCTAAGATGGCTGAGTAACAATAAAAATTAATTGTCTTTCTTTTTATAGAAGGGGTAGAAAGAATCTTTTTTAAGAAAGAATGGGTAGAAAGAATCAATAGATAGCTATTATAATATAGTTGTTAATCAATATTGAAGCTTAAGGTCCTAAGGGCAAAAACACTCTAGTTACAGAAAATAAAAATAAGACACTAGTACTAAAATTGTTAAATTTTCATCTCATTCTTCTAACAACAAATCGAAGGGCAAACCACCTGAGGCCAACACACCTCAAAGCTACGTCAGTTTTTAGACTGTATTACCCCAAGAATTACCACCCTCCGAGAGAAAAGCCTTATGATAGATAAGTTTGAACCACAGTACGTTTAGTTTCCTGTCGCGTCTGTGTCCATGTGTTCGCTCAGGACAGAAACTTCCAAAATCTCGGGGAAAATGATAGAGATTCACAGCTCTAGTTTAAATGAAGCCGTATCCAAACAATTTAAAGCTTGCCAGCTTCAAAAAAGATTAAATTTTATTTTTACTGAATCCTTGTATCCAGGGGAGGGTCAGGGTGTTTGACTTCCCCACCGAAAATTTTTGCCTGACTCATAAAAACGTAAAAATACATATAAGTAAATTTTTTATGCGTTTCTGTAAATCTTTTCGTAAAACCCTCCCTCCCCAAAAATACCCATCCCCCGAACAAAATCCTGAATACAACCTTCTGTTCAAGTGTTTGGTTATCTACTTTTTAATCTATTTTTACACGAATAAGAATTTTTGAAAATCTTTCAGTAAGGACTTTAGCGGGGGGGGGGGCTTGCCAGTCTTCACCCAAGTCTTCAAAAAAATTCTGACTGCGTAAACGATGGTGTTTGTTTTTATGTATTTATTGATTATTGTGGTGAAACCAGTAGTGTCGGAGGAAATGTGTTTTTCTGTTTTTCTCTCAGTGCTGTTGTTTCCTCCACCTCCCCCAAGGACAAGGGCTACTTTTTAGGAGACGTAGAAAAATGATTTTCTATTTCAATTATCTGTTTTGTTAATAAATTCTTACCCGTATGTCAAGATTCATCGAATCTCAAATTCTAGATTTCTTCGCGGTGTATTTCTCTCTCAAAACATTCCTATTCGAACTTTACTTTTCGATTGACTTGCGAAAACAGGCTAAGACAACAGTTCAGACTGGTGACAGGTTTTTCACAAAAAGAAAACTTCACAGACGCAATTTTATCCAGTTCCATTCTTTAACTGTAATTCGTTTTATACCCCAAAGGCAACATGACAGGGAACTGGACTAGAAAACTGGGATTAGAATCTTGATTATAATATGTAAGAACGCAAATTTTTCATTCAGCAAGTATTCACTTTGGGAATAGTGAACAGATTTTTTCAATTTTATTTTTTCTTTTGTTGAGCTAACTCGGTTTATTTATTGCATGAAGCTAATTTTATGTTGTTGCTTCTTTTTTTCTTTCTTTTTTTTGTCTTTGCTTGATATTCTGTACACAGATAAGACTTTTTTTATTTTATCAGGGTATTTTTGTACAGTGAGCTCTATTTTGTCTTTAAATTCAAGTTATTTATTCGAAGTTTACTAAAACTTACTTTCTATATAGTGAAAAGCGATGAGCATTTGCTCAAGTTAGCAGTCACTGGTTTTACAACAGCAAATAATTTGAAACAAAATGTAAATTTTTACTTATACCATTAAATTATCAGTTAAAAAAAACTGTTCAGCAGGAATTAAGATAAAATCAGAGTTGCATCTTAGATTTGGGCTGCCAAATTGACACATTTTGTGTCAAATTTGACACAATTTGATGTTGCGTGAAACAATGACACATTCGGTCGAAATGAAGACACAATCGACGAAAATGACATAATTTTCAACAAAAATGACACAATCGACAAAACTGACACATTTCTGTCATCCATGTCTTGTTTTTTTTTTCAATGATAATAGAAGAAAAGTAAAATTTCAAGTTTCTACATCCAGAAAAGCTACAAATTAATGGAAGAAAACAGCGCTACCTAACGGTGGAAGTAGTACACAAACAGTGCGGAATACAGGACAGATGCCAGTACCGTATTTAAAATTTAAACCACGCGAAGAAAACAGCCATAGGTGGAAATTTTAAATCAAAATGTACGCTTGGCTTCTTGATTGAGTATTTGATACTTAATTGTAATATTAAAAGTAAATAGTAAAAGTAAATAGTAAAAGTAATAGTAAAAGTACTTAATAGTAAAAAGTCAGCAGCATGCAGTTTACCAAAGCTGTATGCCTAAGCAGCAACTCCCATTTTTAGGAGTACAGGAGGGGTATCCCAACTCGGACCAGATTATAAATTTACAGAGATGTCTTTTCTTCAGAATAATCTATCTGGCTTAAATCAGAGTTGCATCTTAGATTTGGGCTGCCAAATTGACACATTTTGTGTCAAATTTGACACAATTTGATGTTGCGTGAAACAATGACACATTCGGTCGAAATGAAGACACAATCGACGAAAATGACATAATTTTCAACAAAAAATGACACAATCGACAAAACTGACACATTTCTGTCATCCATGTCTTGTTTTTTTTTTCAATGATAATAGAAGAAAAGTAAAATTTCAAGTTTCTACATCCAGAAAAGCTACAAATTAATGGAAGAAAACAGCGCTACCTAACGGTGGAAGTAGTACACAAACAGTGCGGAATACAGGACAGATGCCAGTACCGTATTTAAAATTTAAACCACGCGAAGAAAACCGCCATAGGTGGAAATTTTAAATCAAAATGTACGCTTGGCTTCTTGATTGAGTATTTGATACTTAATTGTAATATTAAAAGTAAATAGTAAAAGTAAATAGTAAAAGTAATAGTAAAAGTACTTAATAGTAAAAAGTCAGCAGCATGCAGTTTACCAAAGCTGTATGCCTAAGCAGCAACTCCCATTTTTAGGAGTACAGGAGGGGTATCCCAACTCGGACCAGATTATAAATTTACAGAGATGTCTTTTCTTCAGAATAATCCATCTGGCTTAAAAAAGCACCAACAAATATGACAAAAATACTAGATTGAAGCTGGTTGAATGGCTTACATATTGAGTAAACAAGAAGCTTAGCAATAAAGCCGATTATGTATAGTGCCGATTACGATTACGACGTCATACGAAAAGTCTATTTTCAATTTACAGTCGGAATTGAGCGTCCCTAAGACTTTTATAAATCTAAAATTGCCTTGTTGGCTGCCCAGACACAAATTCATAGTGTGTAACATTAATTTAATCGAATGTTTCTATTTCTTTCTTGACGTCTAGCTTTTTTGCTAATGAAAAAGAGAAAGACCGAGTTCCAAGCAGACCTCCGCCGTCATAATAACCTGATCATTTAGTTAATTCGATTTAGTTAATTCAAGGAGCTCTTATAATCTACGCAATAAAGACCACCTACTATTACCACAAACTAAGACTGTCAGATCAGATTTTAGTCCCCGAATAGCATGTAGTATAAAGTATGGAACAGTCTCCTTGATAATGTCCGTAGCATTTATTCGTTTGATACCTTTAAAACCCAAATAAAAATATTTTTGGTTGATAAAAATATTGAGGAATAAATTTGAGAATAAATTTATTTTTGAATTGGTTTGAATTATTTGTTATTTGTCTAATATTATGATCAATAATGAGGGTAGGGCGACATCCCTAGCTGCTAGGCTTGAGCACGTTTATTTATTTAATTTTAATTTTTGTGGTTTTGTGTTGGTGGGAGATGGTGTGGACTTGGATTTGGATTCCGAGGACGAAGTGGTAAGTAAAAATAACACAAAGCTATTTAATTGCATTTCTTGTTTTTTTAAGAAGAGACTCTTTATTTGGTATTTATTTTCGTTTTAACCCCTATGTAACGGACCATGGAGCCTTGTAGGGGTAGAGAGTTATTGTTGTTCATTTATTTTTGATATTAATAAACTGAACTGAACTGAACTGAACTCATAGAAGAAGATTCTTCAAACATTGATAACGACAAGGACAAGAATCTTCTTTGAAAATTTCTCCGAGGCAATAGGCGGACTAACATGCCTGATACTAATTCCACACCATGGCTAAAAGAGTGGGAAAATTATTTTTCTAAGTCGTCAACTTAGCACAATTCTAACAGTGTTGTGTTACAATTAGATGAAAGGTTGAAGAATTTTTCAACTGATTACAGCATATCTGAGGATATGTTATGTAAAGTAATTAAATCTTTAAAGGTGCAGTCGGCTAAGGATCATGATGGCGTATTTGCTAATCACCTCAAACTTGCTCCTTTTTCTGGCATTTTTCAACCTTTTACTCATTACTGGTTTAGTACCATCGCCATTCTATATTGGCATAGTTACGCCTATACCTAAAAGCTGGAAGAAAGATTTGTCATCTTGTAGTTCCTGGAGGCCAATTACTAGGGGTTCTATGATTGGGAAAGTGTTAGAGTTGTGTTTGAAGGATGTTCTTGAAATTCTCGACGTCGGTTCTAATCAAGTTGGTTTTAAGAGAGGTTTGGGATGTGACCACGCCCGTACATCTTTCAGCAAAGTTATTGAAAAAGCGAGAATCTCTGGTCAACTACTATACGCCCTCTTGGTTGATATCAAAGGGGCCTTTGATAACATTTCTCATGCATCTGCACTGCTCGCTCTAATCGATGCTGGATTGCCCCTAGCTGTCATTCGAGTCCTTTGCTCTTGGTATTCTGGATTAAAGATCCGTATTTGTCCGAGTTCGTCTTCATCTCAGTCCAAATTAATTCAAGTGGGTAGAAGAATTAGACAAGGAGGAATTATTTCTCCTTATATATTCAATTCATGTTTAGCTACTACCCTTAATTCTCTTTGCTGCTCTTTTGTTTAATTATCTCGAAATCTGTCTTACATTGCATATGCTGATGAAATTATCCTTCTCAGCCTTGTTTCTAATTTTAATAGTTTAATTAATTGTTTAAAAGGTTTGGGCCTTTCTATAAGTTTTGAAAAATGTCAATTTTTTGTTGTAAATTGTTTAGAGGATAATATCAGGGCGACTCTCGATTGCAACAATGGTGTTATTTTCCAGTCGTCACCAATAGTCACTTATTTGGGATTACCTTATGCTGCTTCAAAAAGAGATTTTAAACCAGTCCTGGTTCAGCATGTTCAGATGAAACTACGCAAGGCATTTGGTCTTTTAATTCGTTTTCGGGGTCTTTACCGTCGGGACATCCTCGATCGTATGTATAGCTTTTTTGCTCTGCCTCACGTATTGTTCCCGTCTGTCCTCTTCCGTAATTTCATACCTTCTGATCTTTCGCCCATTAAAGTTTATTATTTCAAATTTTGTAAATTTTTACTTGGTCTCCCCTTTCTTTTAGTAACACTGAGATTGTTTTAGAGCTTAAAGTGAAGGATCCTCTAGTCTGTATAAAGAAAAAATATAAAATATTTGAAGACAAGGCGAAAATTATCCTTTTAGGCCACAATTTATTTCCGTTTTTAGTAACAGTTCTGGCTCTTGATGATTTACACGATAAATAATTTAGCGAGTGTTTTTTTTATCTGTTTTTTTCTCTTTTAAAGTGTTTGATCAATATTTGATATTTTTAATTGTAAGCGTTATCATTTTTCTTTTCTTTATATTGTAGCCTACTCCTCATTTCTTGAGGGAAATAAAGAAAATAAATAAATAGTAACTGAAATAATAACAATGATAAAAACAATAATAATAAATTTAACAATAAAAGTAATAACAATAATAATACCAATAATATTTTAATAGTAATAATGCTGATAATGATAATAACAATAATAATAATAATAATAATAATAATAATAATAATAATAATAATAATAATAATAATAATAATAATAATAATAATAATAATAATAGTAATAATAATAACAATAATAATAATAATATTCTCCAATTTTGTTTAATAATTGTGTTTCGCTGCTCAGGATAAGCTGAACTGTACTTTTATCTTCAAAGGAGTTCATCTTTCGTTAGTTACGTTTGCAGAGGGCCTAGTAAACCTTTTTTGCACTTTTCAAGGATGCTCTTCAGCCTTTGAGTTTCTCCAAGAAGAGTACAAACATATTGGTTTGAGCTTTAATGCTGATAAAACAGTTGTTCTACCATTCAACTATAGAGGGAATAGAAACTCAATAGGTCTATCCGGCTTTGAGGTATTTTTTCCTAGCAGCCTTACTTACGTAGGCATGCCTATTAGAGCAAACCTGAAAGAAACTTTCAGCCTGATAGTTAAAAAATTATACCATTAAGATCCAGGCCGGGTTTGCCTCCCTGGCTTCAAACGTTTTCGTATCTAAGTAGAGTTCACCGTTCTCCGTTATATAAGACCCTAACAGTTCTTCACTTACTTGCCCTTGCTCCCGTTTGGTCTTTCCTTAATCGTGGCAAGAGAAAACAAGTTCATCTCCTTTACTTTAAATTCGCAAAGTATTTAATGAGACATCCAACTTGGACAAGTAACTCTTTTCTGCAAGGAAAGTATCAATTGGTAAGCCTAGCTAGGATTATTGAGAAGCGTATTTGTGATTTCTCTACCGAATGCCTGAAGTCTTCTCATATTTGGTCATTTCTGTTTGTTCCTTTTTTGTAGTTATCAAACTGTGTTTTTTTTTAATTTCTGATGTCTCTTTTTGTTTTTTCTTGATTTTTACTCTGTCTTTTTCTGGGATTTCTGCCAGTGTTTTTTTTTGTGATGGGTTATAAATAAAATGAATAATAATAATAATAATAATAATAATAATAACGATAATAATGGTAATAATAGCAATAAGGAAAACAAAAAAAGCACTAACGAGAACTCACAAGACTCATAGAGAAACTCGTAACATCTTAATTGCATAGACAACATACTTGATCTACATATTTTAGCGGAAAGTCGACAATACTTTCGTGGTGCATTCAGAATCTGGGTCGAAGCTATTCCATTTTCAAAAAGTATCAAAAACACCATACCTTGTAAATTTACCGGCTTCAAGTCCAAAGCGGCAACTGGAGAAAATATTTACAAAAGCAGAAGAAAATAAGTTGAATCTTATTCTCTTCAATAGTGTGAGGAAACTCCACAGTGGACCAAAAATATTGAGGCTTAATTTTGAAACTATGTCTATGATTAGCAAAATCATGAATACAGAAAATAACACTAATAAGAACATCAGTAGAAAAGTTAAATTAGTTTTTATTGAATGTTCATATTTTGATTGTTATTATTCCTTATAACAATTATAAAATATTCGTTGATATTAATATTCATCTTATAATTCATGCTGATAATATGCTAAACTAATTTTTATTTTCATATTTAACTTCACTGCCATTATATAAGCCACGATAAAGAGAATTTTCCAGAATTAGTACGGTTTAAACAATAGAAGCTCATCAAATTTACTCTTTTGTAACTAGTAATAGCTATTAAAACAGTAAACCATAGCTTACTCCTTCCTCAGGGATGCTTGTCATTTCACTTCGGTACGTAGCAAGAACCTAGAAGTGAAAAAGGATTTTTAGAATGGGAAAGTGTGACAGAGACATAGTAAGAGAAAAGAGAATGAAGTAGAAAGAAAGTCAGGCAAAGAAGGGGTTATAGTAAGGTTCTGTTAAACCTATGGAGAGTTTCAATTACTTATTTTTCACCCTAGTGATATTTTCTCACTACAATGATCTTAACCTGACTTTTTTTTGTTGCTTAATTGAGTTTTTATTGAAAACTGAGCTTTCGTTTGCACTCTATCAGTTCAAGTACCAAATGATAACATTCGAAATCACAGCGAAATGAAAACTGAAGTTTTTTAATAGCTAAGCTAGTTACTGAAGTTTGCTCTATGTTTCTAATAGAGCGGATTTTTTTTAAAAAATAGCCACATGGTAAAGATGAACTCTATAATTGTTTAGTTCATTCAATTTTTTTTGCAATGTGTTAATATTTGTGATTTGGTAAAAATTTATCATATTTTGTTTACCTATTGTTGCTAAAAAGAGGGATATAATAACAGGATAAGCTTGTTTTGGTGTTACTTGGTTGTTTTACATTTGCTTTTTTTCATAGGCATGTATTTTGGGGATGATACCTGACACAGCGATGCCATGGATATTCTGTGGCAGCCACAACACTTGGCTGGGTAGAGAATTTAAAGTGGTGAAACCCTATTGGCAAGTGTATTCTCCTGATGAGCCCTTGTGTTGGGTTGTTGCCTCTGAATTATTTGTCTTTATTATTTTTTCTATTGTTTGGTAAATGACGACTTATACTTATTGACGACATGACTGCCTGTCCATGGATTATTCTTTATGGTTGATTGTGTATGGCTATGCTGTTTGACCTATGTGATTGTATGGATGAGTAGGGTTAAGGCCTCATTCAAGTGCTGGTCTATAGTAATCACTAATTTGGGAAAACAGTCTTCTTTTTCTCCTTCTGTCTCTCTTTTTTTTTTCTTTTTTTTAATGTGTTTGTGCTGTTGCATTGGTGATTTCTCTTTTCATTATATTATTCCTGGTTGGATCCAGGGCTGGTGGAGAAAATTTTTTAGTTTTCTCCCCGACAGACCTTTACCCTGGTCTAGGTTTTTAACCTGATATTGTTAGTTATTGGTGAGATGGCACTTATGCAAATTTCATGTTCTTTCATGTGTTTTTTTTTTATGTATTTATTGACCTATTGACCTATTGACCATGGCATGTTTTTTGGACTTTGATTGTTGGATTTTGATTTGGATGTTGGTTTGTGTTGGATTTATTTTCAATAGCTTTTAATGCAACAAAACAAAAATATTAGCCTCGGAACTCGGAACGATTTTTTGAAAGTTAGTAAGTGTAAGATCATTTTATCCCACGGACTTCTGTTAAAAGAGTACATTGTATAATAAAAATTTTGCATGCAAGTTACGTAGTAATGTTAATTGTAAAACAACCAATGTAATTTACCTATTAGAATGTAATAAATGCTGCCTACAATATGTGGGGAAAACAACTAATAATATATATAAAAGATTTTCTGGACACAAGACAACAGTTAATAATAAAAAAACTAATAACTATCTAGTTCAACATTGGAACAATGGTAAATGTTCCATATCAGATATAACTGTCACAATTTTAGAAAATTTAGAGTTAGAAAATTTAAATAAAGAAGAGAAGAATAATAGACTACGTAAACAGGAGGATTTCTGGATCCATACTCTTGGTACAGCTTATCCTTTTGGGCTAAATGATCGTGTAGCAAAATATAGTGACATGTCTCAGGTTGTTGTTAAATTTATTGATGGTTTTATGGACCATCCTTCTTTTACTTGTCCTACTAAACGTAAAAAACGATCGAGAGGACATAGGAAAAATAATAGGAAAAATGAATTAGATTTACATGTGCTTTCTATAGATCTATGCCAGCTAATTGAATCTAGGGGTATGATTTCTGTAATAAAATGTCTAAATAATTTATCCAAGAGGAATTTAATCAAAATTTTCTGGATTGTTAAGAATAATACAGCTCTTGATTATAATTTCAAAGTAATATGTGATACAATTTGCATTCTAACTAAAACAAAATTTATTTCAAAAAAGGAAAAGTTTGATTAGATTGGTAAGAAGGATAACAGATTATATTTACCTATTAATTTTACTTGTAAGCAGATTGAAGATATTAATTTACCAGAAATTTTAAATCAGCGGTATGTGAAACAGGCCCTTCCTAGTAATTTGAATTGTAATGATAGTCCAGTTTTAACTTATAAATTTTCAAAAACTATTGGGCAAATTATTTTTAATTATAATTTAATACTTGAAAGATTAGATAGTGATATAAATTGGAAACCGGTTTGTAATTGTAAGCAACTTGGCCCATTTGTAAATCCTACTTACAAACATGTTATAACAGGAGACTTGTCAATAATAAAGCAAGATGATCTTCAAATTATAATGAATAAAGAGGCTAATTTCCGTCTTTCTCACCATCTGAAACAATCAAGTGTTCTTGATGGCTTGGAAAATGATTTTGATTTATTTATTGATAAGTGGTGTAAGAAAGAGAATAAAAATAAAGAGTTTTCAAAGTTGGAAGAATTTAATTATTAGTAGAATAAGAAATAAAATATATTCTAACTTAATTAATAGTAACACTAAATCATTATTTTATAATGCGAAGATTAAACAAGCAATTGCTAATCTACAGAATGAATTTGTAATTGTGCCAGTGGATAAAGCTAATAATAATTTTGCCATAATTTGTCAGAAGCTGTATTGTGATATCTTAAAAAGGGACTAATGCACAACTAATGTTTACGAAAAGGTAAATTTAGAGGATGAGAATTTAATTGAAAAGACTGAAGAAATACTTTTTAAAAATTTTAATATTAAAATAAATGACAATGATAAAAAGTTCCCTTTCCTATATTGGACTGTAAAATTTCATAAGAATCCCCCTAAACCACGGTTTATTGCTGGAGCAGCTAAATGTCCAACCCGCATTGCTGCTACTGACCTCTCTTTAATTTTAAAGGAAATTGTAAATAAACTTAAAACCTATTGTTCTGGTATTAAAAAGTTTTCGAATTTTAATCCATATTGGAGTGTTAATAATTCACTGCAGGTGATAGATTTTTTAACAATGGTTTCAGCTAAAAGAATTGAGTCTTTCGATTTTGCGATAATGTATACTAATTTATCACTTAATGTAGTGTTAGATAATTTAAAAATTGTTATCAAGAAACCTTTTCTCTTATCTAGTAATTAAATAAAAAAAAACAAATTTTTTTAGCTGAAAGTAAGAAGCGACATTAAAACTTAAAACGAACAGAAATTCCTCCATACATTAAATGGGTTGTACCCTCGCTATTTACGCTAAAGCTTTTAATTGTTTTAAAAAGTAGAATTGTGGCAAAGAGTCAAACTTTAGCGTAAAGAGCGAGGGATTGCGGAGGGTACAACCCATTTTATATATGGAGGAATTTCTGTTCGTTTCTGTTCAGCTAAAAAAATTAGTTTTTTTTATTTAATTTCTGAACGTTTTTGAATTAATGCATGTTTGGTTTTGGCTCTCCGCACATAAATTATTAAAATGAAATTTGTATATTAATTCTTTTTTTGGCTAAATGGCTTTCTCTTAGTTTTGATCAGACGGTTTTGAGAAATAAGGGGTGGACAAGAAGGCCTAGTTGCCCTCTAATTTTTCGGTTGCTTAAAAAGGCAACTAGAACTTTTAATTTTTAACGAACGTTTTTATTAGTAAAAAATATACGTAACTTATAAATTAGCAACTTACGTAACAGACTTTCATAATCTTATATTTTTATTATGTATACAAGGGGGTTTGTATCCTCGTTAATACCTCGCTCTTTACATTAAATCTTAAGTTTTGTCCCAATTCTTTAAGAATGACCCCTGAATCAGAAAGGCCGTAGAATAAATAGTTAAAATTACTAAACATACTTTAGCATAAAGAGCGAGGTATTTATCTCCTCCTAAATACCTCGCTCTTTATGCTAAAGTATTTTTAGAACCCCTCATATGCGTAATAATCTCTGTTCGTTTTAAGTTTCAATGCTACTCCTTCCTTTCATTTGAAAAAACGTTTTCATGTTTAAATTTCATTGTTTTCTTATAGTAATGCTAGAAAATCATGCACCCTTCTCCTTGAACTTTTCTTCCCCCATGACAGATTCCTCCAAGGAAAGATCCTCCAACATAGCCCCCTCCCCTCAAACCCACCCCCAAAACAAAATAAAATCCCCCTGAAAACGTCCGTACACTTCCCAATAACCATTACTATATGTAAACACTGGTCAAAGTTTGTAACTTGCAGCCGCTCCCCCAGGGATTGTGGGGGAGTAAATCATCCCCTAAATACATAGTTATTATGGTTTTGGACTATGCTGAACAAAATGGCGATCTCAAAATTTTTATCCGTTGACCTTGGGAAAAAAATGAGCGTGGGAGGGGGCCTAGATGCCCTCCAATTTTTTTGGTTACTTAAAAAGGGCACTAGAACTTTTCATTTCCGTTAGAATGAGCCCTCTTGCGACATTCTAGGACCACTTGGTCGATACGATGACCCTTGAGGAAAAAAAAAAAAAAAAAAAAAACACGCACCCGTGATTTGTCTTCTGGCAAAAAATACAAAATTCCACATTTTTTGTAGATAGGAGCTTAAAACTTCTACAGTAGGATTCTTTGATACGTTAAATCTGATGGTGTCATTTTCGTTACGATCCTAAGACTTTTAGGGGGTGTTTCCCCCTATTTTCCTAATAAGGCAAATTTTCTCAGGCTTGTAACTTTTGATGGGTAAGACTAAACTTGATGAAACTTATATATTTAAAATCAGCATTAAAATGCGATTCTTTTGATGTAGCTATTGATATCAAAATTCAATTTTTTAGAGTTTTGGTTACTACTGAGCCGGGTCGCTCCTTACTACAGTTCGTTACCACGAACTGTTTGAAAGGTTCTTAAAAATAGACACTTGCAATAAAAAAGCTATATGGACAAATTGCTTTAATACCAGAGTTAACTTGAGATGTTACAGCTTGGATATGATTTTTGAGTTATTAGAATTTGTTTTATACAATACTTATATAAGATTTTGTGGTGATTTGTACAAGCAAATCGTGGGAATTCCCATGGGGTGGAATGCCAGCCCATTTATAGCTGACTTGTTTTTAAGTCAACTAGAATATAAATATATGATGGATAAGAATAATCCAAATAATTTAAAACATGTTTTGTCAAATAATAAAAGATATTTAGATGATATTTTGGTCTTAAATTGTAAGGATTTCATTGATATTTCTAAAAATATATATCCATCAGCCACCCCAACAGCTAGTATATATATATAAATAAGTTGTCTGTGTGTGTGTGTGTTGAGTGACGTCATGTTTGTGCGTCGACTGACGTCATTATAAGGATTGAGCAGTATGCGTCATGAAGTTGTTTGTCAACTGACGTCATGTTTGTCAACTGATAAAATTACATACCGGGACACCGGGAAACAAATGATGACCGGGACACAGGGAATATAAATGACGAACGGGAACCTCAAAGAGAAATTACAACCTGGGACACCCGGACACAAATCACGACCAGGATACAGGGAATATAAATGACGACCGGGACACAGGGAAAAAACTACAACGGGGACCTCGGGGGCACAGGCGGGATATATAAATGAAGACCGGGACACAGGGATTGTTCAAATAGAAATTACAGACCGGGGCAAAAATGACGACCGGGACATAGGGAATATAAATGACGACCGGGACAATCAAAGAGAAATCACAGACTTGGACACCGGGACACAAATGACGACCGGGACACAGGGAATATAAATGAAGACCAGGACACAGGGATACATCATTAGAATAATGAGGTATAGATCTGAATACGGATTGTTTTTCCCATGGACAATTATATGTTCCATGTTCAAGAGTCAGTAAACCTGACAATCTATTTATATGCACAGACAATGGACAGCGAAGAATGTTGCATATTCGCATGTTTTACGTAGCTAAAATCATATATATATATATATATATATATATATATATATATATATATATATATATATATATATATATATATATATATATATATATATATCTATATATATAAAAATAAGTTGTCTGTGTCTGTGTGGGTCGGTCTTTCGGGTGACGTCATGTTTGTGTGTTGACTGACGTCATGAAGTTAGTTGTCGTCATTTTTGTTATGACGGTGACGTCATTAAAGATATTTAAGACATGTGTTCACGTAGAAATCTATTAATGTTTAACTGTAAAATGACTGATGAACTTACAATGGCAACAGCCGAGGAAGATGCTCAAAGAGTCTATGCCAAAAAACTTGCTGCTGATAGAGAAAGTAAGAAAAGAAAGCGTGCCGAGGAATCAAAAGAACAGCAAGGAAACAGGCTTGAGGCTGATAGGGAAGTAAGAAAAGAAAGCGTGCCGAGGAACAAAAGAACAGCAAGGAAACAGGCTTGAGGCTGATAGAGAAAGAAAGAACAGAAAGCGTGCCGAGGAACTACCAGAGCAACGTGAAACCAGACTTGCTGCTAAAAGAGAAAGTGAAAAAAGAAGGTGTGCCGAGGAACTACCAGAGCAACATGAAACCAGACTTGCTGCTAAAAGAGAAAGTAAAAAAAGAAGGCCTGCCGAGGCCTCACAAGAAGGCCTCACAAGAACAGCAAGAAATCAGGCTTGCTGCTGATAGAGAAAGTAAGAAAAGAAAGCGTGCCGAGGAATCAGAGCAACCTGAAAGTTATCGCCTGGCATTCAGGTACAGCCCAGTCGATGATTATAGCTTGAGTAGATGTGTTCAAATCGGGACTATGTCTAAAATTTGTCCCTATTGCAAGGCCTTGAAATTCAATGGTGAAACAATGGGAATGTGTTGCGCCTCAGGAAAAGTTAAACTTCCTCTATTGGCTGCACCACCAGAGCCATCGAAAACTTTGCTTACTGGAACTACGTCAGAATCTAAGCGTTTTTTATCACAGATCAGAAAATATAACTCATGTTTCCAAATGACGTCGTTTGGTGCCCAAATCGAAAATCCAGATATTTATGCCTACTTTCAAAGTAAAAGGGCAAATTTAATAAAGCAGGGTCCCTTCTACCATTCTAAGGCGAGAATCATAAATTTTTACAATTGTACTTCATCAGTGATAGAAATTCTGAATTGAATGCACGGTGCAAAATTTCTCCCAACGTTGAAAGACAATCGTTTACCAATTGCAACATCTTTTCCACGAAAATAATAATTTAGTGCGTCTGTTCAAAACAGCCATCGATTTGATGCCTACTGATACGCATAAAATTGTTATTTTCGCTGACAAAACGCCTCCTGGCCAACATGTGCGTAGATACAATGCTCTAACTATCGACGAAGTGGCAATCGTTATGGTCGGTGATCAGTTTTTACCTCGAGATATTATTCTTCATAAGCGAAACGCTCAGTTGTTAAGAATTGCTGAAACTCATCGATGCTATGATGACCTACAATATGCTATAATTTTTTGGGATGGAGCCGACGGCTATCACTTTAATATTAAATTGATGAATCCAGCCACTAACAAAAAAATGAATAAGAAATGCCTTGCAATCCATTTTTATTCCTATAGACTAATGATTCGGCAGGATGAAGAAAATTATATTTTAAAATGCCGTCAATTGTTTTACCAATTCGTCGTTGATATGTATACTAAAATTGAATCAGAACGTTTGCTATATATCTGCCTGAATCAGACCAAGCTCCGCTCTGAACAATACATTCATTTGCGAGATGCAGTTATAAATGACGGTAATACCACAAACGTTGGAAGATTAACAATTTTACCTTCGTCATATGCTGGCAGTCCCCGTCATATGCATGAATATGCTCAAGATGCTATTGCGTAGGTTCGTCTCTATGGTCGTCCAGCTTTATTTATTACATTTACATGTAATCAATCTTGGGACAAGATACTGCAGCTTTTACTTCAAGGACAATCGGCGGTTCATAGACATGACATTACAGCCCGTGTCTTCCGGCAAAAGTTGAAATCACTGATAAACTACATAGTAAATTTTGAAGTGTTTGGGTCAGTGCGATGCTGGGTGTACTCAGTGGAATGGCAAAAACGAGGTTTGCCACACGCACATATACTAATCTGGCTACATAAAAAAATTACTTCGAACGAAATTGATGATGTGATTTCCGCTGAAATACCTGATGAAAATGTCGATAAGGGGTTACATGATACTATTGTAAAAAATATGATACATGGACCTTGCGGTGCACTGAACGAAAATTCACCATGCATGGCCAAAGGAAGGTGCACAAAGCAGTATCCTCGACTTTTAGTATCCAACACAATTACTGGCAATGATGGTTACCCACAATATAGAAGAAGATCTACTGAAGATGGCGGTAAAACAGCAATAATAAAGAAGCGTAACGGTACCACCATCGAAGTAGATAACCAGTGGGTTGTTCCATATTCCCCATTATTATCAAAAACATTTAATGCACACATAAACGTTGAATACTGTAACTCCGTAAAGGCAATCAAATACATATGTAAATACGTCAACAAAGGCAGTGACATGGCAGTTTTTGGCTTGCAGTCCGAAATCAAAGATATCGACGAAATCGTACAATATCAGGCTGGAAGATACATAAGCAGTAATGAAGCTGTTTGGCGAATTCTTTCATTTCTGATACATGAACGTAGTCCAGCTGTTGTTCACTTAGCGGTATATTTACAGAATGGTCAACGTGTTTATTTCTCGGAAACCAACGTGCAACAAAGAGCCCTGAATCCACCGGATACAAAGTTAACCGGTTTCTTTTCGCTTTGCAAAAATGATTCTTTTGCAAAAAAACTGCTGTATACTGAAGTGCCTTCGTATTACACGTGGAATACTAAAAATAAAATATTTGAACGTCGAAAACAGGGTAAGTCAGTCGACGGCCAACCTACCATCTTCAAAGATACCACGATAGGAAGACTCTACACCGTTCACCCCAATCAACATGAATGCTTCTTTCTACGCCTGCTTTTGGTGAATGTACCCGGTCTGACATCCTTTGAGTATTTGAGAACTGTAAACGGTACTATACATGACACTTACCGTAGTGCATGCCAAGCTCTGAATTTATTGGAGAATGACCAACACTGGGATGACTGCATCAATGACGCGTGCGAAACGTCAACTCCAAGTCAAATTCGTGCATTGTTTGGCATCATTTTAACAACTTGCTCTCCATCAGCTCCTACAGAGTTATGGGGAAAATATAAGTAAAAAATGTCCGAAGATATACTCCATCGAAAACAGTTAGAGACATCAGATATGACTTATGATTTTACATCAGAAATTTATAACTACACTTTAGTTATTATAGAAGATTTGTGCGTACATATGGCAAACTCTTCAGGATTTGGGAATGCCTTCACCTAACCGTATCGCTGCTGTTTCGACATGTGTAGAATTGGATCGTGAACAAAGTTACATTTCGAGTGATCTATTGTCGTATGTACAAAATAACATTTCCAAGTTAACGTTGGAACAAAAAGACATTTATGATACGATAATGCACTGTGTCGATAACAACGTTGGAGAAATTTTCTTTTTGGATGCGCCAGGAGGTACTGGTAAAAAGTTTGTGATAAAACTGATTCTGGCATCAATTCGATCAAAAAATGATATAGCGTTGGCAAATGCGTCGTCCGGAATAGCCGCAACATTGCTGCCTGGTGGAAGAACTCCTCATTCCGCTTTGAAATTGCCTCTGAATTTGCATTCTACAGAAACTCCCACCTGCAATATTTCCAAATCATCTGGGATGGGTAAAGTATTGCAGCACTGCAAACTTATTATTTGGGATGAGTGCACAATGGCACACAAAAAATCGTTCGAGGCTCTGGATCAATGCTTGAAAGATTTGCGAGGGAAGTCGAAGCCCTTTGGTAGCATATTAATATTGCTTGCGGGAGATTTCAGGCAAACATTACCTATAATACCTAGATCAACTCCTGCAGACGAAATGAATGCTTGCCTGAAAAATTCTAATTTATGGGCACACGTAAAAACATTTAAATTAACTACAAATATGCGTGTCCGATTGCAAAACGATGACTCTGGTCAAACATTTTCAGATCAATTGCTGGCAATTGGAAACGGAAAGCTTCCAGTAGACTCAATTTCAGGACGTATACAACTACCTGCTGATTTCTGTAATTTAGTGACGTCAAAAAATGAATTGATTGAAAAAGTATTTCCGAATATTATAAAAAATTTTAAAAATAATAAATGGCTAAGTGAAAGAGCGATTCTCGCACCCAAAAATATAGACGTTCACGAAATCAACAATATTGTTTTGACCAAGATTCGAGACCAGGCAGTCCTTTACAAGTCAGTCGACACAGTTTTGGAACCAAATGAAGCGGTTAATTATCCATCTGAATTTTTAAATTCCGTGGATCTTTCAGGGTTTCCACCACACGTACTACAACTAAAAATAGGCGTACCAATAATACTTTTAAGAAATATCAACCCACCAAAGCTTTGCAATGGCACGCGACTTGCCGTAAAAAAACAATGGAAAACCTAATAGAGGCCACAATCTTGACAGGGCCTTTTGAGGGCAAGGCTGTTCTTATTCCTCGCATTCCCATGATTCCAACGGATCTGCCTTTTTAATTTAAAAGATTGCAATTCCCAATTCGATTAGCATTTGCAATCACCATTAACAAAGCTCAAGGTCAATCATTAGAAAAATGTGGTATAGATCTTAATACTGATTGTTTTTAACATGGACAATTGTACGTTGCATGTTCGAGGGTTAGTAAACCTGACAATCTATTTATATGCAGCGACAATTGGACAGCGAAGAATGTTGTATATTCGCAAGTTTTACGTAGTTAATTCGTATTTTATCTATCTATCTATCTATCTATATAAAAACGAGTTGTGTGTATGCATGTTTGTTTGTTTGTAAAAAGAACGTTTGCATATAACGTCATTATTAGTACATAAGGCTTTGTATATGCACAGACAATGGGAAAGTCAAGAATGTTGTATATTCGCAAGTTTTACGTAGTTTAAAAGACCTATATAAATCTATCTATATTCATAGGTGGTACACAGGGACACAACTACAATGGCGCGTAACTATTATGGGGCGTAACGACTTACGTGCTCGGGGGGGCTCGGGGGGTGGGGGGCGCGAAGCGCCCCCACCAACTTGGTGTCGGGGTGCCGCAAAGCGCCACCCCAACAGATAGTATATATATATATATATATATATATATATATATATATATATATATATATATATATACTATCTATATACTATATATATTATATATATACATATATATATATATATATATATATACTATATATATATATATATATACTATATATATATATATATATATATATATATATATATATATATATATATATATATATATATATATATATATATATATATACATATTGTCCATGGATTATTCTTTATGGTTGATTGCGTATGGCTATGCTGTTTGACCTATGTGATTGTATGGATGAGTAGGGTTAAGGCCTCATTCAAGTGCTGATCTTTATTAATCACTAATTTAGGAAAACAGTCTTCCTTTTTTTCTTCTGTCCCCCCTTTATATATATATATATATATATATATATATATATATATATATATATATATATATATATAGCTGTGGGGGTGGCGCTTCGCGCAACCCCAACACCTAGTTGGTGGGGGCGCTTCGCACCCCCCCCAAGCCCCCCTCACGCTCGTAATTCGTTATGCGCCATATTAGTTACGCGTCATTGTAGTTGTGTCCCTGTGTCCCACCTGTGAATATAGATATATATATATTATATATATATATATATATATATATATATATATATATATATATATATATATATATATATATATATATATATATATATGTACTTATATATATATATGTTTTTAACTACGTAAAACTTGCAAATATACAACATTCTTCGGTGTCCCATTGTCTGTGCATATAAATAGATTGTCAATTTACCGACTCTTGAACATGCAACATATAATTGTCCATGGGAAAAACAATCCGTATTCAGATCTATAAATCATTATTCTAATGATTGCCCTTGAGCTTTGTTGATGGTGACTGTTAAACGAGCATTCCCTGTGTCCCCGTCGTCATTTATATACCCCCCTGTGCCCCCCGGTGTCCCCGTTGTAATTGTGTCTTGTTTCCCGGTCGTCATTTATATCCCCTGTTTCCCGGTCGTCATTTGTGTCCCGGTGTCCCAGTCTGTAATTTCTCTTTCAGTGTCTGGGTCGTCATTTATATTCCCTTTGTCGTGGCGTCCCGGTCGTCATTTGTGTCCCGGTGTCCTGGTCTGTTATTTCTCTTCGAACATTCCCTGTGTCCCGGTCGTTATTTCTATATCCCCCCCTGTGCCCCCGGCGTCCCCGTTGTAGTTGTGTCCCTGTGTCCCGATCGTCATTTATATTCCCTGTGTCCCGGTCATTATGTGTATCCCGGTGTCCCAGTCTGTAATTTCTCTTTAAGTGTCCCGGTCGTCATTTTTATTCCCTGTGTCCCGGTGTCCAGTCGTCATTTGTGTCCCTGTGTCCCGGTCTGTAATTTCATCAGTTGACAAACATGGCGTCAGTCGACAAACAACATCATGACGACATACAGCTAAATCCTTATAATGACGTCAGTCGACAAACATGACATCAGTCGACACACAAACATGACGTCAGTTTACAGTCACACAAACAAACAACTTATTTTTATATATAGAGATATATATTTCCCATCAAAAGGAACAGATGGAGTATAAGATAAAAAAAAGTGAAAACACACTAGAAAAGAATACACAAACACAAGAAAAATAAAGAACAAATGGGTATATAACTACAAAAACAAAAACTATTGTCTCAAAATAATTTCCCAATGATAAGTAACAATATTAGAGCTATATCAGGTGATCTGGGCTATGATCGCTTCATTAGGGTTGATAATCCCTTGCCGACTTGTCACAGTACGGTTATTTGTCAATGGTGGAAGCCGTAAGAGGTATTTCGCATATTTATAATATGTAGACTGCAATTCTTTCTAATCTTCTTTTTGTAATATCCTCCAGAAGGGACTTAAATACAGATAATGGGATAGTGCCACTGGATGGTGCAGCTGGGCCAAAATCCACCGATCAAACTGACATTTATAAATTACAACACTGCTATACGCTAAAGAGATCCGTTTCTGCAGATGACTCTGCAAAAGGTGACGTTTCAAAAGCTGGTGTTTCAAGCATAGGCCGGCCAATAGGGATCCCCAAATCAACTATGTGTTCGGCAAGCCCAACAGTAGCACCACCTAGCCTAACATCAACAGCTGACCCTTACTTAGTATTAAACAAATTAATTTCTGATTTCTCCTCATTAAACTGAAGGCCTATTTTTCCATATTCTACCTGAAACTGAATAAAATTCTCCTCTAAACTGCAAAAGAGGCGGCACAGATTAAGTACATCGTCTGCATAGCTTATTAGTGATAGATCAATCCCTTTCAGAATGTATGTCAGATTTGACTTAGATTGCGATTTGACGATGCTGTTATTAAATGCGGTAGGTGATGTCAATGCACCCTACCTTACAACTTTTTAACGAGAAGCACCGGGTTATTTGTCAGGTTTAGTGTTGTCGGTAGCTTAAGCTCAGCTTTTAAATTTTGATACATATCATACAAAAGGTTTAACATACATGGGTCAACACTTGATAGGCCCATATCTAAAATAATCTGCTTATGAATTAGTGAATCGAAGGCCCGTCTAACATCATGCACAGCGAGAGCTATGCTCTCACCGCTTTTCTCAGCATCTATCAAGGCCGAAACAAGAGCAGAAAGAGCGTGGCAACAACCTAGACCAGGCTGAAAACTGAATTGATGGTCTGCAACTGTGCATTTTGACAACAGTTCATCAGCAATAAGTGCCTCAAATAAATTACAAAGAACTGTAGCCACAGTTATAGGTCGGAATGACGAGCACTGCCAAAGAGGCTTTCCCTTCTTAGGCAAAGGTGTTAGTATTCCTATTGAAAAAGAATCAGGCACAGTGACCGGGTTAAAAGTCATTTGAAAATGAAGGCAAGGTGCTCAAGGAACATCTCGCTGCAAAACAGCAGGTGCTGAATTGGTGTACTGTCACAACCACGCGATTTCCTTTTTTAGTTTTCTAATAGCAGTACGCATAGAACACCTTGTAATTACAATTTACTGTTTTCTTGTCAATTACGTGAGAAGAAGTCATCCAGTTTTGCACCGAAATCTTTTTGTAGCCGGATCTCAGGAGCCAAAAATTCATTTCTGTAAAGATGAACCCAATTATCTTAAGATATTGAAGTAATTGTTACATGAGACCTTTCTTTAAACACTGAAGACTAAAGTTTATTCGGGTGGATAAGGACAGCTTAAGATGAAGAACGAATAATTGGACAACGGTGTAGTGAAATATATATATATATATGTAAACTACATAAAACTTGCGAATATACAACATTCTTCGCTGTCCCATTGTCTGTGCATATAAATAGATTGTCAGGTTTACGGACTCTTGAACATGCAACATATAATTGTCCATGGGAAAAACAATCCGTATTCAGATCTACATCTCATTATTCCAATGATTGCCCTTGAGCTTTGTTGATGATGATTGCTAATCGAACATTCCCTGTGTCCCCGTCGTCATTTATATATCCCCCTGTGCCCTCCGGCGCCCCGTTGTAGCTGTGTCCCTGTGTCGGTCGTCATTTATATTCCATGTGTCCCGGTCGTCATTTGTGTCCCGGTGTCCCGGTCTGTAATTTTTCTTTGAGTTTCCCGGTCGTCATTTATATGTCCATTTATATACTTTGTGTCCTGGTGCCCCGGTAGTCATTTGTGTCTCGATGTCCCGGTCTGTAATTTCTCCTTGAGTGTCCCAGTCGTCATTTATATTCCCTATTTCCCTGTCGTCATTTGTGTCCCGGTGTCCCTGTCTGTAGTGTCATCTTATAATGACGTCATATACAAAGCCTTATATACTTATATCTTGCGAATATACAACATTCTTCGCCGTCCCATTGTCTGTGCATATAAATAGATTGTCAGGTTTACCGACTCTTGAACATGCAACATGTAATTGTCCATGGGAAAAACAATCCGCATTCAGATCTATACCTCATTAATCTAATGATCGCCCTTGAGCTTTGTTGATGGTGATTGCTAATCGAACATTCCCTGTGTCTAGGTCGTCATTTATATATCACCCCTGTGCCCCCAGCGTCCCCGTTGTAGTCGTGTCCCTGTTTTCCGGTCATCATTTATATTCCATGTGTCCCCGTCGGTATTTGTGTCTCGGTGTCCCAGTCTGTAATTTCTCTTTGAGTGTCCCGGTCGTCAATTATATTTCCTAAGTCCCAGTGTCCCGGTCGTCATTTGTGTCCCGGTGTCCCGGTCTGTAATTTCGTCAGTCAACAAATATGACGTCAGTCGACAAAAAAATTCATGACGGCATAATGCTCAATCCTTATAATGACGTCAGTCGACAAACATGACGTCAGTCAACTCGACAAACATGATGTCAGTCTACAGTCGAAAAACATGACGTCAGTACACAAACAACTTATTTTTATATATATAGATATAGCTATCACTTAACTGGTCTCTCATTCAGGCTTGATTGAAATAAAGGAGATTCAAAATTGATTCTTACCCTTTTCTTTATAGGTACTTTGCTCTGATTTAAGTTTGTTGCCTTTACAGGAGTGTCCGATGGCCCTAGAATAAAGGGAAGACAAATTTTGTGAAAAAGAAAATAAAAACATGACTAAATAAATCATTAAATGAGCAACATATATTGCAATATCCAAGCATGGCAGAAAGCAATCTCTCGCTATTGAACAGGATTAAATAATAAAACAAAATTTCCAACTTTAAAAAAAGAAAAGTTATTACGTAAATGAAGGGGAATGCTTCCTCCTAAACACCTTACTCTTTGCGCTAAAATTTTTTAGTACTTTTAGAAAACCTAATATTGTTCTAGTTAATTATAAATTTGGAAAAAAATCTCTGATCTTAGGGATAGCCATCCCTGTTAACATGGAGGTAAGAAAATTGACCATAGATGAAATATCTGTAAAACATGATAGATATAAATATAGCCTTAGAAAGGGCAGAATTTCCTAGGTCCTAATCTAGATTTTTGTATAAACATGTAAAAGAATAATGCAATATTTTTTTACTAGATTAGTAAAAGTAAGTGACAGATTATGGTAGAGGGAATTCTTAGTGGCCAAGGGTGTAACAATCACTGTTTTGGAGAATATGTTGGAACTATCCTTCGAGGAGAATAGTAATTATGCTTTTCATTGGGGAGTTGTTTTTGGAGAAAAATTTATACTATGGCAAACAATTTTAGAATGTACCTTAATAGCCCAAATGGTACGAATTAACAATTTTTGAGGCCCGACTGTAAGTTAGTTATGAAAAGCTAAAGTAGCCCTTCCCTAAAGATTCACTCACCTCCCTCTAAATTGATGCATAACAACGCAAAAAGATAGACATAAAGTGCTCTGCAGCTAAAACATTGTGTAAAATATGGAAAAATTATGAAGACAATGAAATAACCCTTGGAAAAGGGTCACCTTTAGATTAAGGAGAGAGCCTATGAGAAAATTGTGAACATAAATAAGAGTGTGGCTATAATAATAGATTGTTGTGTTTACATGTTCTTAATAAACCTATTAGATTCAGCAGAATAACTGCTATTGAGCCTACCATACGCTTCTTATGGTGATCAAGCACCACATAGATACTACTGAGATGAGGATACGACAAGAAGGTAAAAAGTCAGAAATTTCATCTCAAGCTCATTCAAAGCTAATTCTCAAGTTTAGCATATGCAAGTTTAGATCATGTAGTCTTGTTGGATATAATTGAAACAAAGGTACATATATATATATATATATATATATATATATATATATATATATATATATATATATATATATATATATATATATATCATTTGAAAAAACGATAAACCTTGGATCTGTGAATTACAGCTGTTAAACCAGGTGTTATGCAAAAAAAATAATAATAATAACATAGACGGAAAAACCTCAGAAAGTGTATTATTAAAACCTCAAGATACGACAATTCAAGAAAAGACAATTAAAAACCTCAGAAAGTGTATAAACATCCTGAGGAAGAGTGAGCTCGAATTCTGATAAAAGTGTGTTCAATATAGAACAAAAGAACAAGTTGAAAAAGAAAGATTCCTAAATATGCAAAGAATTAATGTATATAGTCTTAGCAGCTAGTGTTATTGAGGAAATAAATAGTTATAAATGCATTTCGCTAACCTTTAATAATTATTAAATAAAAAAAACTAATTTTTTTAGCTGAAAGTAAGGAGCGACATTAAAACTTAAAACGAACAGAAATTACTCCGTATATGAAATGGGTTGTCCCCTCCGCAATCCCTCGCTCTTTACGCTAAAGCTTTTAATTGTTTTAAAAAGTAGAATTGTGGCAAAGAGTCAAACTTCAGCGTAAAGAGCGAGGGATTGCGGAGGGGACAACCCATTTCATATACGGAGTAATTTCTGTTCGTTTTAAGTTTTAATGTCGCTCCTTACTTTCAGCTAAAAAAATTAGTTTTTTTTATTAAATTTCTGAACGTTTTTGAATTAATGCATGTTTGGTTTTGGCTCTCCGCACATAAATTATTAAAATGAAACTTGTATATTAATTCTTTTTTTGGCTAAATGGCTTTCTCTTAGTTTTGATCAGACGATTTTGAGAAACAAGGGGTGGAGAAGGAGGCCTAGTTGCCCTCCAATTTTTCGGTCACTTAAAATGGCAACTAGAACTTTTAATTTTTAATGAACGTTTTTATTAGTAAGAAATACACGTAGCTTAAGAATTAACTTACATAACAAACTTTCATAACCTTATATTTTTATTATGTATACGAGGGGGTTTTTACCCTCGTTAATACCTCGCTCTTTACACTAAATCGTAAGTTTTGTCCCAATTCTTTAAGAATGACCCCTGAATCAGAAAGGCCGTAGAATAAATAGTTGAAATTACTAAAAATACTTTAGCATAAAGAGCAAGGTATTTATCTCCTCCTAAATACCTCGCTCTTTATACTAAAGTATTTTTAGAACCCCTCATATGCGTAATTATCTCTGTTCGTTTTAGGTTTCAATGCTACTTCTTCCTTTCATTTGAAAAAACGTTTTCATGTTTATTTTTCATTGTTTTCTTATAGTAGTGCTAGAGAACCCTGCGCCCTTTTCATTGAATTTTTCTTCCCTCATGACAGATTCCTCCAAGGAAAGATCCTCCAACATAGCCCCCTCTCCTCAGCCCCACCCCCAAACAAAATAAAATCCCCCTGAAAACGTCTGTACACTTCCCAATAACCATTACTATATGTAAACACTGGTCAAAGTTTGTAACTTGCAGCCCCTCCCCCAGGGATTGTGGGGGAGTAAGTCATCCCCAAAGACATAGTTATTATGGTTTTCGACTATGCTGAACAAAATGGCTATCTCAAAATTTTGATCCGTTGACTTTGGGAAAAAAATGAGCGTGGGAGGGGGCCTAGATGCCCTCCAATTTTTTTGGTCACTTAAAAAGGGCACTAGAACTTTTCATTTCCGTTAGAATGAGCCCTCTTGCGACATTCTAGGACCACTTGGTCGATACGATGACCCCTGGGGAAAAGAAAAAAAAAAAAACAAAAAAAAAAAACAAACAAATAAACACGCACCCGTGATTTGTCTTCTGGCAAAAAATACAAAATTCCACATTTTTGTAGATAGGAGCTTGAAACTTCTATAGTAGGGTTCTCTGATACGCTGAATCTGATGGTGTCATTTTCGTTAAGATCCTACGACTTTTAGGGGGTGTTTCTCCCTATTTTCTTAAATAAGGCAAATTTTCTCAGGCTCGTAACTTTTAATGGGTAAGATTAAATTTGATTAAACTTATATATTTAAAATCAGCATTAAAATGCGATTCTTTTGATGTAGCTATTGATATCAAAATTCAATTTTTTAGAGTTTTGGTTACTATTGAGCCGGGTCGCTCCTTACTACAGTTCGTTACCACGAACTGTTTGATAGAATTGTCATCGTTCGGAAAAGCTTCTGTAAATATTGTAATAACAAATTCGTGTCGTAAGAACTGTTGCTAAGACATTAAATAGAGGCTAATCTCAGTTCTATGTTGTGGTAAAAAAAAATCTATTTTTTAGAGTTTCAATTTTTTAACGTTCTCATTGTAGTTTGAAACCTATCAGATTAGAAGTCTTGCTGTGCCTAATTAAAATTTGTACCAAGAATAAAGACTTTAGTGACTTAATAATATTAATTAATGAAGGGTAGGTATTTTTTTTTTAAGAAAAAAAAACTGATGGCTAAAAAGGGATAGCCCCTAGAAAAAAACATGGAAAAATATTGTCTCTTGCATTTGTTCAAGATATAACCTGTATTATATCTTGTACTTAATTCTCATGCTTATTTATGTATACATATGCATATGTATAAATCGTCACACACAAATCTTTTCGATCTATAATAATCCTTTAAGTAAATGCTAATGCTAAATTCAGCATGCAAATAATAATACAACTAAACGCTGACAAGAAACAGAATGTTTCTATTTAAGCGACACGTTGCTTTTAAGGTAGCAAGTAAGTAAGTAGTTGACCACCAACTAATAAAAAAGTACATCTACATATACAAAATTGTGCATTTTCTTTTGTCACTATATATGTAACATTTTTTGCTTTATTTACATTCTAATGTAAGAATTTATTTTAGATACACCCTAAGTTTTTTTTGGAAACTAAATTTGTTTGTTAAAGCTTTTTGGATCCATCTTTCAATCAATCGTTACCACGTTTTAGGAGCCCCTGCTGGGTAGCAAATCTCCAAGGCAGTTCAATTGTAACCTGATGTCAATAGTTCATACCATCAGAAACCAAGCCAAAACTGGTCAGCTAATATCTTGGAAACTTCGGTATTAAAGTGTGCAGCATTAAATAATTGTTCTGCCAATTCAGCATCAAGTGAGATAAACTCAGAACTTAAATTAGGCCTTGGAAATATCAAAACAAGTGCTTGTTGCAACCTAAATGGCTTTAAATTATTGCAGGGGAGAATTTTCCACAGAAAGGGAATTTTTCAGGGAATAAACTTTTCAGGGAAAATTTTTATATTGGGTGGACTTGCCAGCATTTCTATACAAAATTTCTTCATATGTGTCAATTTTACGCGTTTAGATGTTAAGGGTGAAAGTAAGGAGCAACATTAAAAATTTAAAATAAACAAAAATTATTATGTATATGAGGGGGGTTGTCTCAACCTCGACATCTTAAGGCTAAAGTTTAAATTTTGTCCCAATTCTTTAAAAAGACGCCTGGAACACAAAAAGGCCGTTAATTAGAACAATAAGTAATTTGCATTTAAGTGCCGAGAAACTGTAAGTGAAGAGTGATGTGTTGACGAGGGGGTAAGGGGTAGCCCTTCTATTATACGTAATAATTCCTGTTCATTTTAAGTTTTAATATTGCTCCTTACTTACAGATGAAAAACCTTTTTTTCTTATTTAATGAAGCTTAGAGACAAACATTTATCGAAAGACAATAAAAAAAAGTACGTCAATTAAAGTAAAATTATATAAAAATGGAAAAAGTAAGTAACTGCAAAAATACACACAAAAAATGTCCCACATAAGAAAAACTAAGATATAAACTCCGAGTATTCAGTTCCGTTGAGCAATGCCGAAGCGTTGGACGCATATTTTGAACGCATGTTCGACAAATTTGAACTTGGCTACCAAACACCAAAATGATTTATGGCTTTATATGGCGCATATAAAAGTGACGAATTATCAAAGTAGTTTGTTCAAAGTAATACATCAAAACTAAGATTAAGAATATCAAATAAAAAATTTAATTCAATATTTTTAACTTAAGTTTGAATACCAAAAATCAATATATTTGATACCTTCACACTTCATAACTGAAAAAAAATAGTTTTTTTTTAAAGTGACAATAAGATAAATGAAATCATCCCTGAAAAAAAAATGATAACAAAACTCAAAAAACGAAACCGTTCAGGGGGAAAATACAGAACATCCCAGCATTCCGTTCAGAGGAAATATTTCTGATTATAGTGGCTCATGGGTATTCTTGCAATGCAAGCAAAAGTATACGGCATATTTTTACGGAAATTATCCCTTATTAAGTTGTTTTCTTTGTGTTTTCTATGATTATAAGAACTTTCTTGTGTGCTAATAACTGCACTAATTAGCCTACAAACAAACAAATACATATTTAGGATCACTGTAAAAAGCTGATTCATTAATTGAGTGTTATCAATAGTTAGGCGTTATAGAACTGTTATTTACATACAATTCATTAGTATGAAGAATTTGTTTTTGTTTTTTTGATTTTTTTTTTTACTCCAACCCAATCATATAGAAAAAATATTTGTGAAAAACTGGAAAAGGGTTACTCAGTCACATATTAGAACTTATATTTGCCTTATTAAGGATCAAAATTTATTGGCAGACAGTTGACAATGGGACAACACACAATGTCAAAAAGGGAAGAATTGTCACTTGGATATAGTGACCATATTCTTGATTTGTCCTAATTTCTTCTATGAAATGCCTAGTATTCTAACTTATAAAGTATCATACTATCCGACCCATGTTGATTGAGTGCTTAAAAGCTAATGCTTTCAATATTTATGCATAATTTGTGTGTCATTTCCTTTTTTTATTTTATTTTTCTTAGGCTCCCCTTACTTTATCTTTGATTACAAAGGGTGATAATATGTAATTAGTATTATTATCTAATGTTGCTGTGAAAGCACTAATCATAGAAACCTTGTTTGATTGTTTTATATTGATTTCATAGAAAATACTTATATATTTTACAATCTTATAGCCTAAAGTACTTCAGAGTTTCTTGAAAGAAACGCTGAAAGAGTCCTTAGGAATATGGAACTTCATGGTCTAGAGGTTTTTTCCAAGACAGTCCAATGCCTCGCATCTCAAACTTCACCCTTCAATCTCCAGGTTTTAACTTCACCCTTTATACCCAATGTTTTAGTGATATGCAGTATTTTATATAAAGTAAAATCCAAGCATCTACGGGGAAATGCCTTCCCCGTTCACCACGAGGCAAATGATGATTTAAATTGAAGAATCTATAAAAATGTGACATTTAGAAAATTCCTAGTATATTATAAAATAAAGTTTGAGTATTATCGTCTCTTGTTCAAAAGTTTTGAATATAGCTTAAGGGTATATCTGGCTCCATTAGTGAGAGTAAGGGTGGGTTGGGGGCGGGGGGTATGTCACTGCAGCACCAATTATGTCTGAGATATCGTCTAAGAGAAATTGAATGGCAGTACTTTTAGTTATTGTCTCCCTCCATAAGTACTAAAACATTCACCTCCATCCCTCTGCATCCTTTATTTTCCATATGTAACACAAATTAAATATTCAGTATAATTTAAAACCTTAAACACAAGTTATCTAGTATTTCAGCCCCCCCCCCATCTAGAACTTCATCCTCCTAGCTCCTTCTGTTACACCGTATTCTGGCTTCACAACATTATACATTTGGGTTCAATCCATGCATTTGGATAAGGTATCCTCCCTCCAATGTTATACGAGATAAACAAGAACTAAATGGAAATGAAAAACTCACTTTTGTCCATTGCCTTACTTATTTCCCTTCTGATAATTCTTCTTTAACTGATTTTTGATTGCTACTGAAAGGTAGTGTTTGAACTGAAAAAGTTCAACACGATACCTCTAATCCGTTTCCCACTGAGATCACTTTGTTAACATCTTAAGAGAATTATGTTGAAATACGTAATTATCAGGTTGAAAACCATTTCATTTCAAAAGGTTTACGAAATATAAGTAATTAGCAACTTACCTAGCAAAACTGCTTTGAAAAAAAAGAGAGAAAACGAATTCCAGGTGGCATCCACTTTCAGATATCTTGCAAACTGAGTGGCGCGTGCCAAGTGTGATATAAACCCTTCCAAGTAGGGTTGAACTATGCGGCACACATAGAGCTGTAAGATGTACCTCAAGTGGCAGAGAATTGACGCCCCCTTAGATGAATGATGGAACTGAAAAACAATAAGGCTAAGGATACAAATAAACGTCATAGAGGTAATGAGCAACGTGTTCCCTCGGGTGTGAGTCTTGCGCGATTAGCCCCCTGAGTTTCACTTTGAATTAACAGCCACCAATCACTTTTGTAATTATTTTCTTCTTAATTTTCTCTTAATAGAGGTTAGGTAAATCGATATAATGCCCACACATCTACAAGAGGAGGCTGCTCAATTTCAACCAAAATTTCGTGACAAGGAAGTTATCATGATTTTTGGGCCGTTGAGTGTTTGGACAAAATCTAACCTACACAGTGGGCCACAGACTTGTGCCTTAGATCTGCTTTCCTAATCTAGCCAATTTGTTTCGCCTTACGAACATTGATTTATCAAAGATTTCCGCCAGTCGCAAGTATCAGATAAAAATCTAAGACAGTTTTCGAATAAAACACTTATACTTTACAATTATCTACAAAAAAACTTTTGAAATCGCTTTTTTTTAAAATAAAAGTTAAAGAAAGTATTAGTATCAGATGGTTTAAAATGGAAAATTCATACAATAAAGAAAATTAAACACAAGCGTGCAAAAATTTGTCAAAATTCGCAAAATCTAGTGCTAAAGAAATCAGAATATACAGAAATAAAAGCAACCCCTCGCCCAAAGATATACACAACTAACAATATTACGTTTAGAAAAGAATGAAAATGGTTTCTGGGAGAGAGGGGCTTAAGTAAGAAAACTTGAAACTTTTTGGCTGCCATTTATCTGTTTTAAAGAATATCAAGAGTTAGTTTACCGACCAATCTTAAGAGAACCTATTTCTGTTTGCCTAAATCATGAATATATTAATCCATATCAAGTTGAAAGCCCTAGTGGTTTAACGCCACCTGCCTCAATAATTCATTTTAAATTCCTCTCCCAACCGCCCTAAGCTTCGGTGATGTTTTCGAGTAGTTTTGCAGTTTTTTTTTCAACCTATTTTGAAATCTTTGTGAAATTCTAGCATTTTCGAATAAACTTAGTAGCTATGAAAAAACACAGAAAAAAAGAAACAAAAATAAGAAACAATATTCTGGTTAGGGCGAGTTCACACAAGACAAAATATTCATCAACATTCGTTCGAAATTTGAGGAAAAATATTCGTTGGTTCAAAATCCTCAGTATAGCCATCACGGTATCCACAACTCGACTAATTATCAAACCGCTCCTGCTAACGACCTGTAATCAAGGACCGAGTCGGCCCCTTAGTAACCGAAGGTCTAGAAAATGGAATCTTGATATCAATAGATACATCAAAAGAATATGGATTATTATACTAATTCCAAGCAAATACGATTCATTAAGTTTTAGCCATTAAAAGCGACGAGCCTGAGAACATCTACCAGATTTTTGAAAAACGGAGAAAATATCACCCAAAATTTGAGGAATCTTATTGAAAATTTTGCTATTAAATTCAGCAAAAGGGCAGAAGAAGCTGACGTACCAGAGCAATGTATTCGTAAAAGAACTGTAAAATAATGTATTCGTCCTATCTGGTCAATGGACCCTTGTTTGAAGTCGATAAAAATAAAGCGAAACTACGGCTCCAGATATGGAATGAATGTGGTCGGCCAAGTTCTTGGTGTGTCGCTGATCTCAAACGTAAAACTAAAACCAAATATAAACGTTATCTGAGGTCGGCACGTTACCGCGGTATGGACTTCACTGTGAGTAGGAAGGATTGGCGAAAAGTGATCAATTCTGACAAGTTAAATGATGAAAATATGACAAGTAATTGCCTTCCACCTTCAGCTTGGTATAAACATTATTATTTGATTTTTCAGTGATTAACTGTTCATTACATTCTATATATACTCGCCTTCTTACCCCCCTCTTTAGTATAACGCTTTTGCAACGCCATATAGTGCCCATATTTTTTTCTTCCGTAATTGATGCTGTGAAAAGTTTAAAATCTGATTCAATAGATAAGGATGGTATTTCTAAGATGCATATGTATATATCTCACTTTCAGCTTCTTTTTCAAATGTGTCTTTGTACTTTATACGTACCTGAGAGTTTTCTTTGTGGCACTGTTTCGTCAATTTAAAAAGAGGAAAGTCACCTACTGATTGTTCCTGCTATCGACCTATTACTGTATCTTGTAATATTAGTAAGGTTTTTGAGTATATCCTTCTACCTTTTTTGACTAAAAATATTATTGAGCGTGAGAACCAATTTGGTTTTCGATATAGGGTGGGTTGTCAGCATGCGCATAAGATTATGTATTCTCTACTGGCTGATAATTCTTCCATGGAAATTGTCTTTATATTTGTGCTTTGGATCTTTCGAAAGCGTTAGATAGTGTGGTCCATAGTCAGCTCTTTTTTTTCTTGTATAATTCTGGGGTCAATCTCTCTGTTATAATGCTTCTTAAGTTTTTGGTATTCAAACTATTTTCTTCAATTAAGATCTGCACCAGACACTATTATAAGAATACGAAGAGGAGTTAGGCAGGGTGGTGTTCTGTCCCCTACGCTTTTTAAGATTTGTATTTCTAGTGTGCTGGCTAAGATTTCAGGTACATACCTTTATGGTCTTGCGGATGTTTCTTATCTTGGGTATGCTGAAAACTTTCTTCTGATTAGCCGTTCCAAAAAGGGTCTTTCCCAAAAGGTCTCTACAGTTTCTGATGCTTTCTCTGATATTGGCCTTTCACTTAATATAGATAAATGTGAGTTTCTTCCCTATAACTGTGCTACTGCAACGCCCCTTCACTGTAATAACTTCACTATCCCTCTTGTTGATTGTATTTGTTGGCTTGGTATCTCTATTACTAATAATCTTTCGACTTAGGTCAGCGTACTGTTTGTGATATAAACAAAAAGATTCAGATTGGTTATGCAAAAGTTGTTGCAAACATAGGGAAGTATAATAGACGTGCGCTGACAAAACTTTATTCTACTTTTTGTGATCATTCTGTCCAAAACGCATCAGGTCTTTTCCCACTTCTTAACAATGGTAATTTAAAAAATTTGGATAATTTGTTTCAAATTTTGCAAATTTCTTCTGTATCTTCCACCTTGGACAAAAAACCGTACTCTTGTTAGAAAATTTTCAGTTCCTGATATAACTATAAAGTTGGAGATTCTTCACAGGAAACTCTCCAGTACAGCTTCTGCGCGCATATCCCCTCACCACTGTCTTATCCGTTTTTTTCGTTGACTTTGTGTGTGTATTTGTTTTTCTCTTTGTGTTTTTTTATATTTATTGTTACTCCACCATATTTACTTTATGTATCGTGTGGGTGAAAAATAAAATAAATAAATAAAAATTCCATCCTCGCTGAAAATTTCCCAAGAAAAGTTCTTGCGGACAATTCCGCCTAACAATTTCTCTTTAGTATACTTTCATTAGAAAAAGACATTAAATTCTAGTGGTTTTTAAGTAATATCGGATATTCCTCTTCTGTAGAATTTATTTTCTGGAAATCTCCTCACCTCCAATGGAAAGTCACTCCCACAGAAATTTCCCAACCGAAAATTTCCTACAAAAATTTCCCGAAACCGAAATTTCCTAAAAAAAAATTTTTTTTTAGATTGATCTGATTTCATTTATGACTGTGGCTCTAGCAGTAATTTACTTTATAACTATGGCACGAAAGAAGTGGACTGTGGCACCTTTTCAAGGCTTTGGGTTGTGTTTGGGTGAGTTCAAGTTTCGAGTCTCGAACACTAGCTAAGTATCAAGGAAGTGTTTAGATTTACTTTTTGTACATGATTTTTGTGTTTTTTTCTAGTCATTTTTTTTTTTAACGAGTTTTCAAAAAAATATTTTGACATTTTTTTCTCTTGTCATAAATTCTTATTTGTTGTGTTTAAACAGAATAAAAATATATCTGAGAATGCTTGTATCTTTTTAATTCAGGATACCGTATTTTAGACTGACTCAAGGTGAAGTTTACCCTAGTTACTAGGAATGCTTATTGGGACTTCAAAAGACCTTTGTAGTTCTCCATCAATGGATTTTATAAGCTTAGTGTCATGGACGACAGTTTAGTTACCAATGGTTAGCACCATAGAAAATGTTTTGCTTTGTCTGATTTTTAATGTGCTATAAAATAAAAAAGCAAGTTTTTTTAACTAAAAGTAAGAAGTGACATTAAAACTTAAAACGAACAGACATTGCCCCGTATATGAAAGGGGCTGTTCCCTCCTCAACGCCCCGCTCTTTGCGCTAAAGTTTGACTCTTTCTCTCAACTCTACTTTTTAAAACAGTAAAAACTAGCGTAAAGAACAGGGCATTGAGAAGGGAACAGCCCCTTTCATCTACGGAGTAATTTCTGTTCGTTTTAAGTTTAAATGTCGCTCCTTGCCTTCATCTAAAAAAAGCTTGTTTTTGTTATTTAATTTCTGAGCGTTTTTGAGTTAATCCATGTTTTGATTTCGGCTCTCCGCAGATGAATAATTAAAACAAAATTTGCATATTTGTTTTTTTGGCTAAATGGCTTTCTCATACTTTTAACCGAACGATTTTGAAAAAAAAGGAGCGCAGGAGGAGGCCCAGTTGCTCTCCAATTTTTGGGTTACTTAAAAAGACAGCTAGAACTTTTTATTTTTTACAAACGCTTTCATTAGTAAAAGATATACGTAACTTACAAATTAGCTTACGTAACGAACTTTTATATTCATATGTTCTTATTACGTATATGAGGGGGTTCGACCCCTTGTCAATACCTTGCTCTTTACACTAAAGCTTAAATTTTGTCCTTATTCCTTAAGAATGACCCCTGAATCACGAAGGCCGTAGAATAAATAGTTGAAATTACTAAAAATACTTTAGCGTAAAGAGTTAGGTATTAGGAAGAGGTAAACTCCTTTTATGCGCAATATTTTCTGTTCGTTTTAAGTTTTAGTGCTGATCCTAACTTTCAGTTGAAAAAACTTTTTCATATTTATTTTTTCATTGTTTTTTTAAATAATGCTAGAAAATGATCCGTCCCATTTATGGAAATTTTCTTTGGAAAAATATCCCCTTTATAGAAAAATTCCCCCATGACAAATTCCTCCATGGAATGTTCACCCCACATAACCCTCTCTTCTCAACCCCTCCTCCCAACCAAAGAATCCCCCTGAAAACGTCTGTACACTTCCCAATAATCATTACTATATGCAACACTAATCAAAGCTTGTAACTTGCAGGCCCTCTCACGGGGACTTTGGGGAGTAAATCGTCCCCAAAGACATAGTTATTAGGTTTTTCGACTATGCTGAATAGAACAGCTATCTCAGAATTTTGACCAGTTGACTTTGGGAAACAAAATGAGCGTGGGAGGGGTCTAGGTACCTCCATTTTTTTGGCCACTTCAAAAGGGCACTAGAACTTCTTATTTTCGCTAGAACGAGCCCTCTCACAACATTCTAGGACCACTGGGTCGATACGATCACCCCTGGGGAAACACATTTTTATAGATGGGAGCTTGGAACTTCTACAGTAGGGTTCTTTGATACGCTGAAGCTGATGATGTGATTTTCATTAATATTCTATGACTTCTAGGGGGTGTTTCTCCCTATTTTCTAAAATTAGTCAAATTTTTTCAGGCTCGTAACTTTTGATGAGTAAGACTAAACTTGATGAAACTCATATATTTAAAATCAGAATTAAATGCAATTCTTTTGATGTGATCAAAATTCTAGGACCACTGGGTCAATACGATTACCCCTGAAAAAAAACGCATCCGTGATCTGTCTTCTGGCAAAAACTACAAAATTCCTCATTTTTGTAGATAGGAGCTTGAAACTAGTATAGTAGGATTCTCTTATACGCTAAATCTGATGGTGTAATTTTCGTTAAGATTTTATGAATTTTGGGGGGGTGTTTCCCCCTATTTTCCAAAATAAGGTAAATTTTCTCAGACTCGTAACTTTTGATGGGTAAGACTAAACTTGATAAAACTTTTATATATGAAATCAGCATTAAAATATTATTCTTTTGATGTAACTATTGGTATCAAAATTCCGTTTTTTATAGTTTTGGTTACTAATGAGCCGGGTCGCTCCTTACTACAGCTTGTTACCACGAACTGTCTGATAATTGAGAACAGCGGAACTACCACTCAGAATGTGCAATCACATGAGCCCACCCCTAACTTTCTAAAACCATCCGTTATATAATAGCAACTGAAAAACTGTGTATAGGAAAAGTCGTCATTTAGTATTATTCATAAAAAAAAAACTCAAAACGATCTGAAATTAAAATAAATAGCCATACTAAACATAAAGAAAGCAGATACTGAAATAGGTTGATAAATGAATCTTATAACGAGCAGAAATTAAATCGAAAAACCAGGTCACGCTTAAAACGAACAAAAATCACATAAAATGCAAGTTTGGTTACCTACCCCTCACTGCTCCCTTGACCGTAAGAACTGTAAGGCTTATTCTGGCATTTGGGCTTTACTAAAAATGTATGCATTGTACTCTCCATTTATAACATTATAAGATCTGTGAATAAGTTGTCTGATGTAGACCAAACACTTTTTATGGCACTGGAGCTGAAGGGACTCTAGTTGCTGCACCGTTTCTCCACCCCATATCTCTGCTCCATATTTTATCACGGGTAAAATTTTTGTATTAAATATTCTTTAATATAGTTTTATGTTTTTAATCCCCATTATCGTCGGGTTTCTAAAAATTGCTGACATAGCCACTTTACCTCTCTTAATTATTTCATCAACATGACTCTTTAGGCTTCCATTTTCCGATAAGATAAAGCAAAAATATTTCATTCGTTTACTTTTAATTAGTTCCTTACTATTAACTTTAAATGTATATTTTTCTTCGCCCCCTACACTCCTTTTTTTAAAGTAGCAATTTCGCTCTTTTCAGTATTCAGTCTTAATTTTTTTATTTTTTTTATGCAAATATTCTTCTATGATATTCAAAAGTGTCTGTAGATCTTGTGGTTTATCAACCACCAAAGCAATATAAGCAATAAGTTATGTTTGAGAGTTCATACTGCAAACACGTTTTTGGATATAATCATTAATACAGTAAGACAATTGTTATTCTCTGGCTGGTCATTCAAGGTGTTAGCATCTCGCTAAAGTCAACCGTGCAAAACCTGTTTTTTGCATCAGATTATTGTTGATAGCAAGGAATGATCTAAGGTGATTTTAACTAGATCGTAATTATTGATTTATTTAATGATGGCGAGCGTCAGCAAAAAGGATTTTGAGGACTTTAAAGTTAGCATTAATGCCAAGCTGATGAAACTTGATAAACTTGATATAATTTTGGCAAACCAAAACGAATTGTCACTAAAGTTTGTGAGTTTGAAAGCTGATATTGAAGTCATAAAATCGGATGGAATAGAACGTGGCAATAGGATTCGTGAACTTGAAAGTCAATTGAATGCTCATAAAGCTTCCTGCGAATTACTTTCGAAAGAAATATTGCTAATTGACTTAAAAAGCAGAAAAAAAACCTCATCATTCATGGTCTACGAAACAAAAAGGGTAACCAAACCCTGGAATCTAACGTGAAATCATGGATCAGTGATACTTTGGGAATTTCTAGCCCTATTACAATTGACAATTTGTATAGACTGGGGTCTAAAACAAGCAATAACATTACCACTAGGCGAGGCTCATCGAAAACTGAGACGTTAAAACCAGTTTTTCTTTCCCTTAGCAACGACAAAGATGTGCAATTAATTATGCGTAATGTAGGGAAGCTTAAAGGGTCCGGAGCTCGCATTGTGTCTGATCTTCCTCCCAAACTGAACGATATCAGGAACAACCTCCTTGCTAAGGCTAAAGGTCTGCGCGAAGCTGGAAAATGGGAGTCCTCCAGGATCAAACAAAAGGGAGCGGATCTATGGTTAGAAGTATGTCACCTGAACTCTGATAAGTGGATAAAATACGATGACCAGCCTGAAGCTTAATAGTTATTATTGAACTCCAGTGAAGATTATAATGATTATTTAAAATGTCTATTATTCCTTTTAAGTGACAACAGTTGAAAGTTCTTCTTTTTTCTTTTCTTTTTTTGATGGGGTTTTGTCGAGATAAGTGATGATTTTTGCTGTTAGTATGAGTTATATTTTAATTTGTAGGGAGATATGTATGTGTATGTCTATGTAGTTTATGTATATATATATATATATATTTGTTTCTCTTTTTTCTTGTCGTCATCATGGTTTGTTTAAAATTTAAATACGATCTAGCCGTAATAATCATGGTCCTTTTTTTTGTCTTTTGTTGTCTTCTTTTTCTTTCATTATTTTCGAGTTCTCACTGGTTCAGTTGTTTTTGCTACTTTAAGACTCAGACGGTATGCATTTTGCAAAAGTTTCTGCTAGTTCGGATCATAATTCTGATTTTTCACATTGGATGATAATTGCATTGGGGATAGACTGAGATACCTTGAGTCTAACCCTTCTGATTTTTCCATATTCCAGAGCCATGATAAATTTTCAGGAAATAAGATAAATGACGGTGGGCTAATTAACTTTCCAAATTGTAAATATAAATTACCTTCCGAAGTTTCTGATCTTCCCAGTACCGGTGTTGTGAGAACAGGATTTTTAAATTGTAGGGGTTTTTTTAGTTCACAGGATGATCTTATTGATGTAGTTCATAAATTATCTTGTCATGTCGTTGGATTCTGTGAGACTTTTCTTACAGACCTGACTCCTCAGGTTGTTTTTCCTGGATACTAATTTATTTTTAAAAACCGATTGACTAGGCGCCAAGGTGGTTTAGCAGTAATAGTTAAAGAAGGTATCTCTTTTCGACGCATTGCAAATCTGGAAGGTTCTCATGAGGAAATGCTTTTTGAAGTAATGGTGACTGAAATTAGTCTTGGAAAAAAAGATATTTTTTTGCGTAGTATACCGACCGCTTTCTTCTCCAGTCAAATCTTTCCTCTCTAAACTCCATGATTTTTTGCATCAACCCCATTTTCAAAATAAAGATGTAATCCTTTCCGGAGATTTCAATATTGACCTTCTAGAAGCTTCAAATGAATCTTCTATTGAGTTATTGTCTTCTTGCTTTTCTGCGTGTCTGCTTCCTACTTGCCTGATACCTACAAGAATTTCACCTAGTTCTGCTTCTCTCATTGATAATATTTTTACATCTTTACCTATTCAAGCAAATTTTGCTGTTTTAAGTGATATATCGGATCATTTCCTGCTGGTTTCAGATTTAGCTTTTACTTATAAAATACCACAGGTAAGTAAGGAACGTCAAGGACGGTTAATAAATAAAATAACATTAAAGCACCTGAATGAAAGCCTTGGACTATTGGATTGGCAGGAGGTAATATCCACGGAGGATACAGATATGGCAACTGATAATTTTCTAAGAAATTTCAATTGCTGCCTTGATTCTAGTTGCCCATTTGTTACGATTAAAATTTGCAGAGAAAAATTTCCTATAAGGCCATGGATAAGGTCTGGAATTTTGATATCAGTTAAGAAAAAAAATCAGTTATTTAAAAAGCAGTTAAAGAATCCAACTGATTATAACATTAAAAATTTTAGAATTTTCAAAAATAAATTAACCACAATGATACGTTTGTCGAAATAATTGTATTATAAAAAGTCTTTCGAAGAAGCTCAAAATTCTCCTCGCAAAAGGTGGTCTTTAATTAATTATTTTATAAAAAAAGAAAGTAAGTCTAATTTTCCTGAAGTTATTAGTTTAGAAGATGGTTCGACTACTAATAAATCGGAGAAAGTGGCTGATATTTTGAATACTCATTTTGCTAAAATAGGAGAGAAAATTGTTTCATCAGTAATGAACCAGTTTGATTCACGTAGTAATAAACAGTTTTCTTCATACCTTCCATTTCCTCAAAGTAATTCAATTTTTCTCGGGCCTATTTCTCATTCTGAAATAACAAAAATAGTGTGTGATCTAAATCCAGGTAATTTAGCGGGAATTGACGGGTCTAGTTCTAAAATTGTTAAAGAAATACTGTCTGCAATAATATTACCATTACAGCATATAATTAATCTTTCATTTAAAACTGGAGTTTTCCCATCTGCTTTTAAAAAAGTGCAGATAGTTCCGCTTCACAAAGGTGACTCTCCTGAAAATCCATCAAATTACCGCCCTATTTCTATTTTGTCAGCATTTTCTAAAATACTTGAGAAGGCAATTTATAAGAGGTTTTATGACTTTTTTAAATCGTCTAATTTCTTCACAAATTTCCAGTTTGGTTTCCGGTCTGGACACAACACTGAACATGCTATCGTTGCTCTCATCCAATATATTCATGAATGCTTAGATAGAGGTGAAATTCCAGCAACAATATATTTAGATTTTAAAAAAAGCATTCGATACAATATCCCATTGTATTCTTTTTAGTAAATTGGATAATTGTGGTGTGCGTGGACCGGCGTTGGATCTAGTTAAATCTTATCTTGATAAGAGAAAGCAACGATTAGATGGAGGCAATTTCCTCTCTTCACCTGTACATCAGTCTTCGAAGATTGGGGTACCTCAGGGCTCTGTCCTAGGTCCTCTCCTTTTTTTAATTTATATAAATGATTTTCACCGCGTTTTTACATCCCCGTGTCTCAACACACATTTTGCTGATGATACGGCAGTTTCAATTTCTGAAAAAAATGACGAGGAGTTGGAGACAAAACTGAATACTGCATTTTCTAATGTTCTTGATTGGTGTTTTTCAAATTTTATTGCTTTGAATGCATCAAAAACAAATTTCATAATTTACGGCAGAAAGTCAAATATCTGCCCTCGTATTACCCGAGTTACTTCTTCAAAGTATCTATTATCAGTATCTCGGGTGAAAATGACAAAGTACCTTGGACTTGTGATTGACGAAAGCTTATCTTTTAAAACACACATTCAAAATCTACGATTAAAGATTTCAAGGTATGTTGGTTTAATGCGAAGGTTAAAGTTTTGTTTGCCCTACTCTGCTTTACGAAGTATTTATTTTGCTCTGATTCAGACTAATATCAATTATTGTTCTCTAGTATATGTATCTACATTTAAAAGCCATATTAAACCAATAAAGATTTTACAAAATAAAGCCCTAAGAATCCTTAAACTTTTTATTCCATCACCTATTCAACTTCCAAATAAGTCTTCTATTGCATCTTTATATACTTATCTAGATATACTTCCAGTCTCTTAACAATTTGCTTTTGGAGCAATTCTTTTCAAAATCAATTATGACATTAATAAATTACCACCATATTACCTCCATCAAAGTTTTTTCTCCCAATCACAAGATTTGCATAATTATAACACTCGACAAAAAAAGGATATCTACATTGACAAGTATAATACTCAGAGATCTAAATTCGCTCCGTTTGTGTCAATAGCTCGGTTCTGGGATGCTCACAAGGCTCTTGTTGATAAATTTTCCTCTATCCATTTAATAAAAAGGAAACTTAAATTTCATTTAGTTCAGGATTATTTTTAATTAATTAAGTATCTTTTTAGTAAGGCAAAGTTTTTGTATGGTTCGTTGCTCTGGGTGATTATGGGCCTCTCAGCTATCTTCCAGTATTAATTTATATTTAATTAAATAAAAAAAACGAGTTTTTTTAACTGAAAGTAAGGAGCGACATTAAAACTTAAAACGCACAGAAATTACTTCGTATATGAAAGAGGCTGCTTCCTCATCAGCGCCCCTTTCTTTACGCTAAAGTTTGACTCTTTCTCTCAATTCTTCTTTTTAAAACAGTAAAAAACTTTAGCGTAAAGAGCGGGGCGTTGATGAGGAAGCAGCCTCTTTCATATACGAAGTAATTTCTGTGCGGTTTGAGTTTTAATGTCGCTCCTTACTTTCAGTTAAAAAAACTCGTTTTTTTTATTTAATTTCTGAACGTTTTTGAATCAATGCATGTTTTGATTTTGGCTCTCCGCAGAGGAATAATCAAAACGAAATTTGCATTTTTTTTTTTTTTTGGGCTAAATGGCTTTCTCATAATTTTGATCGAATGATTTTGAGAAAAAAGAGCGGGGGTGAAGCCTAGTTGCCCTCCAATTTTTTGGTTAATTAAAAAGGCAACTAGAACTTTTAATTTTTTACGAATCTTTTTATTGGTAAAAGATTTACGTAACTTATAAATTAGCTTACGTAAAGAACTTTTGTATTCTCATGTTTTTATTACATATATGAGGGGATCCGCCCCATCGTCAGTACCTCGCTCTTTACACTAAAGCTTAAATTTTATCCCAATTCATTAAGAATGACCCCTGAATCACAAAAGCCGTAGAATAAATAGTTGAAATTACTAAAAATACTTTAGCGTAAAGAGCTAGGTATTATAAGGTGAGCCCCTCATATGGGTAATAATTTCTGTTTGTTTTAAGTTTTATTGCTGTTCCTTACTTCCAGCTGAAAAAGCTTTTTCACATTTATTTTTTAATTTTTTTTTTAAATAATGCTAGTAAATCCTGCTCTCCCTTCATGGAAGTTTTCTTCTCCCATGACAAATTCTCGATGGGTTCCCCCAGCATATCCCCCTCTTCTCAATCCCTCCCCCCAACCAAAAAAATCCTCCTGAAAACGCCTGTATACTTCCCAATAACCATTACTATATGTAAGCACAGGTCAAAGTTTGTAACTTGTTGCCCCTCCCACGGGGACTGTGGGGGAGTAAGTCGTCCCCAAAGACATAGTTATAAGGTTTTTCGACTACGTTGAATAAAATGGCTATCTCAGAATTTTGATCCGTTGACTTTGGGAAAATAATTAGCGTGGGAGGGGGCCTAGGTGCCCTCCAATTTTTTGGTCACTTAAAAAGGGCACTAGAACTTTTCATTTCCGTTAGAATGAGCCCTCTTGCAACATTCTAGGACAACTGGGTCGATACGATCACCCCTGGGAAAAAGAAAAAAAACAAAACAAAAAAACAAATAAACACGCATCCGTGATCTGCCTTCTGGCAAAAAATGCAAAATTCCACATTTTTGTAGATCGGAGCTCGAAACTTCTACAATAGGGTTCTATGATACGCTGAATCTGATGGTGTGATTTTCGTTAAGATTCTATGACTTTTAGGGGGTGTTTCCCCCTATTTTCTAAAATAACGCAAATTTTCTCAGGCTCGTAACTTTTTATGGGTAAGACTAAACTTGATGAAACTTATATATTTAAAACCAGCATTAAAATGCGATTCTTTTGATATAGCTATTAGTATCAAAATTCCATTTTTTAGAGTTTTGGTTACTATTGAGCCGGGTCGCTCCTTACTATACAGTTCGTTACCACGAACTGTTTGATAATAATACATTCTTAATTTCTTCAACAGTATTGAATGATCCTGAGCTAGCTGCTACTTTCATACTATTGTTGTGTTATTGTATCTTTGCCGTCATGTTTATCTTTGTATTGTAGTGTGTTACTATTTTATTCTTTGTCTAGGCCTAGTTTTTCGAGCTTGTCTCCCCATGGGCCTATGTCATATATATATATATATATATATATATATATATATATATATATATATATATATATATATATATATATATATATATATATATATATATATACATGTATGTGCGATTAATAAATAAATGAACTTGAAATGAACATGAACTTGCAAATAATAAGAGAGATAGTTTTTGAGTCCCAAGGCTAACTTTAGGAGCCCATCTGTTCTCTAGAAAGTTAATATCATTAATAAAAATATTGAACAACTTATGTGAAAGGGTGCTGCCCTGTTTAACTCCCCGCTAAATATCAAAAAGCTTCAAAAGCCTATTACCAACTTGTATGATTCCACTCACACAAGTATGCATGCTCATTATCAGTCTAACAAATGAATGGCGAAGGCGAATATTTAGCATGGCATCATTCAATAACTCCCTATCGACACTATTGAAAGCCTTATGGAGATCAAGAAATCCCACATAAAGACAATTTTTTCCCTTTCCATATTTATCTATTAATGCTTTTAAAATAAACACACTATCTGTCATCCCATACCCTGTCCTGAAACCTCTTTGCTCCTCATGTATTAAATTATTTTTATTTAACCAATTGGAAAACATGGTATCTAATATTTTCTCCAATACCTTACTTAAAACAGGGACAAGCGCATTTAAACGATAATTCTCATGAGCCTTCCGCTTTCCTCTCTTAAAAATGGGTATAAACAATGATGTCTTCCAAGCGCTTGGCCATTGCCCAGAGGTTAACACCTTATTACAGAGAAGAACAATTATCTGCATTAAAATGGAAAGAAAATTCTTAAATAACTTTATTGGTATACCATCAACACCAGCAGCAGTACCACATTTTAAATTCCTAAATATCGACTTGGTCTCTTGACCGTTCACGTCACCCACTAAATCGTCATCATGTTCCCTCATAGGATAAATAACCATCTCTGGGGTATGCGCTACCTCCTGAAAATCTACACAATCACCTTCCAAAATTTCTAAGTAATCAGACCATGAATCAGCTTCCGCAACAACTTGGGCATTAATTTTTCCCTTTCCACTATCATTCTTTATATAGCCCCAAAACTTTTTAAAATCTTTATTTCTAAAATCATCAGCAATGTCCAGTTTCTTCTTATTCTCATGCTATTTTTTCCTTTTTATTAAACTTTTATATTCTCTTCTTTTGTCTTTATATTTAGCCAATCTCAAACTTTTATCTTCCGCGCTTTCACATTCATTCAAACGATTTAATAAATATTTTACTTCTTCTTTCATTAACTTCCAATTCAAATCAAAATATCGCTCATTCTTTCTTAATTTTTTTGTCAGGCCCCATGATTCTGCACAACTACCCATTATTTCATTAGTGCATAATTACATCATGTGCATCTTTTTCATTGTGTTCTTACGCTTTCAACTTATTTTTTACATGCGACTCCAAAAGCTTCCCTTTAAATGTCTCAGTATCCTTATCTATCAAATGACTTCTAATTCGTTTTTCTAGACCTATTTTCTATAATCCACATTGTAGAAATTTCTTACTCGTGAACCGTAGCCCAGAAACTGCTCAATCTTCATCTCAAGTTTAATAGCTCTACGATCAGATCCAACTAAATCTAATACTCTCATATTAATTGATTTAGGTACAAAATGTGTATTAATTAGCACATAATCTACAACACTTGGAGTTGGACCCGAAAGGCAAGTAAACTCGACCCTACCCTTATCATTCCCAAACCTATCATTCGCAATCATCAGACCATGTTCCCTAAAAATGCCAGGAGATTTCTTCCCCATACATTTCTTTTTCTTTTTCCATCCTTGTTGATTCGTGGTATTCTACAAAAATTGGGATAAAATCACCTAAATCTGGGATCAACACATCTGGGATCTCAGCCTCCAGGCCAGTATAAGCATTGAAATCCCCCATCAACACGCACTCTAGATCTCTATGACTTTCTTGCATTGACGATAATTCTTCTTCTAAGATTTCCCAAGAATTTTCTCGACTATACAAAATATTCTGTGGAGGTAAATACACTACATCCAAAATTAATTGCTTCCCACATTTCAAATAAATATACAGCCAAAGCAAGTTTTCAGATCTACTACTAATTCTCTCATGACCTTCAATAGCAGATGCTTTAGCCAAAACCAAAATGCCACCATAATGTCTATTATTTCTTGCTACATTACGCATGGTCTTTTCAACCAAATACCCGGGGAGAGGTGATATAGGAGAATAATCATTCCATGTTTCAATAAGCGAAATCACATCAAATGAAAATAAATCGTCATATAAATAGGTCAACTTATCACGTAATCCTTGTTGTTCCATAACGCTAGACTCGGTATATGACCCTCTATTTCCTATGTTTCTACGCCTTCTGTTGGCACGTTAACATCACTAGCCTTTGGTTGAATTACTCGTTACTAGTCTTAGTCGGGGAAAAGGCAACATGATAATACTCACGACTACGGTTATTTAAATTCGTTAACACACTTCGGTGTTTACTCTCATAAAAATCACGTGAAAAACCACCACGATGTCTTTTATTAAACTTCTTTCTTGGCGAATGGCTCCCTTTGGGTGCTACATTACGAGTGCCGGGTCGATGCAGGTCATTAGGGCTGACAAAATTACTAGCAGGTCTTTTGGCCGTCGATACTGGCTGAGGAGCGCTGGTCGATGGTACCAATGACTCAGTATCACTATCACTGGCATCACTAACTAGACTCACCGGAATATTATTGGGATCATTTGGGAACCTAACACTAGGGAATGGACCAGTATTTTGTACTGGCTTCAAATAACGCTTAATCTCGACTATTGAATTTCCATCGTACTGGAATATTTGGCCTTGGATAAACAATTTGTCACCTCGTAACTTTGCATCACGGCAGTCATTTTGCGCAATGGTCAACATTTCCTTTAAATGTTTACGGGCCTCCCTTTGTACAGCTGTGTAATCCAGAGCCACCGAGAGACCAAACCTTCTTAATACGAAGCTGTTTCCCAAATATAGTCTCTGATTTCAACCGAGTTTAGCTTTACTACTATCGGCCCTGATTTCAATCTAAAAATGTCCCGTATATCACTTCAGTTTATTCCAAGAGACGGTATAGTACCATTTAATAATCCTGTTATTTCTTGCTTGAGAGTATAATCGCCAAGTTGTTGAAGGGTATAAATATAGAAGATTAAATTCGTTCTTTTCTGTTCTGCTTTGAACTGGTTGGCTCGTTCATAAGAGACTGCTAGGTTAGATTTCATATTTTTCAGCTCTCTTTTAATTTTATTATTTGTCTTAGCATTGTTAGATAACTGCATAATAATGCTACTTAACTGTACTTGTAAGGCATCAATGCTATCACAACGTTCAGGAATCGTATTAACTTTCTGCAAAAGCGCCGGTAACTAATAGACAACTTGCCAAACTTACACCGTTTACCCCAGGGGCTCTGGGGGCTTGGTCATCCCCAGAGGTTTTCGACTTTGGCTTTTCGACTATTTTCACCATATGACTTTTCCGCACATGGCTATTCCACAATTTTGGTCAAACGTCTTTGGGGAGAAGGGACCTAAAACGGGCATGGGAAAGGCACTGGCGGCTTACTAACAGTTTTACAACATTCCCCTTACATATTCTGAAAGCTTAAACTTAATAAACCCAGCCGTTCTTCATATACTTCAGATACGCCTTTTTGATATATTGAACTCACATAGTGCCTTTTGATTTAGTTTTTCACGCCCCCATACATTCTCTGAAGTTTCATCTCAATATCCCTTCTTTTTCAAACACACCAAGATTCAAATCATCCTCCTTTTCTTATGATAAATCCTGCACGTAAAAACTCAAATTGCATAAATTACGATCTTTGCCCTGGAGGCTGTGGAGGTTATTCAATCCCTGGAGGCATAGTTACTAGACCTTCTGACTATTTTGAACACCATCGCTTTTTCTAATTTCGGTCAATATTAATGGAAGGGCCATTTAAAGGGGCAAGCGGGAGGCTGGTTGCCCTCTGATCGCTTTCCAACATCTCTCTCAATACACCCTGAAACTTTCAACTTATTACCCCAAGCCGTTCTTAAGATATTGCACATCCACATTTCTAATAACCTGGATACCCACGCCGTCTTTTAATGTAGTTTAACATCTCACTCAACGTTCTCCAAACTTTCACCTTAATACTCTTGGCCTTTTCAGACACAGCCAGAATCAAATATTTACCCTTTTCTTAATGATAAATCGTGCATGTAAGCAATGGGCAAATCTCATAATTTACAATCCTTGTCAAGGCGTTGTGGTGGGGTATGGTATCCACGGAAGTGTAGTATTAAACCCTTTGACTAGTTCGAACAAAATGACTATTTCAAGTTTTTCATCGGTACTGAGGGGGGTAGCACCTAAAGAGAGCAAAAAGTAGACGGTTTCGGTTGCCCTCCAATCATTCTTCAACATTCCCTCAACATACCCTGAAAGTTTCAACTTAGTACTCTGGGATGTTCCTTTTCAGGAAATTTTGATATGCCCTTTTTACAACTAGCAAGCACATGGTGTGTTTTGACTGTATTCGGCGTCCTTCTCAACATTTCCTTAAAGTTTCACCTTAATACCGTAACCCTGTTCGGAGACCCAGGATCAAACTTGCCCTTTTTCCAATAAAAGATAGTATGTTAACACTAGCTGTTGGAGTGGCGCTTCGCGCCACCCCAACACCTAATTAGTGGGGGCGCTTCGCACCCCCCAAGCCCCCCGCGCGCGCAAGTCGTTACGCGCCATATTAGTTACACGCCATTCTAGTTGTGTCCCTGTGTCCCACCTGTGAATATATATATATATATATATATATATATATATATATATATATATATATATATATATATATATATATATATATACTACGTAAAACTTCTTGGCTGTCCGATTGTCTGTGCATATAAACAGATTGTCAGGTTTACCGACTCTTGAACATGCAACATATAATTGTCCATGGGAAAAACAATCTGTATTCAGATCTATACCTCATTATTTTAATGATTGCCCTTGAGCTTTGTTGATGGTGATTGCTAATCGAACATTCCCTGTGTCCCTGTGGTCATTTATATATCCCCCTGTACCCTCCGGCGTCCCCGTTGTTGTTGTTTCCCTGTGTCCCGGTCGTCATTTGTTTCCCGGTGTCCCAGTCTGTAATTTCTCTTTGAGTGTCGCGGTCGTTATTTATATTCCCTGTGTCCCGGTCGTCATTTTTGTCCCAGTCGTCATTTGTGTTCCAGTGTCCCGGTCTGTAATTTCTTTTTGAGTGTCCTGGTCTTCATTTATATTCCCTGTGTCCCGGTCGTCATTTGTGTCCCGGTGCTTTGTTGATGGTGATTGCTAATCGAACATTCCTTGTGTCCCGGTCGCTTTCTCTTTGAGTGTCCCGGTCGTCATTCATATTCCCTATGTCCTGGTGTCCCGGTCGTCATTTGTGTCCCGATGTTCCGGTGTGTAATTTCGTCAATCAACAAACATGACGTCAGTCGACACACAAACATGACGTCACTCGACACACACACACACAGACAACTTATTTTTATATATATAGATTAGGCAACTTTTAAAGCTTACAACCCTTGTGCCAGGGGATTTTGAGGAGTTATGTCAACCAGTGAACCAAAGTTATTTGATCTTTGGACTATTTTGAATAATATGACTGTCTCAAAGATTTTGATCCGATGCATTGGAGGGAAAAACCTGTGAGAGGGGAATTGGTTACCCTTAGATAACTCTAGACTCACAAAAAGGTACTAAAACTATTAATTTTCATAAGATCCCCCTCGGAAGTTTATACGACCACCCTTTCCATATGAAGTGTCTCTGGGGAAAATAATTATTATTGTGAATATTACATTGAAGCCTTACGGTTCTTTGCAATAGGCAAAGTTAAAGCGTCACTTCTGATTAATTAAACAAAAACAAATCCACAAAAGAAGTTTTTCAAAGAAAAGTAAAGAGCAACATTAAAACAAATATTAGCGGAAATAAAATCCAAAGTTTTCAAAGCAAAAAACCACCATAGATCGACATCAATAAATAAATTAAACCTAAAACGAATAAAAATTACAGTAAATAACTATGTCAAACTCAAGACAAGCAGAAACTACCCCAAAGAGGAGAAGGTTAAACGCCCCTTGTGCCTTCTAAAGATCATAACATAATTTTTACTTTACAAAAATCGATCTTTATTTGGAGCTTCGATTTTATTTCTAATAATATCAAAGAAAAAAAATCACTGTCGTCTCAAAGATTCCTGAAAAAAAAAAAAAAATCAAACAGTTCAGATTCCAATTGAATATGAATAGTGACATTCCTTCCGGAAAGTCTTAATATTTTTTAGTTATTAAAGTTAAAATGAAGAAATGTTTAAAATACATTTTGCTTTCAGTTAAGTACAAATTATATTCTAGGCTTTTGAAGACATAGGGGTTATTATCCCTACCCCTCTTTGCTGTAGTTTTGGTTCGTATTGATTTTGACTTAGATATTTATTGTAATTTCTGTTCGTTTTGACTTTAGTTTTTTTTTATTGATCGCGATTTACGGTAGCACTTAAAAAACTGAACGCTTAAAAAATCTTTTGGCTTTATTTCTATTAAAGCTGCATTAAACATCTTTGGTTTAATGCAGCTCTTTGCTTTTCTTTGAAAGCTTCTTTTGCTAAAAAAAAGTTTTTTTTTATTAATCAGAAGGGAAGCCGCAATGTTGACTATAAAGACCTAAGGGTCCAATCTATTATTATTTATTTAATATTGTTTTTCTTTCCATGGGTACTTCATACGGAAAAGGTGGTAAATGTTGCATATAGTTACAGTCACACGCAGTCACGGTCACAAATTTTGCAGTCGTAAGTAGTTCGATAGTTGTCAATGGCCACAGTAACAGTAGTAGCCTAAGTAGTAGTTGTAGTAAAACTGAAAGATTCAATTTAGTACTCTCAGCTGTTCCTAAGATATTGCTTATACTCCCTTTTGACAACCTGCATGCACATAGTGTTTTTTGATTTTGTTCAACATATATTCCAACACCATCTGAAAGTTTCACATTAATGCCCTCGGTATGTGGCACAAGGACAACAACTAAGAGGGAAAACAATAATATAATTCCTGTTACATGGCAGATAACGCCCTTTTAACATCCATATTTGATTAAACATCCCCTCAAGTCGCCCTGAACAATTCCACTTATTGCCTTTATCTGTTGCAAAGACATTGTAAATACACCCTCCTGACAAACTTAGATGTACTTAGATGCGTCGTTTTATTTAGTTCAAAATTTCCAGTAACATTCTCTGAAAGTTCCATCATAATACACAATCTGGTACACATACAACCTTATGATTTAGTTGTGTACACCATCAACTCTCCTTATATTTCAATACCTTATTCTGTTCCCAAGACATTACATATATGCCAGGTTTACAACCTGGATGCAGATGAAATCAAAATAAATAAAATATACTAAATAAAAGGGTTTTGAACCCCTTTGGTTTAGTTCAATGGCAGTAGCCGCAGTAGTAATAGTAGTAGTAGTCCTGGAAGTTTCAACCTTATAACTTCTGTCGTTCTTGAGATACTGTTGAAACGTCCTATTGAAAAACCCGCAAGCGCTTAGTGCCTTTTGATTTAGTATCGTAGCAACATAAACTTTCTCTGAAACTTCTTCTTTATACCATACTTCAGTCCTAAGTTCCCGCCAGGGTCATTTTAACAGCATGGATCCACTTAAACTATTTTGATTCAATTCAATAGTAGCAGTAGGAGTATATTAGTAGCAATATCAGTAGCCCTGACAGTTTTATCTTATTAACCTAAGGCGTTCCTGGGATATTGCCGATACAACCCTTTGATAACCAGCACGTATATTGTTTGTTTCGATTTAGTTCAGCATCACCCTCAAAATGCCCTGAAAACTTCAATTCAATACTCTATTTGAAAAAACCTCGGCTTATCACCTAGTGCTTATACTATCACCTAGGCTTAAGAAATATTATCACCTAGGCTTTTTATTGCATTGCGTGGTAGCTTAAAGCTAATACATCATGCACCGTATCAGCCTATGCAAAAATGTTCGAGCCATTAGGGGCCAGAGTTTTCCCCCAGAATAATTCCCCTCCCCACTCTATGGAAAACTTTCCCACACACAAAGTTGAGCAATCATAGAGAAAGTACAAAATAGGTACTATTGGCGTTGAAATTGGTGCTGGCACCACTTTATTGCAGTGGAAAGCCTCGCTAGCGTCACATATTGTAATGGACAGCCTCGCTGTCCCCACTAATGTACCATAAATATACAGTCTGGTAATACCATATTATGGTATACCCTGTTCCAGGGTACGGTAACGTGATCAAACGGTCAATTGGGCAAAACTGTCGGTCAAGGGTGCCACCACCGGGGTCGCAACTAATATATCTAACTATCTCTTTAGAGGGTAAAAGCCCCCCCCCCCTCTCGATATACTAATGACGGTATTTTCTCGCAAACTCTTTTCCTACCCTGCCTGGGTTCCTGGAAAAAAATCCACACGGCTCCATAAAATAAATCCCATGTAATCTTCCAAAGATCACTTAAACACAAATCTCTAAACTCTGACGACAGACTCCCTAAGCGGGGTCTCGGTGGAGACTGCTAACTAAATCACTAGTTATATGCAACAACCTTTGCGGAGGTGGGGACCTTAGATTGGCCATGACCAATCGGCTAAATTAATATTCAAACCATTAGCTTCTTTTGAATGATATTTTATTTCAATGGCCCAGATCAGCCGAACAAAAATAAATTTTTAACCACAGCTTTTAATTACTGCAAACTACTAGCTTAGCGATGGGACTTCGACTAAACATTGAAAATTATACCATAAGTAAATCTAAGCCGATGTAATTACGAAAAAAAACAGGTCATTTATCTAAAAAAGAAAAGAAACAGGGATGAAACCCAAACAGGAACCTCAAAATGCCGATCAGGTGTCCTAAGGGGTAACAAAAGCACCAGACTAGGACAGTGGCAGATTGTCTCCAATCAACTTTGTCTTAAAAAACTAGAACTCCCAATTTCCGATTGAATGATCATCCTTCAAAGTTTCCACAACCAGGAGTGGGAGGTTGGAGATGAGGAGGGGGCCCCGTTCTATACAGAATAAAGTCTACTCGTTTTGGGCTTTAATGTTACTTTTTACATTCATAATAACGGTGTACACTAGAAGTATCCAAGGAAATCACGAGGAATTTTAAATCTATTTCAGCAGTATCCTATTAATGGGTCCCATCAGAGCCCTATCTCGGTGTACTATTGGAGTAATAAGCCTCTTGTAACTATAGCGCTGTCATAACAGCCCTATAGTTACAATCGTATCTGGTCTTTTCCTTTAAGCTAAGAACGTTCCTGGAAGCAACACATGCCAAAAAAATATCGTTTCTATACCATGAGAGCCCTATGTCGCAAATACTGTATCTGGTCGTTATTATCTGAGTTTCCGGTGAATATTACATTTGAATGCAAAGTATTTTGTTCAATAATTAAAGTGAGCTTGAAGTGACAAGATGTCTAATAAACGACGTTTTAATATGGATTCTAATGCAAAATTGCAAGAGATTTTTTTTTACTCTAATCGAGCCAAGTAACCTGATGCTTTTAATTGTCAGCGAGACCTGTTTCGATACCAAAAAATTGTGATGAATACAGGCAAACAGTTGTCTTTTATGTAATGTAAGAATCCCGAGCACACTGGTTTTCTGAAACCAGGCTTGCGCATAAGTTTGGGTCCCCGTGCTCCCCTCCAGAGCCCCATGTACCCATTTATAGGCCCCAGTGATCCCTCCCGCAATTTTTTACCTCGATAGATTTTTTGACTTAGATTTTTTGACTAGTAGATTTTTCTTTGGAGTACTGAAAAATCCAAATATTGTAGTGGTGGGCATACCAGAATAAAATTCCAGGAGATGATAGTGCTTAAAGATAATACAAACCTAAAACTAATAGGGTGTGATGAAAGCAAACTCCTCGCTAGTGCTAGTGGTATCAAGTTACCTGGTGACAAATCATATCAACTATCTTCTTGGTATCACCATTCAACGGAACGTAAAAGTAAGAAGAAAACTATACTCTTCTACCAATATCCTAAACAATATATTGTCTATGTGTCGAAACTGTTAGCTTTGTAAAAAGAATATACTAATAGACGATGAAATCGAGGGCAAAATAAAAAGAGCATTATCAGATAACATCGTGAAGGAAATTAAAGACAATTCAATGAAAAGAAAAGTATCGCTGAGCGTTAACAGTATCGTTGGTAGATTACCAACAGATACCATCATAGAAGAGAATAATAGCAATGATGAAAAAGTGAAGATAAAATACTTCAAGAAAGTATGTGCATATGATAGAGTAATCGTAACATTGAATGCTGACATAAACAAACATTTAAACTACGAAACAAGCACTAATGGCGACAGCACTGGAAATGTATGTAAGTATTGTCATGACACTGAGAAATTAAATTTCTTCGGATTACCAAAAAAAATTCAACATTACTGATGGTAAATATACTAGAATAAAATTTGCAGAGATGATAGTGCTTAAGGATAGCGCATGCCTAAAAGTAATAGTTGACGAGGGTCAAATTCCTGCTTATGATTCTGGTAAAAAGTTACCCGTTTAAAAGTCCTGTCGCCATATTTCATGTGACAGGACTTATGTCACCGTATTAAACGGTAGGTAAAAAGAATATTTGCTCTTTGCAGTTCGCATGTAACTTAAACCTTCCGTTAACGACTAATACCAGTTTTTTTAGCTTGAAAAGGATTTACATCACTTCACGGAATCAAGAAACTATCCTAATATTTCAGGATCCTTGCTTTTGTAGTTTTCATGCAGCTTAATATCTTTAATTATCGAATAATAAAGGTACTTTTAACTTGAAAAGAGTTACATAACTCAAAGAATCCAGAAACTATGCAAATAAACCAGAACCTTTGGGTTTGCAGTTTACATGTAACTAAAACCTTCTTTTATCGAAAAATACATGTTTTCTTTAGCTTGAAAAGGATTTTACATCATTTCACAGAATCAAGAAACTATAAAAATGTTTCAGAATCTTTGGTTTTGCAGTTTGCATGTAAAAAAAACTTTCCATTATCGAATAATATTTTGTATATTGCAAAAATGATTTCAGATTAATTGGGTTATTTAATTGACAAAATGCTTAGTGTGTGTATGTGTGTGTATGTGCTTATGTGTAGCTCTCTCCATGTCTGTATGTGGACTTTGAAAAAATCCTGTTAATATCTTACAGACTATATTAAAAACCCTGCTAACGTATCTCAGACCCTGGTAGACCCCCCATGAGTTCCCTAGTAGTACATATGTCTTTGATAATTCCTGTTCTTGCGTCTCCAACTTTTGAATAAACATTAGAAAAGTTGGAGTCGCTAGCTAACCCTAAAAATAATAGAAAACATAACATAGAAATAGAATGAAATATTTTCTATTGAAATAATAGCATGTAGAATATCATTATAAAATATTTGAATGTTTCGATTCCATTAAAGAAAATAATTCATCATGTTTATCTTGACATGGCACTTGTTTCATTTTGGGGTCAAATGTGGCTTTTAATATGGATTTACTTACAGGCTCATCACAAATTTCACTGTTGCTGTTATTCTGTTCAATCATGGTATCTGATGGTAAACTACCAATGATACTATTAACAATTCACTGATGCTTTGCTTTTCACTGAATTGTCTTTAATTTTCTTTGTGATAATATATGCCAATGCACTTTTTATTTTTTCCAGAGATCTAACTATCTATTACCACATTATTTTTTGTCTGAATTCAATGCTAAAATAACTCTATCATGTGCAACCACTTTTTTGAAGTTTTTCCTCTTTATATTTTCATCATTGCTATTATTCTGTTCAATGATGGTATCTGTTGGTAAACTACCTATGATACTATTAACGTTCAGCAATGCTTTACCTATCATTGAATTGTCATTAGTTTCCTTGGCGATGTTATTTGCCACTGTTTTTTTTTTATTTTGCCCTCGATTCCACTGTTTATTATCCCATCATTTTTACAAAGGTAACAGTTCCAACACATTTACAAGTTCTTTTCTTCTTCTTCCTTTTACGTTCCAATGAATGGTAGTACCAGAAAGATGTTGATATGATTTATCAACAGGTAACATGTTAACACTAGCACTCGCAAGAAGGTGGCCCTCGTCATTAACTTTTAGTTTTACGCTTGAATTATCTTTAGCCACTTCCATCTCTCGAAATTTTACTCTGGTATATCCACCGCTACAATATTTGAATTTTTGCAGTTCTCCAAAGAAATTTAATCCCTGACTGCCATGAAAACACTCGCATATATTTCCAAAAGTGTTACCATTAGTGCTTGTTTCAAAGTTCAGGTATGTCTCTTTGTCACCATTCAGTGCTAGGACAACTCTATCATGTAGAAATACTTTCACAAAATATTTCATCTTTATTTTTAATATAAGACTTATGTGTTTATCCTTCCAGTGCACCATTAATATTAATCGACAACACATAATAAAACGACTACTGTCGATGACCAAGCACAGATTACCAGGAGGACGGCCACATAAAAAAATCTAGAAACCATATTCACATAACATTACATGTCATTTTAAGACATAAAGAGAAAAAGTTGAAAAATTTCAAGGTTAAAAAGAAATAATTTTAAGTTTCAAAAAATTGTAAGCAAAAAATTCAAAATAAAGAAAGGGGGAGGGCATCAGGATCCATGGAGGGGACAAGAGGCCCTGGAGGGGAACATGTGCGTCTAAACTCGTGCCGAAATTTGGTAATAAAAAAGCAGTATGCTCGGGACCATTACATCAAAAAAAGGATACCTGGTCGGATGTAGTCAATACAACTTTTTGGCATCAAAACAAGCATCATTGACCATCGAAAGAATCAGTATCCTTGATGCAATTAGAGTACAAGAAAATCTCGTCCGACTGTATATTAGAATCCATATCAAAACTTCGTTTATTGAACATCTTGTCACTTTAAGCTCAATTCAACTATTGAACAAAATACCTGGCATTCAAATGTAATTTTCACCGTAAACTCAAATAATAACATCCAGATACGGTATTTACAACATAAGGCTCTTATCGTATAGCAACGATATTCTTTTTTGGCATTTGTTGTTTGTAGAAACATTCTTACCTCAAAGACAAAGAACAGATACGATGGTAACTATTCGGCTCTCATGGGAGAATAGGTGGATAAGAGGGACAAGGATATGTGCTGTTTTTCACCCAGAGATGATAGTACTGAACCACAGGTCCTAGAAGATAAGGAGACGGATCATTAGAAGAGAAAATAAAAATCCAAGTGCCATTTTGAGCGACAAAACAGAATCGCGAGCAACTATCCCCTTTTCCCCGCAAGATATTCGAATGAAAATTTGGGATAGCCATTCGGTTGGTCATAATTGAAAAGTACAATAAATATGATAGAGTGGTCCCCGTCAAACAGTTATGACTCTAAAAAAGAGCAATATAAATTTGAATTTAATATCGATTGAGCACCCTCCAAAGTTTATACGACCACTCCTTCCATAGAAACCTTATGTTAATAATTGTCAGCATTATGACCCTTTACTATAGACAACAATAGAGCGTTTCTTGCTGTTTGATTTTTTCATTCGAATTTTTCCTCAGAAAATGTGATTAACTGTTTGATTCCGTTTATTTATTTTTTTATTTTGTTACTGAAAAAAGGCTTGTAAATTTCATAAAAATAAAATCAGACATCTCGTCTTTTTGTTACCGCCGAGGACATCTTATTGACATTTCGAGATACCCATTTTGCACAATCACTGTGGATGCTTATTTTTGAGTGTGGAGGAATTTTTTTGTGGGGCAGGGGAAATTATCTGGGAAGATATTCGCGGACTAATTTTTTGGGGGGCAAACCTAGTACCCAAATCATTATAGAATAGTTTTACTGTGTAATGAATTAACCATGCAAATTATTCTCGTGGCACAATCAGACCCGAAATAGATTTGATGTCAAACCCAATGAAAAATGTCGGGCGAAAACATGAGGTTTATGCTCATTTCTTAAAATTAAAGAGAAAGTCCCCCGAAAAGCTAACAGTGAAGGTCAGACTCAGAACCAGTCACTACAGTTCAACAACTGGGCCAAATAACCACACATTTAATAGCTCAAAGGGCTTAGACTTGCAGAATTTTCAATGCGTTATTGTTAAAACAGACTCATCGTGTATAGGTAAAAACACTGAGCTCACATTTTTCTTTGTTTGAAGTATCAAGCACATAAAACAAAAACATTTTCAGCACTTGGAACCAATCAGTTTAAAATTTACTAAGTTTTAAGGGCAGTACCAAATTCCATTAGTTACCACACCGAATCGTGAAAATAAATAAGCAAAATTAATTAGTCAAATTTGACAACGGTTTTCATCCGTTCTCAATATTTTAGCATTTAAAATCTGTTGATTCCTAAAACGACTACACCTTCAAAGGAAAGCTACATTGGTTTAAGCTTTTTGATACAATGTATATTAGCTTATTTTCTCAAGGATTTTCCCCCATGTTTCTATTTTTAGATTTCATAACCGCTGCAACGATAAACTGCATTTTTCATCAAAAATTTATTCCCGACTTCCCCTTATTTTGAGAACTCAATCAGTTCAACCGATCACATTTCATTTTCACTCTTTTTGCCACTTTAAAGATTTTTCTTCCTTTTCTTTTAAATATTTAATTTCCTTCGACCGAAAAAGGATAGAAACCCTCACAGGAACAGAATACAATGGTTCAAAATATTTTATACGGAATAAATACTAAATCCAACCGAACTTCTTCCATTACTTCAATATAGATGAATATTTCTATCTATAAGCTTATTAAAAATAGTTTATTTAGTCAACAGGGGACCATAAAAAAAAAGAAGAACAAAAACAGGTCCGTTTATTGATTCAAGTAAAATGTTTCAACTACGACAACGAAGATGGGAACAAACTACAAATTTTCACCAAAATAGGATTGTATCTAAATTTGTGTATATGTATAATTCGAAATTAGCCTATATTCTGCATATTAGTCTATTCTTTGCTATTTTTAATAAGAATCAGTTATTGTCACACGTAAACCTATACCTTTAATCTAAATACAAGTTTTGATAAATCGAAATTTCAACTTGATTTGAGTTGTTTTTTTGGGTTTTACTTGTTGTTGCGGTGAGTTGTTAGCAGTACTAGAATTGAGTCAATCTTGTGGCGAATATGATGCCATTTGATAGAGTTTCCAATATTCCTCATATGGCCTTGAAATCCAGGGAGCCGAGACATACAACTGCATTAGACCAAAATTGATACATAATTTTACGAATAGTAATAAAATTTAAAGGAAGTTGGACTTTTAATGAATAAAACAAATTTTAATAAATTAAACTAAACCTAAATATACACTTGTTATGAGTTTTAGGTAAAAACCTGAATTGTAGAGGCCATATATCACAGTTAATAATTCCTTAATAGGCTATAAAAAGAACTAGAGTAAAAAAAAAAAAAAAAAAAAACATCGAATTAGCAACCCCCTTTTTGAATTTAAAGTCAATGTGTTCTTAAATTATTACTAGATTAGTTAGTCCATTAATTGAAGCGCAAATGGTTAATACATCAACACCAATAAATATTTATAAGAAAACCTTTGATAGGGTCGGTGGCACATCAAACATTTAACTCCGAGACAGCACCAGCACCAAAGGCACAGCACTAGTAAAAGGCCAAAAGAGGTAAATACTATGAACAAAAAATGAAATCCCTTACCCTTTTTATTTTACTTTACTCTCGCTTTTTCTCCCCTCATCAGTGTCAACATCTTTAAATTCCGAAACTAATAATTATATTTGCATACCACCTAGACGTAAAAAACGAGAAATTTATGTTCTTTACGATGGCAATTATTCCTTAAATTTGAGCAGCTAAAACTAAACAGATTTGAAGCTGGGAAATTCTACAACCAGTTACGGTTGTCTAATATCTGTGTTTGTGGGAGTGGGTTAAGTTGACTCCGACTTTTTTAATGACAATACCAAAACAAAATGTTTTCAAAGAAAAAAGGAATTTTTTCGAAATGTAGGGGACGGGACAAATGCCCCCAATCTCCCCCGATTGATACCCCTGTTACAGTTCATTTTGAACGTGTTATTCTTTAAGTTTTGAACTTGAATTACTGGACAATTGACTATTCGAATTATATTCAAGAACCACCTTCTAGACCTAAGCAAAATGGAAATACGACATAAGGAATGGTCATTTGTATAAATTTAAGTATTTATTATGCTTGAACTTCATTACAATAATGTTGAACAAAATTAGTAAAAATACATGTCACTTGAAACAAGTGATTGAATACTAACAGAATTACTTAACTTGAAAGCTAAAATGACACAAAAAGTGAGGATAAGTCAACAAAGGTTCACTTAAACATGGGCACTTTAGCTTGCCATTCTTCGAAAGTCAAATTGTCAACGGTTCTGAATGGCATAATAGCATTTTTGCCAGGCTCCTTCATCCTGCAATTAAAGGGTTAATTAGAACTATTTAGGGAAGTCTAAAGAGAACAAGAAAATCAAATGGCAGCAACTGCAGTGGTTTGGGTGGTGCTACGCGTTCCTCTCGAATAATCCCTCCCCACCATTTTGCCTCCATTTAATTGTATATGTTTACAAGAAAAGAAATTGAAAGTTCTACTTACCTTTTTTTAGTAACAACAAAAGATAGTGTCATAGCAGATTGGTGTTTTCTGCCATTTTGTGAAGTAAGACGACAATTTTGGCTCAAAGGTCTACTATAAAGCCACCGAATGAAAATTCTAAGATAAGCAACTGATTTAGAATTGTTAAAAAAAAACTATCCGTTGAACTTTCCAGTTTCAGAGATGGTAATACCGTGCGGTGGAGCTTGCTGAATCATAAAGGTGTACGCAGTCTATACAAAATCACAACCACAAGTGAAAAAGAAACTTGAAAAAGCGCTAGCCAGATTAGAAAAAACGAAGAAATACTTTAAAACAAAAGCTTATGGTTTCTACATAGCGATAATTCTTCAGGGAATAAAGACTGAAAAGGGAGGGGGATGTGACCTATTTTAAACATAAGTAGTGTTCGTTCTTTTCGGTAATTCCTAAAAAAAAACCTTCGGTAATTCCTACAGAAAAGAAAGAACATTATAAGCAAAATTTCAATTGACCACGGATGGGGGTAAATAACCTGAGCTGATTAAAACATTAGAATAGAGCAAGGACTCCTAAATGATAAAAACAGCATGAACGAAAAACATCCGTTTATTGTGTTTACGTCTTCTTCCTCAATTATCTCTACAGTCCTAGACGAAGGAGGTTGGGGGAGAGGAGAGTCCACATGCGTAAATTTACAAGAAGTTACTCTAATTTTCAGATGTTTATGATGTGAATCCCCCCCCCCAAGAAAATCCCCCTTCCATGAAAAATTTCACCACATGCAAAGTCATGGTCCAAAAGAGAAAGTACAAAATAAGTACCTCAAAATATCTGTCAGATGTCCTAAGGGGTAACACAAGGACCATAGATCAAATACAGTTTCAGGAAATGGGCTGGATGGTCTCCAATCACTTTTGACTAATAAAAAATAGACTACAACTCAAAAAAAGCCCGTATTTTTTCCCAGTAACAAATATTATCTTCGAGCAGTGGTCAAATTGGGGGGTCTTGTCATTCCCAGAGGCATACTTATTGGACCTTTCAATTATGATGAGCCAAAAACCTACCTTGAATTTTATTCGGTTATTTTTTTTTGGGGGGGGGGGATTACAAGGGAATGAGCCTTGTTGCCTCTATTCTCTTTGGTCATACAAAAAGACACTCAAGCTTTGGATTCTTGTTGGAATGAGCCATCTCCCAATCTTCTAGGGCCCTTGGCTCGATACAATCCTCCCTGGGGGAAGCAAAAAAAAAAAAAAACACATATCCATGATCTTTAAATACAAAGGCCACATTACCTTTCCATCATTTGAACAACAAACTTTGGAATGATTTAATTTTATAATTTCAACTTTTGTTGTAAATTTTACTAGATTTATATATGTAATTTGCTGTGAACAGGTCTTGAATAGAGTCGAAATATTTTCAAAGCTCTAAACAAACTTCAATCTCAGGTAAATTACCTGTTGTTTTACTAGGTGTTGTTTTTACTTACGATCATTTTTTGGGGATAAAATAACAATTCCAAATATTTGCACATAAGATCGTTAAACTTCTACAGTGGGATTTTCTGATTGTTTTATGAGAGGAAGAAAGATGCCACAAAGGGTGCATTTTAACGCCAAAACATCCCAACTCTCATAGAGCCTTCAGGTAAATACAGAATTAATTCCAAGGAAGACCCGAAAGGATGGTCAAGGTAGAAATTAATATATAATCTCTAAGATCGTATCTAGGACTTTTGTTTGGGGGTGGATTTTTTTCGGGGGGGGGGGGAGGAGTTAAGTAACAAAAAAAACATCAAAAATATGTTGATGCATTTTTACTGAGTTTTTTCAAGTCATGCCAACATTTCCATCCCTCATTGAGCCTTCAGGCAAATACAAAATTAAATATGAGGAAGAGACAGGCGGAGTGGGATTTAGAAATTGATAAATAATCCCTGTTGATATCTAGCAATATTTCTGATCTACCATTCTATGATGAAAGTAAGGAGCAGCATGAAACCCCCAAAACAGCCGAATTTACTCCGTATTGGAGGAGGACTGCCCCTTCTTTATCCCCACCTTCTCCTCATTTTCGTAGAAACTTCGGAGGATGGTCATTCAATCGGAAATTGAGGATTCTAGTCCTTTCTTACAAGTTGAAAGTAATTAGAGACCAAACAACCCCTGTCCTAAAACTGTTTTTGATAGCTCATCCTTTGTTACCACTGATCGACATTTGAGGTACGTATTTTGTACTTTCTCTTTGGAACCTCAACGCTGTGTGTGGGGAAATGTTTCATGGTAGTAAATTATCAGGAGAATTGTCCACTGGGGGTATTTTCCACGAATAACTTACGGGGGGGGGGGGGGGTTCGGAGAGATATTTTCCGGAGGGATGATCAACAAGACCCGTTTATGATCCTTCCTTTAAAGAGATGGAAATGTACGTACTTACCTCAAAACAAGTACATTTCTTTTTGTATTAAGCCTGAAGGTATAAAGATATGTAAATAATTATAGAAGTTGGACCTAAAATGAACTAGAATTATCAACAAATGATCCCAGATTTCTTCCTGTGTGTTCTACATAAATGCTTTTGCTGAAAAAAAATTCATGGGCTCCACAAGTAATCTAAAAATTTTCCGTAAAGATTAATAGAAAAAATTCATTAGTTTCAGTAAATGACTAGTAACAGGCTACTGTTAGACACGGCAGGATACTTATTAAATTAAACAACAAAAACACTTTTTTGCAATGAAAGTAAAGAGCAGCATTAAAAGTCGTGAACAGAGATTATCCTGTATATGAGGCAAGATATTACCCTCAATAGCTTCTCTTTACTCTAAAGTTTAACTAATGCTTAACTAAAAGCATTTGAGAGTGAAAAAAGACACTAGGTTATTGTGGATGTTTTACTCACCGATTGCCTTTCAAAATTCTTTAACTGAAGTTTTATTGTTCAAAGTATTATTGTTTAAAATCTAGCATCATGTATCAGAATTTTACTTCACACTAAAATATTTCTGCAATATTAGGAAAACATTTCTCTTGTTATCAGCCATATTAAAACCTTAGTACAAACATATTATTCCGAACGTGGGATTGACAGAGGTTGAATATCCTCTTTTCAGTGAAGGGAAGGATCTCTCACAAGATTCTGGAGAATTTAGACCCCCCCCCCCCAAAAAAAAAAAAAAAACCTTTTCAAGAGTCAGGGTGCCCCCCCCCCAAAAAAAAAAAAAGAAAGAAAGAAAGAACGAAAAAGATACGTTGATTTTCAACCATACCCCAATAGCTGATCAACAGAAATAAAATAATTTTCTGTGGGTTTTGTATTAGTTTAAGGACAAATGCAGCATAACCTGGCTGTAAGACCTCTGAAACGGCGAGGATATTCAAAAGCCTTTCCGATAGTTTTAAGTCAAATTTCACTTGACAGCATTTTAGCCCTGTTTGGGACCAAAATTTCGGCTTTACGACACAAAATGCCAGAAACCGGTACTTTGCTCAGGATGATCTTACTATAAAATATTAACTATAAAAATACCTTACTATAAAAAATACTTACTATAAAATATACCTTAGCAATGATTCTATACCGATTTGCAATCTCTAAATTTTTCACTTTAAGCCCCCTTCGGGCCAAAAATTTCGTTTTGTGGAATAAAATGGCGGAAATTAGCACTTTCTGGTGGCACTGCCTCTTTTGTTATTCAAAACGGGGACAATTGGGTACTTTTAACTTGGATGTTTAAGGGGGTTCTCTTTTGACAATCTGCGAACACTACTTCGATATAATCGCAAAAGAAAAGAAACTACAAATAAACACGACCCCGTTAGCGAATTTCTCAAAGAAATACCAAATTTTCTATTCTTGCAAATAAGAATTTGAAACTTTGCAATTAGGTTCTTGAGCATGCTGAATTTATATCAATCTCACATTCCTTTTAAGGGGGTCCCCATTTTTCAAATTGCGCAAAATTTCTCAGGCATGCCAATTTAAGTTGATGTGTTTTATATAATTGGAATCACCGTAAAAAGGAAATAATTTTGATACACTTATTGAAATTAAAATTCATTTTAAGGGCTCCGGTTACAAGACACAATTGGGTACAGTTTGTTATTACGAACCCTTTGATAAGGTTAAAAGGTTATTTAGAATCGGTTAAGGTATTCAAACGACTGTCTTCCCAAGGATGATGCCTCCTGCTTAGGAAGGTAAATCGATTGAACCCTCTCCAAAATCTTGCTAATACTATCTTAACTAAACGTTCTATAGAACAGACGAATGCAAGGGAGGCTAACTCCAAACCCAAGAGCCAAAAAAGAAACGGGTATGTGCAACTAATCTAGCGGAGGAGCTATCAAACCCCAAATTTAGATGTGTCGTCAAGTCTCACTGTCATGGGCAAATGCTACCTTAATTGATCAATTCAGGATATAAATTCATACACCCAGAACTGGTCAAAGGAGTTTAACCTACCCCTGAGAAAATTTTAAAGTACGTTACGGCAGAGGACAGCGAAATAGAATGCACTCTTGAGCTTCTGACGATACAGCTTATGGATCACCCAGGAAGAACCATCGACTAGCTGATTGAAGGGATCCGTCCCATATAACCCCGAAACATTCTGCTTGGGAATTTACCGATATTCGAAGAGAACTTACTTCGGATTAACGTCCAGGATCTACCCAAAGTGAAAACAAAAGAAGCCTTTATGGTGATAAGATCTCAAACCACACATTTATCATCAAAGAGTCTTAGTGGTCCCAGTTCAGAACCAGAGGCCCATAAAGCGTCGACTGTAGTTCTGCATGACTCTAAGCCCTATGACATGTCATATGTGACAGAACTACAAGATGTTTTAAACTCAGGACAAAAGATCCTTAAGACAGAAGTCACTATCTTGTCTCGTTTCTCTACCACAGATCAGTCTGACTCCAAGAACGATGGACTGATTTCAAACACAACAACCCAAATTAGAAACCCTGGTTCTTTTCAGGAATTGGAAAACAACGTAGCAAGCTTCAGTGAACGCAAACCAACCGGGTCTGCAACACTTTTTCATCTCCAAGCAAATGGTCTAACTTTGAATTTTTTAAAGGAGAAAGCATTGCAAGAATTTGATGGCTCTCTTCCTCAGCACTTTTTATTTCAAGACGGAATGTATTACCGACTTTTGACTGATCATCTTGGTAGAACAAACAAGCAGCTTATTGTTCCAAGTGAGTGTAGATCGCATATTATCAATAAAGGTCAAGACAACATGATCAATCAATCAATCAATCAGTCAATTTTTATTAATTCAAATTTAAAATATACAAAAACAATGAGAGATTATTTAAGCAAGGCTAGGACTACTGACCGAATTTTACGCCATTTTTGGTGCTCCAACAGCTACAAGAACATCGTTAGTTACATCAAGTCCTGTACAGCTTGTCAAATGACCACCAGGCGCAAACTCAAGGAAAAGGTGTCTTAGGCCTCTCCCTACCGTAACTAAGCCATTCTCACGAATCGCCATGGACATAGTAGGAGCCCTTAAAAGCTCCGCTGGTCATCTACTAGTTATTATTGACTACAGATCTAGATATCCTGAAGCAATACCACTACTAGCAACAAAATCACCCGTTATTGCAGATGAAGATACCAAGTTAATTCACTTTATGGAATTTCCGATGAAATCCTGACAGATCCAGGAACTCAGTTCCTGACTTCTGTCTTAAAGAAATTGTACCAGATACTGAATATAAAAACAAAAAGGACAAGTCCAAACCACCCGGAGACTGATGGACAAAGTGAAAGGTTCAACGAGATTCTAATATCCATGCTTCACAAATACGTAGGAACATCAACAAACGACTGGCACAAGTTTATACTCTTCATACTATTCGCATACCGAAAAACAACCCATGCCTATTCGGGGTTTGGCCCATTAGACCAACTATACGGACGGCCATTCGTGGAGTCCAGTATTCGTAATTCGTATTCGTGGAGTCCAGGTCCTACTGAAAGAATAATGGAAGATAAGACAGCAGAAGACCTAATAATTGTTGCAAAATATTCGACAGATGCGCGTGAGATTATCAAAAATCTGCAATTTTGCCACAAAAACAAAAGCAACCGAAGCAAAAAAACAAGCGGTAAACGACCAAGCAACAAAGTCAAGAACCTTGTTCATCGGTGACCAAGTGCTGTTTTTATTACCAGAAGGAAGACATAAACTTAATGTCAGTTGGCAAGAACCATTCAAGGTAGACGTATTATTTCTCCAGGCGATTACGAAACAGAGCTCGGAGGCACTAGGAAAAAGAAAGCAATATATCACATCAGCCTCCTACGAAAGTTCGAGGAAAAAGATGAGAAAGAAAGCAATGATCGATGATATCGTACCCAGTTTTGTATCCCCCTGACTTTCCTAAAGCATTCTTCTTGTAAACAGACGCTTCTGAATTAGCAAATTGGAGCCCCGCTGTCTAAGTCCTTCAATGATCGATTGCATTCAATTTGTTACCAGACAAGAAGACTGCTTAACAGAGAGACTAGATATGCGACGATCGAGAAATAATGTCTTGCAATAGTTTGGGCCTAATCACGAGTCCACTACTACCTACATGGACCAAACTTTGATGTAGTAACGGACCTCAGTCCCCTGGCATGGCTAAGCTCTGTGAGAGACAGGAACCATCCCCTTGAAAGATGGGCTCTGTCTCTTCAAGAATTTAATTTCATCATCAGCACAAGCCCAAGGAAGTCGAACAAAAACGCGCACGTCCTCTCGCATATCTGATCAGCAGGCATTCGCTCTGTATATATGCCAATAATTATTTTCTTTAGACGTCAGACGATGCAGAAATCATATTTTTAGACGACAATGACATTCAGTTATACGACACGTTTGCGAAGCTTGTTAGACTCACCAAGAACCTTTATACCGATGAAGACTTTAAAGAATTTCCATCACTCAGACCGATCAAAGAATCAGTTACAAACGACGAAACATCCAGCGTCAAAGAAGAACTCCAACCAGTGTTGTCGAGCATGAATCACGCTACTAAGACCCGAGTTTAATGAAAAACTCCCGACCCAAGACCTGGAACTACAATATGGATCATACCGATGAAGCTAAAAAGGAAACGTCCAGTGGTATATGTACGTAGGAAACAACACGAGTCCATCAGCAAAATGTTTGATAACACTCCTGCTCCCACTTTACCAGCTATGGCAACATCTGGAATGATTTTCACTGATAACGATGGAAAGAGAATAATAGTCCCAGAGGGAAGAAATTAATTCAACGATATACTCACCAAGTTCAACATAGCTCAAACCTTTCAACCTCTTCAAACTCTGAGGAAAGGGAGGAATTGTTATGCGCCCAACTGAAACCTCTAGTGGGTCATGTGACGACCCTCAGTGATGCACGTCACCGGCTGTCATCATAACGCCATGGAAATATGTGCTGATGAATAGAGTGAATCACCAGCGCAAGGATATAAGCAAGTGTCAGTATATGTTTTGTTAGTTGAATTTTGACTTCTGATAAAACGGTTCATAATAAAAAGGGAATATGTTTTATAAGGGAATATATTTAGAAATAGCTTACAGAAATAACAATGCCTAAAATACGGTAGAAAAAAATAAATTCAAAATCACAAGAACAAGGATTTTTTTTTTTTTTTAATTTGTTATTGATATTGGTAGAAACAATAACTGTTTGTTTTACCTTTTGTTTTGCGGGGGAATAGTTTCATAGTTTAAGTCTGGATAGTCGTAACTCGAATAAGCCAACCATTAACTTGTAATCTCATGTACACCTCGACGAGTATTTAAAATATTGGTTGGGAGGAGTATCACTGGTGTTACAAATGAAATAAGAAAGTACAACCTTCAGCGTTAGAGAAAATACATTGATACTGGCAAATCCCACCACGAAGCCATTGACTGAGTGCGGATCTGAGTTCCTTGTTTCCTACAAACCGGATGCGAAATCCGAAACTAGAGATAAATCAATTGGATAAAGGATGGGAACTTAGTTTATTTTACAATAAAAATGTAAATGTTTGACTGCCGACTGGCTGGTTGTTCACAAGTTAATCTTATCACTGATTGACAAATATTAAAAGGAAAGAACCTCTGCTTTTTTGCTCTTATATTAAAGCCAATCTCTCAGAATCAGATGATCAGATCCAATCCACCTCTTGAGGATTAGGATGCAGGGGGACGATGAGAATTGGGAAGTGGTAAAGGACAAAGTGTCATGTATAGCACAAGCGAGAAGCCAAGTACTAAAAAAAATATAATTATAAGAAATATAGTAATTGAAATAGATTTTTATTTTTTCACTGATTAAAGGTGATTTTTATTTTATTGACTTTGAAATTTTTTTTTAGAAGAATTTACCTATGTTTTTGCAATGATACATTTTTTCTCAGAATACCTATGTTTATAATACTTTTAACTACAATTTGTATAGCTAGCTTGCAAAGGGCTGCGTTATAATTTTCAAAAGAAAATGAGAAAATAAAAACTTGCCAGTTATCCAAAGCCTTTTGCGAGCACTCCAAAGTTTCTTTTTCTTTCTCAGCCCTCTCTAGCTTGGCTTTCAATCGTGGAAAAAGAGACTTTTCCATTCCTTCACGTTTCTTGTATATCTCTTCAATCTTGTCTGCAAATTATCTATTGTAAAATAAGTGTTTAAGCCCAATAAAATATGCTGCAAGCAAAACCCATAAGCGGTAGCCACAGGTCCTTGTAATATTTTATAAAAGTTTCATGTCTGTGATCCAGACCCCGGTTCAAAAATGCAAAAACTGCTGTAACCCACATGCGAAGGTGACTCGAGTTTTCAATCCAGAGCCTGCTTCAGAGCGGCGTAAAAAAACAAAACATTAAAAGGAGGCTTCAAGTCTGTAATCAAGTTCCTCAAGAAAATTCGACTTGGAATAACTGATCTTAGATGATCAAAATTGACAAAAGTTTTCAGGCTCCGTGAATAATTCATTAAAAAAAATTTAGAAAGATTTATGAAGACCTTCTTAAAATACGTCCAATTTTAATCGTCATTTCAGATTACTTCTAGATAGGGAGTATACTTTCTACTTTAGGATAAACTAGATAGACGGCTTGAGTCAGTCTTAGGATTTTTTTTTATTTTAGGAAACAGCAGCTTTCGGCAATGTTCATATAATTATATGAACATTCACATAATTATGCTGTTCCTATAATTATCTTTTATATTTTCTCTCTTTCTTTATGAAATTTGAGCATTTTCGACAAAATTTCAATTTTAACCGATTTGGCCAAGTAGCATTTGGAGCTTCGTTTTTTTTGAAACACAAAAACTCGAAAAAAATATATAAAAAAACTGGTTACATTTTTGAATTGAGCATATATTGGTGTACTGAAATTTTTCCTAAAGAATTAACATTTAATTTTTAAAAATCAATAGTAGGAATTATTGCGAAAACCTATGGATCAGGAAAGACTATGATTGTTGTTTTGAAGTTTTATTTTTCAATCAATCATACAACATGATAGCAGAGCTGAACCAAAGGGTGAAAGAAAATAAGCTAATATAACTCTAAAAAAGGGATAGAGTATCTTACTCTCTCCTTATCGGATTATTTTGGGTGATGCAAATAGATCTCAAACTTTTCATAAATATTCAGATACATAGACATTGGCATCAATGGGAGCCCTTGGCTCAACCTATTTTTCCACCAGCCCCTAGATTTTGGAAAATAAACTTTTAGGGGGTATTTTAATTTAAAAATTGAATGAAAAATTAAAAAATTTACCCCCCTCTACATATTGGAAATACATTTTACTTCCTCCCCGATTTTCGTGAATTGACACCACTATCCATAGAAATGAAAAATAAAATAACAAGATTGGATAAAAGAACTATAAAGTAGACGGAGTATAAAAATCGATGTAAGTAGGAAAAGAACATTTTAATTTACATAGTGCACTCGACTCTCGAAAACTCGAACCTAGGTAAATCAAAATCTTCGATATTTCATATTATTTTCAATCTCCTTGGAAAAACCTGTATAAATCGAAGAAAAATCCATGCATAACTCGAAATGATTTTGTAATTAAATTTTACCTCTGTAAGTAAAAGTGCCCCAAAAATTACCTGTATATTTTCGTTTAATAGGTCGTCATTTAATTTTCACTTTACCTCCACAAATCAAATTTCACCTATGTATCTCAAAGTGTTTCCAACGAACCTTTGTTAGTCGAAACCCCGGTAAGCAGCTTGCAACGTGTAAATTTTGACAAGTATTAATTCTGTGTAACATATTTGTGTCAAATACCATTCAATTTCCTATTAAACTGGATCTATTATTGACATTTGAAAGTCAAGTCTTGATATGTCAAGTTTATAATATACTAATAAAGTTACTTTTCACTTTTAGTGGCTATAGGGATTAAATTTAGCAATTTTGTACCTCTGTAACTCAAATTTTTATTTGGTTTACCTCTATAGCTCGTTACCTTTACCAACCTAATTTTATGCAGAATGACCACTATAGCTCAAACTATTTATAAATCGAACTATACGTACAACGAAGAAAAATCGTCACCTCGTGAATTTCAAGTTAGCGAAAGTCGACTTTATACCTAATTTCCGATGCAGAATATGGGAACTCTTATTAAATATAATTGATGAATGTCAACATTTCATCAAGTAACGAAACCCAAGTATCTGACTAACTTTTGACGATTAATTAGTTCCCCACCAGAATGAATTTCCTGTATCCATGGATGATAATTATTAGTCCTCGACAATATAAAAAAAAACTTGATTCCTTTCGATTTTACCTTAGCCGGTTCAACTGAAGCCAAGTAGAGACACGGTTTCGTGATAACACTGCAACGTCCGTCAGTGTACGTTTCGCTTCTTGCTACATAAAATAGGCCATCAGATAACACAGGTAAAAATACTTATTCGTTTCCAGGGCCTAAATCTCCAAAGTTTACTTTAATGTCTTTAAGACGATTATCATTTACAAAACTCAAGAATATTAAATGTCAAAGAGCTAAACCTTGGGGTACTGCACATTCAATTTAATTAAGACTATTCTAAACCATGGGTTTTTTAATCAGAAATAAGGTCATTCAAACCCTTGAATCTCTTTGAGAGGGAGGGAACTAAAAAAATAATTGAATTATGTCTTTAACACATAGTAAGACAGATAAAGGTATGAAAAAAAGAACCTCTTGCATTTTGAACACGCGATTCATTCTTTGAAAAAATCAACCGCTTGGCTTCAAATGTTTGCTGAGTTGAATTCATAAATTCGTCCAAAGACTTGATACGCAGAAACGAGTCAATCGTCTTTCTCTTCGTCATAACGTTCAATGGTGGTAGCAAGTTTATTGATTCTTTTTCGTACCATGGTCTAGAAAATACAAACAAAGTATAAAAAAATGTTGAAGTACAGTGATGGGTGAAACTTTTTAAGTTTCATTTCAAATGACTAAAAACAACTAAAAAAGCCAGAAAACGTTACGACTTCACATCTGAAAATATTTATCAACGAAAAAAAAATAGAAGGGAAAGCCCAATTCTACTAAAAATAACACAAAAAGAGGAAAAACTCCAAATATAAGAACAAGAGAAAGGAAAGAAAAAAACATTAAAAATACATGAATACAAGAAAAAACATAATAACTTTTTATTATGGTAACGCATAGTACACAATTACAGTTAAGCTGAATCCACAACAATCCATGCATAGGACATAATGAAAAATATCTTCCAATATGTGATTTTATGTAAATGAATCAAGTTCTACATATAAAAACCTTATGCATACCTTAGGTTAATGTACTTCACGATAATTAAAGTAAATGCAAAATGGCACAGAAAATAAAACGAACGATTTAGATTCATATTAAACACATCGAGCTCTTCCTAATTAACCGCATCTAAATTTTTGCGAATAGAATATTTTACGAGATAAAAGTGTTCCAGCAGAATAATGGGGAACTTACAAAAACTTCAAATTACGACAAAAACAAGAACGAACATTCGACTGCTCAGTTTAAGAGAGCATTCCCGAAGCGACGAGATACACAGTGCGTGGGGCAGATTACAATTTTGTGTAAACGCGCTTACTACAGCTGTACTTCAATGCACCATGTTTAAAATAGCTGGCGCGGAAAAACTGCGATGATATGTTCACAAGAGGTTTTAGATATTCTTCTAATTAAACTGTTACAAATGAAATCTCTAACACAAAAGCTATATAAAAGTCAACGCAAAAATCAGCTATATTTGTTTTTTCTAACTGTGCATCATAATGCGGTGTATGAAATGAATGTTCCAAAGGCGCTGAATAAATTACTGCAGGCCTTTTTCTTACACCTTAGAGAGGAGTGTTACTGTTCTTCCCTGTTGGAGTCTAATTTCAAAATTTTGGCGTGATCTCGAACATGCAGGCTTTTAAATGAACAAGTTATTATACGCAACTTTTTTATCTTTCTCAGTATCAAATATTTTCTAGTAGTCTACCGAAGAATTCATGGTAACGGACTGTAAGTAAGGAGCGACACAGCTCAATAGTAAACAAAACTTGAAAAACAGAATTTCGATATCAATCAAATTAAAATTATTAAAAGAATCGGCTTATTATGCTGGTTCGACGTATATAAGATTCGTTAAGCTTAGTGTTACCTATAAAAGGCTTCGAGCCTTAGAAAATTTGCCTGATTTTCAAAATAGGGAGAGAAACAGGCCCTTAGAGACAATGAGTCCTAATGAGAATCAAACCATTAGATTCTGCGTATCAAAAAACTCTACCACAGAAGTATCAAGCTCATATTTGCAAAATATGGAATTTTGTATTTTTTGTCAAAATTAACATCAAGGATGCGTATTTATTATACTTTTTTCCCAGGGGTGATCATATTGAAACTATGGTTTTATAAAATCGGGAGAGGGCTCACCTGAACGGAGATTAAAAGTTCTAGTGCTCTTTTTTAGTTACCAAAAAGATTGGAGGATAAATTGCCCTCCTTCCACACCCTCTCCCTCCTTAAATCATCGAATCAAAATTTTCCAGGCCCCTTTTTCGCCAAAAATTGTCCAATCAAAATTTTTAGTTGGCCATTTTGTTCAGCATAGTTGAAAAGCTCCAAAACTTTGTCTTTGGAGATTACATGACCCCCCCCCCTTGGGGATAGGTCTTTAAGTTATAAAATTTGCCCACAGTTCACGGATAGAATTTCTTATAGAAAGTATTCAGACATTTTTTGGGGGAGGAAGATTTTGTGCTTGGGGTGGGTTTCCAACGAGATAATTTTCCGTGTGGAGAAAATCTCCGAAGGTTAACTGGTCAGGGGGAATTTTACACTAGGGAATTTGACAGAATTCCTATATAAAAATGTTTTTATTTTTCTTACTTTCTCTTTGCCTCCTCAATTTTGCATGTGGGGATGTTCTGAAGAAATTTACAGCGTGTTTGGATTTCCGAGAAATTATTTCCACGGAAAGGGGGATTTCCGAAATGATTGAAAAAATGATCCGAACTTGAAGTCTTTGTAAAATGAAAGTAAGGTTAGGAGAATTTTTCAGGCTGAATCTTCGTCAAGAAATTTTATAGAGGGGGAGGGGATTTTCAGCGAGGATGGAATGTCCCAAAGAAATTTTAAGGGGGAGTGGAATTTATTTTCAGGGGGAAGACCATTCCATGGAGGAGTTTCATATGAGGGGAGGAGATTTTTTTATGAAAGATAAGGCAGACTTCCTGGCAATATTTGAAAAGAACATAAATTATTTCGTAAATGAAGGCGCTGCCTTCCACCTCAATACCTTGCGCTTTACGGTAAAGTCTTGCTGTTTGTCCGTTTTCTTAAGAATGACTTCTGAAACACAAGGGCTGTTTAATTAGAATAGGAAGCTTTTTCAAAAGTGCAAAAAACTTTAGCATGAAGAGCAAGGTATTGAGGAGGGGGGAGACAGTCCCTTTATATATGGAATAATTTCTGTTCGTTTTGATGTAATGTTGCTCCTTGCTTCCAGCGAAAAAACTTTTTTTTTCCATTTAATTTAGCAAAGATCGTACAATTGGTTGAATTTTTAAAGCGATTTTTTTTCCTGTCAATTTTTTCTTTAATTCTTGCAACAAATCAGGGACTCAAGGGTAAGAATATATAATAAATGTATGTATTTTTAAAATACTTATATAAAATAAAATGAAAAGTACTGAAAAACTGATGCAATTACATTTTTTGTCTTCTCATTTTGATGCGGAAGACACAAAAGCTTAATAATACGGTTCTGGTATTTCTATCAACATTGGGGAGGAGCATATAGCTCTTTTATGCTGTTGGAGTCTCATTGGAAAATTTTGCCGGTTCTTCGAAAATGCAATTTTCCATTAAAAATAGCTATTGTGAGACCACTTCTGTTTTTTTCTGCATGTAATTTTTACCAGAATATAAAGCACAGAATTAAGGATAGTTGGATTTTAGGTGTTGATTTTACACCGTTTTTACAACTGTTTTCTTTTAATTCTTGAAAAAAAAAAGACAAATGGCAAAGATATATACAAAATCAATTTTGCTGTTTTCACTTCTCCCACAATCCTTGATCAATTCAAGTTATTCTTTCTTCTTTAAAATGTTATATCAATACTTTAGTTAGGATACCCGCTCCCTAACTGAAATCGAATAAAGAAACAAGTTTTTTGAACTGAAAGTAAGGAGTAACATTAAAACTTCAAACGAACGTCAATTTACTCTGTTAATAAGGGTGACAGCCCCCTCCTAACTCCCTCACTTGTTAAGCTAATACTTTTTAGTTCTTTAAAAAAGCTTCCTATTTAAATTAAACGACCCTTTTGCATCAGGAGTTGTTTTTACAGACTTACGAAAAAAGGATTAGAACTTTAGCGTAAACTACGAGGAACTGAAGGAGGTAGTGCCCTGATATACAGAATAATTCCTGTTCGTTTTAAGTTCTATTTTGCTCCTTGCTTTCACTAAAAAGGAACTTATTTTATATATATATATATATATATATATATATATATATATATATATATATATATATATATATATATATATATATATATATATATATATATATATATCTAATTTCATGTCTGGAAATCATGTCACCCCCCCCCCCCCTCCATGGAAAATTTACCCCCGAAAATACCCCGCGGAAAAACCCAAAGTAAGATTTCCCTCGCAATTCCCTTCTTACTGAAAACAGTCCCCGAACATATTCCCCTTGAAGATTCTCCATATCTTCATTAAAAAAAAAAAAAAACTTCTTCTTTTCTAATTTAAAATCTGATCGTTTTCAAGTCATGCCAGAAATACACCCTCCTCCTTTCCCCACAAAAAGTATTCTCCAATGTAATATTCCTCTCGCCTCCTCCCACACACACGCACTAAAAAATCACGTTGACAATTCCCATCCCGTGGAAGATTTTCCCCAGAACATTCTTCCCACATGTAAGATTGAGCAGCCACAGAGAAAGTAAGACAAATAAAAAGAATTCTGCACATAAATTCCAGAAAATTGTAACAGACAAATATCCATGTTTTTACCAATAACAAATAGTGTATATAAACAATGGGCAAATTCCAGAACTTACAACCCTTTTCCCCTGGGTTGTGGGGGATTATGTCAGCCCCAAAGGCATACTCATTGGGCCTCTAAACTAGGATGAAACAAATGGCTGTCTATAAATTTTGATCAGATGTTTTTTTGGGAAAAAAGAGGCATGAGATGAAGGCTAGTTGCCCTCCAATCTTTTTGGTCACTTAAAAAGGGTACCAGAACCGTTCAAATGAGCTCTCTAGGACCATTCAAACTTCTGTGACCATTCGTTCGGTATGATCAACATTGGGAAATAAACACACATCCGTGATGTTTCTTCTCACAAAAGAAAAAACACAAAATTCCGTATTTTTGCAGGTAAGAGCTTGAAAAATTCCACAGAATGGTTATCTGATCTGCTGAACCTAATGGTGTAATTTGTCATTAAGATTATTTAGCTTTTTGGGGATGTACCTCACTTTTAAAAAATCACGTTAATTTCCTCAGGCTTGTAACTTTGGATTAGTAACTTAAACTCAATTAACTTTACATATTTGGAATCAGTACAAAATGCAATTTTTTTATATATTAATTCTTATCAAAATTATTTTTTTACAATTTCGTTTACTATTGCGTCAAGTCACTCCTGGCAGTTTACTGCCACGAACTGTTTGGTATATTCAACAATAATAATTCATTCTACATGTATTTTAGTGTTGTCAATTTCAAGACACTGTCGACCAATGAAATAATTAATTTTAAAATATATGAAATAAGATGATTTGACATAAGGGGCAAATATTTTTTGTTTTGCTTTATGAGAAAATGAAAATATTAAGTCATTGTTTCCAGTATAATATCTATAAATGGTCGAAATATCCTAAGAATCTTCTTTTCCTTTTCAATTAGAAAATCTAATCTCACTCTCGGACAATTAGCCCATTAATGCCCGAGTCAAGATCTTGCTAGAAATCCAGGCTGAATCTTTTCAAGGGAAGTCATTGGGGTCTAATTTAGAAGTTCTTATTGCAAATAGCATAAATTGGAAGGAATCGTGACGCCAAGTAACAACATATTGTAAACATGGATACCCAAGTACAAATTAGAAGGAGTTAAGACGCCAAGGAACTTGAAGGAGGATACAAAAATCGAGAGGGATAATGGTACGAAGATGGGGCAGGGATTTAATGAAACAAATTGGAATTATCACGAACTTAAAGTAGATTACTTATGTCCAAGATCAAGGAATCTTGTGCAACGTCATTGGGGATGTTTATTGGGTCGCTCAGTAAATTCCTCTAGCACATTAAAGTTATCGACAAATTTCCATCCTCCATAAAATTTCTTAGCTAGGCTCTTTATTATGACTGAGAAAAGGAAGGGGCCTGGGATAGTACCTAAGATAATTTCTTAAACCAAATTGGCTTGCCATAGTGTAAAAAAAACGAAAATATTGAATGGACAAACAAAGTGAATATTTCGAGAGGACAAACGCCTCTCTTCTTCAGCCTGAGACAATAATTGCCAAAAATTATAAGAATTAAAACCAAATACCTAACAACCATAAAGCGAGTCATTCGCCAATATCCGCGATTTGCAGGAAATCCAAAAAATTAGAACTGCCATCGACGGATACTAGCGAACAACTAAGAAATAAAAGAAAACATTCATTCACTTAAAAGGAAAAGAACCAGCAATTAAATGAGTTAGAGAACTATGTCATCTGATTTCTGATTTTAATAATTGCATTCTTTGCTGACACCCTTTGAGGCCTATGGGGTTGTTAGCGTGTTTGATTGTGATTGGGAAGATGGTTCAAGGTTTATTTCAGGGATTACTAAACTATCGGCTTCTCTTTTGAGAAAACGAAATACGGCTTTTTCATTCTTAAATCATCAGAATCTCTGTTCAAAGCTAGACATATATTTTGGTATTTAAAAATTTCAACAGCTTCCCTGTAGTGTTGGACAATAACTTTGTCATGTGAAATTAAACTAGCCTGGTTAAATATAATAGTATCTTCCAGGTGATCAAATATGTGTTCTGCAAGGGTAGAGTGAAAAGTTTTTTTTTTGCTTATAAGGGTGCTATTAATTAAGGTAGAGTGCTGAGTTAATCTATCCGTAAGCCGTGGTCAGTTCTTCCGATGAACTAAAGACCACAAGAGCATGGAATTATGTAGCCACCAGAGTTTTGACCTTTCGGGATATGGTCTTTACTTTGATGAATTCGGGAACTGATAGTTTTACTGGGTCAAGAGCAAATATTATTTTTCTTCATATCTTTGGAAATGTGTTCTGAAACCCCTTTTACGTATGAGAGACCAAGGTAAACGGAATTTTTCCTTTGATTTGAGTTAACCGTGTCATTTTCTGATAACTTTTTAATACTTTTTTCAATTTAAGTAACGCTCACTATGCGTAGGTTTTCTATAAACCCAAAACTCAAAACATGTATCATTTCGGTGTACCAGAACATCCAAGAAAGGATGCCACCTATCTACCTCTGATACCACAGAAAATTTGAATTTTGGATTTAAGGAGTTAAGCAAGTGAAGGAAAGACCCCAAAGATCCTTCACCATGCTCCCATGAATAAAAAATATCATCTTTAAAACGAACCCAAAATTCAGGTTTACAAAGACTTTACGAAATAGCCCTTTCTTCAAGGTCTTCTATGATGATATCAGCCTCTATTGGTGAAAGGGGGGCATCCAATGGAAGTCCATATTTCTGTTTAAAAAAATTCCTCTATAATAGAAATACAAAGAAGTTCTGTTGCAAAGTGCTGTAAGTAAAAGAAGTGTCCGATTCGAAAGTGTCGATTTTTCTGAAATAGATGGTTTAGAACTGAGTTTATGCTCCAAAATGAGTTCGGCCTTTTGGGGATCACAAAATATTGAATCCGCATCAAAACTGCCAATTCTTGTATTTTGTTTAACCGAAACTTGCTTTACCTTGGACACGAAATTAGAGGGCGAAATACAACTGATAAGAATTTTCCTATGTTTGTTGTAGGAGAGTTAAATCAGGAAACAATAGGTCGAAGTGGATTACCTTGCTTATGAATTTTAGGAACACTATAAAAACGAGGAGATGTGCCGCCATGAATGGCTCTGGGGAATGCCTTTTTAAAATCAATGGATTACAAATTAAGGCAAGTATAGGGTTTTACAACAGTTTGAAAACCAACTTTTCATAGACTTGAAACAGGCATTCGCCCTCATCTTGAGAGAAAGTCTAGGGTATATTCTTCTTCCTTTTGGCATCCCACCCACTTTGGCTGCCTAAATTGCAAACATGTTCATAAAGTTCAAAAGCCGTGCTATGATTAGAGAAGAGCTCACGAAAAGTTTTGACTACCAGTGTTCTGCGAGACTGTCTTTTATTACTGGATCTCTGCAATCTTTTTTTTTACTGCAGTCCTTCCCTCACTGATAGCTCATATGGCGCCCTCGTAAGAAGAATAGTGATAGACAAGCTAGCTTACGTCGATGATATAGACCTCATATCTGAGTCCCTTCCTGATCTCCAATCCCAGGCCGACACCATTCACATGAACACCAACCTTTTTCGGATGACCATTCGAAAACAAAAGCTATGTGCTGCTCACGTAAAAACGATTCCCCTGACAATCACAGCCTCCCACTTTAAGGTAATAATATAGGGCAGGTCAAGAAATATAACTATCTTGGTAGCTTACTCATCTCAGGCAATATCAACTTCAAAGATATCATGGGGCACCTGGTACTTTTTAACTCCGGTTTTAAAACCCAAATGCCCATATGAAAGAATAAAAATTTGTCAGTAATCCTCAAAGCCAGGCTATTTAGCTCACTCATCGTCCCTATCGCAATTTATGCCTGTGAAACTTGGACTCGTAAAACAGATGATCAGGATTACGTTGCTGCTTTTCAAACACAATCACTACAACGCATCGCCGGGATTATTTACCATAATCGAATACCCAACAGCAAGATTCTCCAAAGTTTCAATGTCAAATCTATTATCCTAGACGGAACAAAACTGCTGCAACTTATATTTCTAGGACACACCAAGCGTATGGAGAGCACTCACCTCCCGAATATAGCCTTTGAAGGCCGTGTACATGGCTCTCGCCATAGAGGATGACCCACAAAGTTATAAAAAAGACGATTTTTCGTCGCTAAACGTGCCGTACTTTCTTCGCCTGGCAGATGATAGAAGTTCATATAGGCATTACATCATTAAACTAGTGAAATAAATGCTCCCAAAACTACCATCAAGGATGGATAGGACTTAAGTTAAATCAAACAAGTTAATCCAAATATATTTAATTTATTGTCAAGTACCTCGAATTTCTGAATATGAAAGTCAAAGTAAATATTTTTGGTTAAGACGATAAATTTGAATTTGTCATGTTTTAGGAACCGTTTGCAATTTTTAAGCTTTCAACAAAATCAACAGTTAGCATCTTATTCCTAATAATGGTGGGGTAATACCAACTATATTCGCAAGCTACATTTGATTTCCTTGATTTATATTTCATTTTATGGACAGAAAACCAGCAAAATATATGAAAAATACTCAGAAGAAAAATATTCGTCCTATATTGCAAAACTGTATAACAAAACAAACTTACTGTTGAGTGGTCAAAAGTTTTTCAAAGCTGGACAAAAGTAACTGAACTTCCTTAATTTTAAGTGACCGTAATCCAGACGGATGGACAACATCTAACAATTGTGGCACAGCTGGCTTATATTGCCTAATATCTTGTAAGAGCACTGAATTCTGGTATATTTTCTCCGTGAATCCTTTTGCAGCTATTGTCTACAAAATATGAATAAAGATATCTATACTTGATTTAATTGATAACTCGTGTACAAAAATAAAAGAAGGGATTGATGAAAAAAAATAATAAAAAACAGCAACTGCACATTAAGCACTTACGGTAACATTTATAAACTGTGCCCTCATACGAGACATGAAAAAAAAAACAACAACTATAAAATAAATAAAATAAGAATTAAAACAATGGATGACCTGCAGTTTTCTTTTAATATTTTCTATCAGTTTTGAATCTATGATTTTTGGGTCATTTATTGCATATTTACAAAACAATCTAGAGTTAAGAATCCATCCATAGCAATACGTGGAGCAGATATTTGTTGAAGGCCATTTTTGCTTTATGAATTGCATTGAAGTTCATCCAGATTGACAAAACATACAAAATATGACAGCGCGACAGCGTTATAAATGAAAGCGAAAGTAAAAACGGTTAATACAGGGTTTTATGCAAAGGAGTTTATCCCACCTCAATCATAACCACTTCTGATTTTTTAATTGAAACCTAGACAGATATTAAGGTATTCATCGGATATGAGGGAAGAAGTTTCTGAGATACAGTCAGTGGTCCGACCATCAGCATGTGAGACAAACGATATGCTGACAACTCGAAGAATATATGATGAGGGGCATTTCCTCTATGCACCCAAAAATACATATCCTTATTATTCAATACATGTTTTTTTTAGCAGCCAAAGCTAAAAAAAAAAAACCTACTGACTGTATGCAATCTCTACTATGATAATATGATAATTTTTTGTGGTTATGGTCCTCAACAAGTTCGCTTCCAGGATCTTTATTATTATTGGTGTTATATTTTAGTTTCATTTGAATAAATTGAATTGAATTGAATAAATAGTCGCTTGACTACAAGCTATTTGCACAAAAAAAGACTACTATCCTATGAGGCTGATAACAAAAGTTCTGTGGAGAAATACACATATAAGGTACTCGTCGTATAACATCAAGTAATTGTTTTCAGACTAGCTGCTGGCTGGAAGTTGTGAAGGTTCTCCAATCAAAAGAAGTAAATTAATCAAGAATTCGATTGTTACTTATCTTATTTTCCTTATTCTATTCTTATTATGGGTTTTTCTTTCAATCCTGGTCAAATTAAATTTTTCATAGATTTAATTTTAACTTTGTTAAAATTTAAATGCCAATCAAAAAATTTGTGCAATACATTTTCAATGGTATAATTTTTGATAATAAAACATGGAGTAGTATAAGGCCATTGCTGAATATATATACACGAGCGAATTGGCGAAAATGTCTAACTTCGTGGGGGGAAAACTTTGAAAAACTTGCCAACACTTTTTCAAAAAACACATTTGCTTGCTGCCAATCAATTAAAAACTTTCAAACCTTAGTTTCCTTATAATGTCTTCTTCGCCAGGCGCTCATAAAAAAAAGAAAAAAAACAGATTTAATATGTAAAATTAAAATCAAAATCTATACAATGTATACCTCAGTGATTGCTACTTTTTATTTCATTCTTTGAAGTTAATTTGTATTTTAGGTAATTAGAAACAAAACTTTCGTTTTATTTTTCAATTGATTTATACCCGGCAATAGTCATCGGCCGATTTGGCTGGCTAGAGATTCCTTGGTGGGATCAGTGTGCATTTTTTACGGCAAATATGTCAGAATTTCTACATTTTAGCTTTTTATATTTCACTTTTCCAACATGTGTACAAAAGTAAATCTCAGGGGGAAAATTTTCTGCCCTCCATATATTCAAAAAAGCCCATACCCAAGAACTTATGCTGAGATGCATATATGAGGTTGTATGCTGAATACATGTTTATCTAAAAATTCAGTCAAATTTTTTTAACTGAAGTAAAGAGTGATATTAAAACTTAAGACGAACAGAAATTACTCCATATATGAAAGGGATTGTCCCTCCTCAACGCCCCACTCTTTATGCAAAAGTTTGACTCTTTCTCTCAACTCTACTTTTGAAAACAGTAAAAAACTTTAGCAAAAATACAATTTTTGTATTTCAGTAGCTGTTTTTTAAGAGTTGAAGAAAAAATCAAAATTTAGCATAAAGAGCAGGGATTGAGGAAGGAGCAGCCCCCCCCCTTACACACGAAATAATTTCTTTTCGTTTCAAGTTTTAACACTAATCCTTGCATGCAGTTAAACAACTTATATTGTTAATTTCCAATATAAATCCCTAAGTAATTGATGGGCGCAAGAATCTTGCACTAGAGCATAATATAGTAATACTTTATTTATTATCGATCACAATCAAGACAGCTACCTTCTTCTTTTATAATTAAAGATATTCTACCATGATATTAATAATGATATCAAGCATCCTAGACATAATGTGACACTTACCAAAGCCAGATCACTTTTAGACCTCATGTTTTGCACAACATCTAGCTCATGAGCAATATATTCATTTTCTTCTGTTTTAAGTTCATTTTGATAATATTCAATCAAGCCTCTTTTTGCAGCAAGAGCACATGTAATTTCAGCCAGTTGCCAACATGGGTCCCCATCGACGGCCTAAAAATTAAAATATTTACCCGGCCTTTTCAATTTCCACCTTTTTAATAATTCAAATATTGCGCTGAAATTCGATTCCTTTAAACAATCTGATTGAAGATTTTTTTACAATTTGGATTGTAAAAATTTTATTTCGTTTCACAATCTCGCATTACAAAGTGAAAACCTAGATTGTCAATCAAAAACACCTTATAGTGAAATACATCAGGTGAAAACAACGAATCAACGTTGCTAATATGAATTCAGGCTAGCACAACAGATTGTAGATGAAATTTTCTGAAATCTGCCTTGATTATTTTTTTTCAGAAAAACCAAATGACTTCGAGCCCACATTTACAACATATATAATAATATAATAATAATATTTATTTCTAACCCACTTACATCAAAAAGATAAATAGTGGAGTAAAAGCTTGAAGAAAAACGGAAAATAAATAAAAAAAAAAAAAAAAAATGTGATACAAAAAAAAAAAAAAAAAAAAAAAAACGAGAGTCAACAATAGACATTAATCATACAAACGGATCAGACCGTGGTGAGGCGACAAACGCCGATACGCCGTTTCAGAGAGCTTTTTGTGTAGATCAGTCAGCTTCTCAGTAATATTCGGAAGATGGAACTTTTTGATTATCTTCCGATTCCTATACCACAGAGGAAGATAGAGAAGAAATTTGCAGAAACGGAAATAAGAGGATCGAATATCGCTAATATCTTTTTTCTTAAATATAGGGTAAAGCCCAGAAAGGTAAAGAACAGAATGATCGGAAAAAGTAGAATAAAGCTTACAAAGGGCAATATCAATACTATATTCTTACCACTGCACAAACAAGAAACTTCTAATTGTTTAAGGCAAATTTTTCGAATAAGAACGACAAAATATTTCAAATTTTCACATGTTCGAGACATTCATCTCATCAGGCTGGAGGATTTTTCTTGGGGAGAGGGGGTTATCGAAAATGAAATAAAATGGTCATTAGCTACCAAATTTTCAAACAACCCTGGGGCTTCTTCAGGCCATATGGGATTGAATATATTGTTCCCTTTCCTTTTACAAACAATGCTGTAAAAAAATGATTGTTTTAATATACTTGCACTATAGAAAAAAAAAATGGAAAAAGTTTGTTTAACCAATTTCCGGCTAGTATATTTATTTCATCAATGCTTCAGAAATTAGAGTCAAATCAAACAATATTTGAGCTCTGCTTTTAAGTGTCACTGCCAATGACAAGCAGGAAAAGGCTTTTAAGAAAGTCTTTTTTATTTGGTAAGGTAAATAATAGGTCAGGGATTTTTTCTATAAATATTGAAAGGCAAATACGGGACATACTATTTAAGCTTTCGCTATTTAAGCTTATAAAGAGCGTACTTTATGGAGGCTTGCGTTTTTTATATAAAATTCCCTTTTTATTTTTTATTTTTACTTTAATTAAAAACTTTATTTTTAAAAAAATTTTATTTTTATTTTATTTTTTATTTTTATTTATTTTTATTAAATTTTTGTTTAATAAAAATTTAAATTTAACAATTTAAAGCATTTGACATAAAAAATTCCCTAGATTGGAACTCATTTGATAAACAACCGTATTTCAGACAAACTTCCTTTGATATTTTAAAGAAAGCAGTGGAGATAATTGTTAAAATTTTGAAATAACTGAGCGCCCTCCGTACCTAAACAAGAATTTCAGCTTTGTGCGCTTATTTTATTATACTATACTTTAAACATTTATCAAAAATTACTTTCCCGGTCTCAAACGGAAAAATTTCCTGTCCCGATCTTCATTTTGAACTCCTATTACAATAGCCAAGAAGAAAATGTGGCTCTACTACTTCTTCGATGCTGTTTAAATTGGTTAGGTGGAAAACATATACATCTTAAAATTTTTAAAAATAATCGCAGCTATTATGAAATAGCCTTTACGTTCGGTAATGCAGTTTTTGGTTGGAGTGGATACCAAAACTAAAAAAAAAAAATGTGGGTGAGAAAATCACCAAAAACAAAAATATATGGAACCAAACAGTTTAAATATCTTTAACTTCCCTCTGAATGTGTAGTTATCGTAGGGAGTCAACATATTCTTGATTTTGAGTTTTTACTAACGAAAAGCGTTGACAACCTTGACTAATTAGCTCTGTCTGATAGTTTTCACGGCTCAATGTGGTAAAACTAGAAAAATGTGATACTGCCCTACAAACTTCGTAGTCCTGAAGCAACCCAAAGAAAAATCTTAGCAAATCTTGGTTTTCAGCTATGAATTGACTTAATATAGGCCCAGGAGGAAAATCATATTCCATTTTTGGTATCATTGGTATTTTAATAGGAGTATATTTCTAATAAAAAAAAAAAAAAAAAAAAAAAAAAAAAAAAAAAAAAAAAAAAAAAAAAAAAAAAAAACAGACAAAGTTAAACAGAGCTAAACTTTTTGAAACAAAGCTAAAATTTTCAATATTATAAAGTTGAACCATGATTGACTTACCATCCTATTTTGGATAGTTCTTACTAATTCTTCTTTCATTCTTGAATTTCTCAACTTATACTCTGGGATTACCCTGGATTTTAGCTCATGAACATGGGACTGCATTCCATTGAGCTTTGTGGTTAGCTCCAAGACATCCTCTTCTAATTCAGCAGTTCCTGTTTTTTCTTTAGTTTCGGTTACTTTGTTTTTAACTTGCTGTTTAAGCCGCTCCATCTCACAAAGCTGATTTCTCGATTGTTTCAAGAATTCCTAGAAGAAGTGAAGTTAATGAAAGTTATAAACATAGTTTCGACAAATAGATAAAGATAAATTAATTATTAAAACGTACTGAAAACTGACAAAAGTTTGCCTCTAGTAGTTCCTAAGAAACAAAATTATTATACGATCAAATTTGTTCAAAATAAGGGGGGGTGAGGAAACGCTCATTTACGAATAAGATAAGCAAGTATTTATTATTTTTATGCGGTATTTTTCGAAATTTTCTAGGTTTTCTTCAAATGTGTCCCTTTGCTTAGCAGTTCAGATCTGCGACAAAACAAACAAGATTTGTAAAGCGAAAACAATACCCAGAAAATATTAAGTAACAGACAGTGAGCATGACATACAGTCGCTCTAAAGTCCTTCTGTTCTAGAGTAAATTAGTGGTATTTTAATTAAACTAGTTCAATTTGAGCAGCCACCCTAGCGGTAAAGGGCTATAGTAACTTTGGTCAAAACTCATTATAAAAAAGAATATTCAGAAAACGCCCCCCCAACCACCAAATGAGAGTAGGTGCGTGGCAGCCATTCTGATTTCTACAGTACTACCAGCAGTTCTTTGTATGGAAGTTCTGGCAAAATCTGTGGAAGAGCCATTGTATAACCTATAATAAGCATAATTTAACTAGAATTTTGACCAAAATTCACCATAAGAAACAGAAAGCGTAGCGTACATCAAAAGACAGCATCTTTGAGGCAGCCATTCTCATTTCTATGATTTTGGCATTAATTCTTGCTATGAAACACTTGGCAAAATTTGTGGAAGTTCCTTATATATTGATTGTTTATTCTTTGATTTATTCAGTTACTTTTTACCTTGTTGATTGTTGGTTGATGTGTTAAATCTTTATCCGTGTTACCCCCAGGAATTACAAGTTCTGCTATCTGTTCGAGAGTATTATTCTTTTGTTGGTGGGTCGCATTGAGTCGAGTCAATAAATTCATTTATCATGTCAATACAGGCACGTGCTAGCAGATTGGCGCCTAAGGTCAAATTAAGATTTTGTCCATTCTGTACTCTTGATTTGAAAGCCCAGTTTTTCGTTCACACACACAATCTAATCTTAGTAATATTTTGTTATATTTAGTTTTCTGAAAAAAAAGAGTTTTGACGACAGAAACAGTCAATCATTCATTTGGTCGAAGAAAGTTTCAAGTAAACAGAAATAGAAATAGTAGAGGGTTGAACACAATTTACTACTATTTTTCGTTTAGAAAATAATTTAGCGGTACTAAGCATAACTGTCACCCCAAAGAAGCAAAGCATAAACTTCAGGTTTCCGGTGGCTGAAAGTGATGATCCGGAGCTTACACACAATACGTTGTCCCATATTTTTACTGAACTTTGCACTGGATAAAACATTTTCTTTTCACTACCTTTGACTTCATAAACTGATTTAACACTTACCTTTTAATGTCAGCAAGAAACCAAACCGGTCACCTCTAACAAAAGACGAGAATGGAGAGTTCATCTCTGATCCTTGGAAAGTTGATGAAAGATGGGCGTCACATTCCGAGAAAATCTTGAATAGACCCCAACCTGATGACCGAGAAATAGTACTTGACACACATCTTTTGTAAATTGACATAAGTGCTGACCTTCCGAGTACTGATGAAGTAATAATAGCTATAAAAAGGCTAAAAAATGGGTGTGCACTAGGAAACAACGTAACCACAGCAGGAAAGCTTCACAAATGCTTCGATCTTGTATTACTATATGGACCGCCCTTCTAGTGAGTATCTGGAAAAGCGAGAAGATCCCAGTTGACTGAACTAGAGGAATTCTAGTTCGACTCTTCAAAAAGGGAGATGCCCTAAAATGTGGCCAATGGAGATGTATCAATATAACGTCGGCTCCAAGAAAATATTGGCTACCGTCATACTTCATCGCCTAAGACCAGCCCTTGACACGCACCTCGGAGAAGAGAAGCATGGATTCTGGCCTGGTAGATTCTGTTCCGATCTAATTTTCATCCTCAGACAAATAGTGGAGGATTCTAGACAATGGAACACAAAGCTCCAGCTACTGTTCATTAATTTTAAAAAAGCATTTGATTCTATTGACCGAAATATTTTACGGAAGATTTTAAAGTATTATGGAGTACCTGAGAAGCTAGTAAAATGATAATAGCCCTCTATGACCCTAGCAAACGCTGTCTTCGAACCGAAAACGGGGAGACGCAGTTCCTCAGAATAATATCAGGTGTGAAATAGGGATGCATTCCATCTCTATTTCTATTTGTAATCATAATGGACTACGTTCTACGGCAGTCATCAGGTTCTGGATTAAAGATTAGCAGCAGTGATCTCAGATCTCGACTTCGCAGATGACGCAGTTCTCCTACAAGAGGCGAAACAACAACTGCAGCAGCTACTTGACAACACAACTGATCAGGCCGAGAAAGTGGGACAGGCCGTAAACATGGATAAGTCAAAGACTATGGCCACATCTAACTTACCGATGATACTGAGATACAAGGATAAAGATATACAACAAGTCAAGGAATCCAAGTATCTCGGGAGTTGGAATGGGCATGATGGTGAAATCATGAAAGAAATAAAACGGAGAATAGGACAAGCAACTTCAGCTTTCAACAAACTAAAACCAGTTTGGCGTAGTAGTAAATACTCACTACGATTAAAGCTACGTCTTCACAGCAATGGGATGTCCATTCTCTTTTACGCTACCAAGTGCTGGGAACTACCGCTAGAGAAGCATGTCCAAGCGTTTGAGAATATGTGCCTTAGAAGACTCCTGGACATACCATGGCAGGAGAAGGTCACGAATATAGAAGTCCGTCAAAGAACTGGTCAGACTCTTATTACCGATCTCCTGAAGCAAAGGAGATGGACCTACCTTGGTCACATCCTTCAAATGCCTGGGGACCAACTTACAAGAACTGTATACGCGTGGCGTCCAGAGGGAAGGCGTAGGAAAGGTTGACCGAAACACACCTTGAGAAGACAGTGTGACCGAGACCTGAGGATCGTAGAACTGTCACTTTGACCACAATTTGAGGTTGTCACTGCCGCAGCTCCACTCTGAGACGTCTGGCGAGGCTTTGTAGACGCCCTATGTGCCACACCCGGCCCTGGAGGAACTGAGGTCTAATATAAGGTTACTTTTTAATGTTTATAGGTCCCACTCTTCTTGTTTCTACTCAAATGTTGAACTGTCTCAACCTTACTTTGAACTAGCACATGCCCGTATACGACAATTTAAATTTAAGAAGATATTTTTTGGTCTATCTACGTCCAGTTCAGACTAAAAAAATAGGTTTGCTTCTTTTCTGCTATTTTGAAATCATCTTGTTTTCTTTTACTCTTCCTTTGAAGTAGTGTCAATAACAGATTGTTGATTCCATAACATTTACTTTTGCTTCCATTTTCATTAGATGCCTGAAAATTTATGTCGTTCTTGTATGGTGAAAATTGTAAGAAATCACAAATAGAAAAATGAGAAAATTTAAAAAACTTTCTGTGTCCTCAATGGGTTCATCCTCTCCCCACACTCTTTCAGTCTATTACTGCAAGCTATCATCTCCCTGATATACTACGAGAATGGAAGGGGGGGGGGGCAGAAGGAACTCAAATTGACAAACTGCCGTATACTGACGATTTCGATCTGACAGATATAAGCGTTCAAGGTCTTTAAAGAAAGGAAGACAGCAAATCAGTATATAAATTAATGTCAACAAAATTTTGGTTACATCATGTCGTAGCAATTCAGAACAACCTCTACAATAATCTATGGCAAGTAAGCGGAAAGAGTTAATCGGTTTCTTTACCTCAGCGGTCTCCTAACGGCTCCAGCCGTTGGATTGCCTGGATAATGCTGGATTGCCACACCTCCAGCATTAAAGCCACATATTATTTCCTGGCCACAGTTTCAGAAGACTGTCAAACTTACAGAAATCCAGCAGCCTTTCAAACTATCTGAAGTTCACCTTTTCAAATCCTTGATCATACCCGTTGTTCTCAAGGGATTGTGAATTATGAACCGTAAATATTGACAATAAGCACACCCTTCTTGCATTCAATATAAAATGTTGACGTCGAATAGATATGATTGAGTAGGATTGTCATGTCACAAACGGAAAACCAGAAAGACTGAAGTCACCAGACACAATTCTCAGAATTGTCACGAAATAGCAACTGCACTAGTCAGGTACGTTAAGAGAATGAACCCTTTTTGCCTACCTTAATATTGCTCAGAAGGACAGTTGAAGGAGATGAAGAGAAACAACTCCTTTGAGGTGGATTTATAATTTTCACAAATAGCGTTTCATCCTACTACCCGATATGCACCGAGATTGAAGCACACAGGGCCCTGGTATATGAAACTTCCAAAGGCCTCAAACCACATGTGGATGGATGTGCCTTAGTAAAGTAAATTCTCTATCAAACACCTCTTCTACAATATGCTTTTAATGGTCCTATTTTTCTTCTAGAACACTGGCAACACATGAAATTCTAATAATCCCTCATGTATATTATCCATTTTAAATTGAACTTCCTTCCTCATTTTGGTGTCGACCAACAACTCAATTCAAAATCATCTATCAGAAAGAACATCCACTAAATTAAAATAGCCTCCGGAAAAAATCCCAGAAGCAATTATAGCACTGTGGCTTCTTACACCAAACTATTAATCAAATAAATAACCATAAAAAAACAACATTAGTCGACCCCCATTAGCCGAGCCCCTCATCATGTTGTTAATAATAACAACAGAACCACAGAACCACAAGCTTGAACCGTCCTGCTGCTAGGATTCAGGATGTTTAGTATCCAACGCTTCCTTTCCTTCCCAATAATCGGAGTCTTGACATGTGCAAAAACTTAGCTCGAAGTTGCCTCGTAAGCCTTGGTAACATATGCGAGGAAGTTTATATGCTTACATGAGCAAATTTAAATTGTGTTGCCATCCGGATTCAAATAACTGTCAAATTTCTGAAGTCTTGGGCAGTAACCAGAGACAAAGCGGATATACAAGAGCGGTACCACACCAGCAAGTACTATACTGCAATTATTAAGGACAACGCATGCTATGAGCCTTACATGGTTTAGCCGTATTTAGGCTCTGTGCAGCCTGTAGGACTTATGCAGCAGCAGTAGTTGACATGGTCATGTGAGGTATCTGTGCCATCAGGGAAATTATTCCTCACTGTTCATGATTTTTTTTTTCTTTATATACATTCGTAGAAATCTATTAGCTAATAAATAAGGAATATTTTGATTACAAGAATTGTTTTATTTTTTTCTGTTCAACTGTAAACGCTTGCCTATGTGTTCGATAAGTCCAAGTTTCAACCTCAAAGGTAGAGAAAAATTTTCAAAAAAATCTTCTTGGAGTATTGCTTTCTAATAACTTAATAAAAATACTTGGTTTATACAAAGGCCAACAAGGATCTGAAAAAAAAACTAGGATATTATACACATACAGAAACAGAGCTCTATGACTCAATCGTATTCTCAGGAGTTTCCCCATAATCCTTCATTCCAACTATTCCTATTTACTAATTTTTATCAATAGAACTTTCCCTCCAAAAAAATATTTCCTTAAATAATTTCCTTCCCTTACATATGTACCAAAACTAGGGGATGGTATAGAAATTCTATATAGAAATAACCCAGAAACTATTTCTGGCACATGGTTATGTGCACTTTAGGTTAGGAAAGGAAAGAAGAGGAAAGATTTAAGCAAAGAAGAAATGAAAAATTACCTCAAGAACTGAAGAATGGTCATACTTTTCCACCAGATTCATTATTTTGTCTTTAGCTGACTCTCCTTTAAACGTTTCGTTGCTAACAAATAAATCTTTAATTTCGCCAATTAAACAGCTAACCTGAAATAAAAACAATTATTAAACATTATATTATCAAGAAATTTAATACAGAAAATTAGAAGCTGAAATGCTAAATAAACAAATGCGTTAGGAATTAAGTTTATTGACAGCAAGGGACGTGATGAAGTTTCCCCTCTCTAGCTTCCTTCAAAAAAGAAGTTACATTAGTCTTTATCGAAAACTTTTCAATTATCTTCTTTCGTTTTCACTTATCTTTATCAAATCACCTTATGCATCAACATTATCACCTTATCACATCTATAAGCCATTATAACGGGGATCACTGAAGCTCGGTGCTCCCCCCCCCCCGTCTAATGAAGAAATAGAAAGGGCTTCGCGGATATTCATAAGTTTACCCATATTGCTTTAATATTGGATCAAGACAGAAAGGACAAAGGCAAGGCGAGCCCAGAAAGGACAAAGCTCAATCCCTCAGCCTACAACACAGAATGATATAGCCGAACCACAAAATTTCAAGGAAAACCTCTGCTGAAAGTTGTTCATTTTCTTCTTCTTCTTTTTCTAGAGCAGGGACTTTAAACTTCTCATAAATAATCTTTATGCTCTGGGTCAGCGCCTCAATCTCCCTTGCCAGGGACATGCATTCAGATTTGTGAATTCTGATAAATTTAACGTCTCTCCAAAATGAAAGCTTCTTCAGTTGTAAGGTCCTTAGACTTCTATCTGAAATTAAAAAGGTGATAAATAAATAAATAAAATCAATAAATTTATTCTACGAAAATTAGAGAAAACACGAACCAATTACTAAAATTATCATCAAGCTTAATAAAATTAAAGGATTAACTAACCGAAAAGCCATCTAGTTAAAATTTAACTAAAAAAAATAATTAAATATTTGAAAAACTGTGTCAAGAAAAGTGATTTTGTACTTATCTTTGCGAGCTGGTGATAAAGAATACGTGAAACTTGTACGAATAGAAATTCAAACTGGTTTCTAAAACCAAGCATTAATAAAATCCAGTGTTACTTCATAAGTCCTAAAGCTGAAACAAGAACAATAGAAAGAAACAACAGAAAGAAAATACACTTGGATAATTACGAACACATGGTATATAGAAAAAACCAAAGATGGAAAGACTCATGGCATTTAGAAGAAAAATCACTAATACTTCTCAATAACTATAGCTTTGCTTACCAATCGATTATTTCTCTGCAGCAAGGGGTTACTTGTCCATGTTATGAGTATCATCAAATACTTTACAAATTTAAAATAAAGGTGGTGGACTCAACAATTTAAATAAACCAGGCAGAAGCCGTCCAGGCCAAATGGTTAGCGCACTAGACCATGGCAGACCATTGGTCAGCATGCGAAAAAAAGTCGAAAGAAGCAAGATCTATTCAGCAGGGAAATTGGATGATCTACTCAGATTCGAAACGTTTGAAGAAAGGATTGAATACACAGCCTCAAAATTATGAGCAAATTTTTCAGTGCCTGGTTATGAGCCTGCCATTTGGAACCCCTGGGACTTTCTCTCCAGGTGAAGAAAACTATGTTGTATTTTTTGTTAATAAATGCCTATCTCCCCCTTCTCCTATCCTTCGGCTAACCAGTACAAAAAAAACAGTTGATTAAAATTTTCGATGCATAAAATAAAATTGAATCGAGTAGCATTCCCCTCACTACTCAACGGGTTGTCAACCCAGCTCTAAATGGATGCCTGGCGAAATCTGGGGAAGGTAAGCAGGAAGGATGTGACAAACCATGGGATGGTTGGTCCCCAATCCCCCATTGCACTTCCTGGATGAAGGGGAATGAAACGGAGATCAGCAACACCGGTAGAGACTGTTAAAGCTCAATACTATATTACTTACTTATGCTCAACATATAATACCAATAAAAGTTCAATTCCACTTATAATTTTTTTTTCCACAGATCATACAAATTGTCAACGGTCTCTGGCTCCTCAAGAAAGGAACTGTGTATCAGAAGGCTTCTAAAAAGCATTGCACCACCCTTGCCCCCTCCACAGAGTGTTAGGATACAGACTCGTATACATTTTCCATTTCGCGGTGCAGCCTTTATCCTGAGTCTCATACAATGAATACAGAGGAATACTAATAATACAACGAAAAGAAGATGAATAAGTTCACTAGTAATGAATGTAGCCCCATGCCTGAAACAGCTTTCTTGACAGACATTCCAAACTGAAATATAATTTATTTCAAATGATGTAACAATTTGACACTTAATATATACTAATTTAGTTTTAATTAAAAACTTTAATTTAATTGACTTAAACTTCAATTTATCCACTTTTAATGAGCATACACCAATTTTAACATAATTTACATAATTGAGAAGGCACCTTTCTTTATACATAAAAGAGTATGTTTAGAGAGAGTGGACTAGTATGGAAGGTCCTCTTATATGCCAGAAAGTGCCCACTGAAAAGTTGCCCAATGAATTTCAAATTCGAGGCACTTAGTAGGACGGAATCAGTTTTTTTGCCTGTTTAAAATTCCATCTTTGAGCTCATTATTTCTAAATGACCCTATAATCTAGGGCGAGCATCATTTACCGGTGTTCTTTGGCACCAAGCAAAGGGTATCTCGCATATTATTACTACTGATTTGGACTAAAAATTAAAAAAATATTTTACATTTATTTTCTTCGCTTTGAAGTTTAAAGCCAATACACAAAACAAAAGCATAAGAAGGGTTATTTACTGGAACAAGCATCAGCTAAAATTTGGCTAATACAAAAAACAAAACAAAAGGGCAGATCGGATAAAGAGATTCGGCTTCTCCAGAGTGTTCACAAAGCATCAGATAAAAAACCTCAGTCCAGGACTAGTGAGCACCATTATTTTATTTCTCACAACCACTATATTCTGCACTCGTCTCAGAGCCTCTCAATTGTAAATTAAAAGGGAGTATAAGGTAAATGTGGCCATCGTTGAACGTGGCTATAACTTCATTTTCTCTCCAATCTAATTTTCTGTTCTCTGGTGTCACCGTGCACGAATTGATTCTCAATGAAACCATTGTTTCTTCAAAATCTCCCCTGACATGGGAGCAAAAGAGCTCCTAGTTTGTAACTGAAAAAGCAATGTGTCTAATTTGTTCATTTTCTTCAAAGCCGTTTACCCAGACCCCAACTTTCACACTTTCGTTAAAGGGGCAAAAGGCTAATGGGGTCAAAGACGTACAGTCGATTGCATTTTCTCCTTCTTGGTTGGATTTTCTGCGTTTATGGTTTGCATCTGGGGCCTTACCTGGTCAATGTCAATGCAGTGGCCTCCAATATTCTAATCTTAGCTCAAAGACTTATGTTCTTATTCTTCCACTCAAGGCCAGCTCAATTTATGATAACTAAGCTTAAATATGGACAACATTAACAAACCCTACATTTAAAAAAACACACAAAACAAGATTAAAATCTTGTGTGATGGACAAGATTAAAAGAAGCACAATTTAGGTAGCTATTCCCTGCAATTTTACACTTACTTCTTTTGATGTTAGGAAAACATTTACCTTGTAAGCTACCCTTAAAATGCTTATTACTAACAAGTCACCGCAGCAACAAGCCGGCTGAGGCAAACACAACTACGCAAGCTCCTCCTCCATCCTAATCTATTCAAAGTCTCCCTCTTCATATCCTCCCAGAAAGTTCCCATTTCATTTAAATATTTCTTTATGACATCCTCCCATCCCAGACGAGGACGACCTGCTTTCCGTTTAGCCCTGGACGTTTGGGCAAAGAGGACAATCTTCGGCGATCCGTCATCCTTCATCTGCAGAACCTGCCATACGGTCAGTCAGCTGGGTACCCAGAACAATCCGTAGGCAATTTCTCTAGAAAACACATAGTAAATGTTCATCCACTTTTCGAAGCACCCATGCTGTAGAGCCACATTTGACGACTGTTATCACTGTAGCTTTCAGTATTCTAACCTTAGTTTAGAGACTTATCCTCCAAATCTTACAAACTCCTTTTAACTGTGAAAAATGACCCTCAGCCATGGCTATTCTACTTTTAATATCTTCACTGCTCCCACTGTGTTAACTAATAATACTACCAAGGTAAGTGAAGCTCTCCACCTGATCAACCTTTTCGATTGGTCATTGCTAGATTTGCATTACGAGATTGTGAAGCGGAATATAAATTTCACAATCCAAACCAACCATTTGCAATTTCTCTGGAAAACATCTGGCAAATCTTCATCCGCTTCCGGACTGCCCGTTATTCAGAGCCATGTTTGACCACGGTCACCACTGTAGCTTCCAATAATCTAATCTAGGTTTCCAGACTTATCTTCCTATTCTTCCAAAAAAAATTTAACTGTGGAAAAACACCTTGAGCCTTGGCTATTCTACTTTTAACATCTTCAATACTCCCACCGTCTTTACTAAAACTACTACCAAGGTAAGTGAAGCTGCCCACCTGCTCAATCTTCTCGAGACTGATCATTGCGAGACTTGCATTGCGAGATTTTGAAGTGAGACATAAATTTTACAATCCAAACAAACCGTAGGCAATTTCTTTGGAAATCGTCTATCAAATTTTCGGAATGCCCATGTTTCAGAGCCATATTTAACCATTGTCATCACTGTAGCTTCCAATATTCTGGTTTGCAGGCTAATCTTCCTACTCTTCCAAACTTTTTTAACTGTAAAAAAACACCCTGAGCCTTGGCTATTCTACTTTTAACATCTTCACGGCTCCCACCTTATTTACTAACAATACTATCAAGGTAAGTGAAGTTGTCCACCTGGTCAATCTTTTCCTTGTCCATCGTAACCTTTTCATTTTCACTTATTCCTAGCCTTAGTGACTTACACTTTCTTAGTGACTTACACTTTCTTACACATTTATTTTCAAACCTATTCTAGCACCCTGAACTTGCAAAACCTCTAAAAGTTCATTCATTTTGCTCACACTTTCATCTAGGATGCTTAAATCATCGGCATAATCTATGTACCGGAGAGGTTTTTCTCTCCATTTGATTTCGTGGTCTCTCATTACCTTTCCTGTGCTTCTTAAGACGAAATCAACCAAAATGGTTCGTATTAAGGAAATTCGTATTAAGGAACCTATTCTAGCACCCTGAACTTGCAAAACCTCTAAAAGTTCATTCATTTTGCTCACACTTTCATCTAGGATGCTTAAATCATCGGCATAATCTATGTACCGGAGAGGTTTTTCTCTCCATTTGATTTCGTGGTCTCTCATTACCTTTCCTGTGCTTCTTAAGACGAAATCAACCAAAATGATTCGTATTAAGGGAAATAAAACACAAACCTACTTAACTCCAGATTTAATACGAAACCAGCAGCTAACCTCATTTCCTACCTTAACCGCTGAAGTGTTATTCTTGTACATAGCACTAATGTATTTGTCTGGTACACCATACAAGGATAAAACCTTTGCTAAAGCTCATCTATCAACAGAATTGAACACTAGCCCATAATCAATAAAACTGAGGACCAAGGGTGTTTGATAACTAAGGCACTTCTCAATTATTAGCCTAAGAGTGAAAATCTGGCCGACATATCGTCTACCTTTTCTAAAACCGCACTGCTCTTCTCTTAAAACTTTGTTTACAGCATCTCTCAGTCTAAAACGAATCATGTTAACAAGTAATTCCCTACCTACAGAGACAAGACAAATGGCTCGATAATTACCACACTCACTCATATCACCTTTCTTTTACAATTTAATTAAGGTTTTCCTAAAATCACTAGGTACTTCCCCCTTTTCAAAAATCCTATTCATAATCTTAAGTATCTTATTCCTAGTCTAGGAGCCGCCATATTTAAGAAACCCATTTACCAAACTTCAGTACTTCGAGCCTTATTATTGTTTAATCATTTTAGCACTGTCGCTAATTCTTCCTCACAAAACAAATCTTCCTTCACATCCAAGGTGTCACAAACTTTTTCATTTTCCTCTAGATCTTTTCCTAAAACTCTACCTCGGTTTAGTACATTCTAAAAAGTTCTGCCCATTTCTCTTCAATTCTTTCCTTACTTTTAATTGCGGAGCAAGTCCAGGTGAATACTCACTCTCAATTTATTAACATATCAGTACAATATGCTACTTTTCAGCCTTCTAGCTGCATCTCCCTGATCCTCGGCAATTTTATCCACGGCCTCCACTTCACACCTCCTTAGTTCATATTTTAACGCTTTCTCTGCCTTCTTTACATCCCTTTTATTTTTATATGACCTATCACTCAGATAGTTCTTGTAGAAGTCCCTTCTCCTCTCCTAAACATAAAGCCTTTTCACTAATATTCCTAGCTGCGGTCCTGACTTTCTTGCCTAAGACCCCATCAGCAACGTCACACATTATTTTCCTAAAATTATTCAATCCATCTTCCACACTGTCAAATTTTTAACTCTCCAGTTTAGAATTCAACTGTTCCTGGAAAAGTTCTATCAAATTCTCCTCCTGGAGTCTAGCAGCATCATAGCTTCCTGGGAGGTAGTTACCCTTCCAAAATTTCAGCTTTAAATTAACCCTAGACACTAGCAGACGTTGATCTTTACTTTTAACATAAATAACAGCGCTCCTATATGCTCTAGTATCTTGTGTTGGCCCTCCCAATCTTCGGTTTACAATAGTAAATTCAATAAGGTTAGCTTTCTTACCATTACGTGAATACTAAGTTAACTTAGGGGCCACTTTACGACCAGATATCGTATTGGCTGTTTCCTTTTTCTATAATAAATATTCCTAGGCTAAGATACCATCTATCCCTGTTTCTACCAGCCTGGACGTTAAAATCTCCTAAAAAAAACCATATTTCTACCTGGGACCCAGTCTATTTGCTCCTGTAACTGTAAGTAAAATTCATCCGAGTCGCTAATATCTCCGTCTGTCAGTTCTAGAGGGGCATATATTACTATAACTGATACCCTGAACTTTTTAGTCATAAAATGGACGATTTTTAATACCTTCCCAGCATAAACAAGACTTAGCATTTTCTATAATCATCACTAGCCCTAGTCCCTATCTAGGGACCCCATCCTTCCTGCCTGAGTAAACAAATGCAATATCGCCTAATTTCATGTTCCTACCCATGGGATATGAGTTTCTGAAACTCCTAACATGTATAGTTTGAATCGCATGAATTCGTCAATGATCATGTCGATAGAATAATTATATTTTAACATCGTAGCATTCCAAGTTCCATTTTTCATGTTCTATATATCAATGAAATTATTTTGGCCTCAGGACAAGCGAAGGTCCCGGATACCAGTGCAGGACGGGGACCACCCCATCTTCTCAAGTCGATGCTTAAGCGCTAAGCCAGCTTAGAACTGGAGAGTAAGAAGTCCCTGGGGCCTCCAGTATTAATGGAGGCTTTGTGCAATCCTGGGCAAATCTTGGTCAAAACATGGTTTTCAGCACTTATCGATTTTCTTCTATCAACAAGAGTCAAAATCCTGCACAGAGAGTCTCAAGTCTATTACCTCTGACTAGTTATGTATTTACGCCTACAAATACTATGCTACTACGGGGAGCAAGCCCATAGTAGTAAATTAGCTACGAAGAGGTTTTTTAGCCGGAAAATGCACACCAAAAGGGATCAAAGGCCAGAAAAATTATCTATTAATCAGAATCCTGTGCGACTGCTGTGTCGTTTACTAGGCTACAATTTCCTAGAGGGGCGCCACTCCTCAAGTGGGAATAGAGTTGACCGCAAGCTCCCGAGTCTTGCAGGTACCCCAAAAGGGTCTAGGCAGCCCTTTGCAGAGACCGTTGTCCATAGATCAGGATCTTAAACCCTGCTTTAGTGGTCCCCCTATATAGTATCCTCCCACGATGGTGTTCTGCATCACCAAGCAATTTAACCCATTACTGGCAGGATTTTTGTAATTCACAGGACGTGTGCATACGCCGGTGGACCTCGTTGAGTGTACATATGAAGGACCTTATTCCTCTTCCACCTGTGTTTACAGCCCCAGGCGACTGTGCCCAAGTTTCAATTATGGACCCCCAGGGACAAGGCCCCCCCCTCAGTCCGTGCCTTCTATAGAGTCACCCTAAATATCTATAGGGCGTTCCCCTATCACCACCTGCGGACACATTGAGTGGCCTAAGGAGGCTCTTACTAAGCAGTAGACTCACAAATCATGTGAGACAAATTATATATCTATCTATATATATATAAATAAGTTGTTTGTTTGTGTCTGTCGACTGACGTCATGTTTGTGTGTCAACTGATGTCATGTTTGTCGACTGACGTCATTATAAGGATTGAGCTGTATGTCGTCATGAAGTTGTTTGTCGACTGACGTCATGTTTGTCAACTGATGAAATTACAGACCGGGACACTGGGACACAAATGACGACCGGAACACAGGGAATATAAATGACGACCGGGACACTCAAAGAGAAAAACTACAACGGGGACGCCGGGGGCACAGGGGGGATATATAAATGACGACCGGGACACAGGGAATGTTCGAAGAGAAATTACAGACCGGGACACCGAGACACAAATGACGACCGGGACACCGGGACACAGGGAATATAGGGAAACAACTACAACAGGGGACGACGGGGACACAGGGAATGTTCGATTAGCAATCACCATCAACAAAGCTCAAGGACAATCATTAGAATAATGAGGTATAGATCTGAATCAGAATTGTTTTTTCCATGGACATTTATATGTTGCATGTTCAAGAGTCGGTAAACCTGACAATCTATTTATATAAACAGACAATGGGACAGCGAAGAATGTTGTATATTCGCAAGTTTTACGTAGTTAAAAACATAGATATATATATATATATATATATATATATATATATATATATATATATATATATATATATATATATATATATATATATATATATATATATATATTCACAGGTGGGACACAGGGACACAACTACAATGGCGCGTAACTAATATGGCACGTAACGACTTACGCGCGCGGGGGGGCACGAAGCGCCCCCACCAACTAGGTGCTGGGGTGGCGCAAAGCGCCACCCCATATATATATATATATATATATATATATATATATATATATATATATATATATATATATATATATATATATATATATAGTTGTCTGTGGATGTGTCTGTCAGGTGACGTCATGTTTGTGTGTTGACTGACGTCATGAAATTAGTTGTCGTCATTTTTGTTATGACGGTGACGTCATTAGAGATATTTAAGACATGTGTTCACGTAGAAATATATTAATGTTTAACTTTAAAATGACTGATGAACTTACAATGGCAACAGCCGAGGAAGATGCTCAAAGAGTCTATGCCAAAAAACTTGCTGCTGATAGAGAAAGTCAGAAAAGAAAGCGTGCCGAGGAATCAAAAGAACAGCAAGGAAACAGGCTTGAGGCTGATAGAGAAAGAAAGAACAGAAAGCGTGCCGAGGAACTACCAGAGCAACGCGAAAGCAGACTTGCTGCTAAAAGAGAAAGTGAAAAAAGAAGGCGTGCCGAGGAGCTACCAGAGCACCATGAAACCAGACTTGCTGCTAAAAGAGAAAGTAAAAAAAGAAGGCGTGCCGAGGAATCACAAGAACAGCAAGAAATCAGGCTTGCTGCTGATAGAGAAAGTAAGAAAAGAAAGCGTGCCGAGGAATCAGAGCAACCTGAAAGTTATCGCCTGGCATTCAGGTACAGCCCAGTTCATGATTATAGCTTGAGTAGATGTGTTCAAATCGGGACTATGTCTAAAATTTGTCCCTATTGCAAGGCCTTGAAATTCAATGGTGAAACAATGGGAATGTGTTGCGCCTCAGGAAAAGTTAAACTTCCTCTATTGGCTGCACCACCCGAGCCATTGAAGACTTTCCTTACTGGAACTACGTCAGAATCTAAGCGTTTTTTGTCAAATCAGAAAATATAACTCATGTTTCCAAATGACGTCGTTTGGAGCCCAAATCGAAAATCCAGATAAATTTATGTCTACTTTCAAAGTAAAAGGGCAAATTTATCATAGAGCAGGGTCCCTTCTACCATTCTCAGGCGAGAATCATAAATTTTTACAATTGTACTTCATCAGTGATAGAAATTCTGAATTGAATGCACGTTGCGAAATTTCTCCCAACGTTGAAAGGACAATCGTTTCCCAATTGCAACATCTTTTCCATGAAAATAATAATTTAGTGTGTCTGTTCAAAACAGCCATCGATTTGATGCCTACTGATACGCATAAAATTGTTATTTCCGCTGACAAAACGCCTCCTGGCCAACATGTGCGTAGATACAATGCTCCAACTATCGACGAAACGGCAATCGTTATGGTCGGTGATCAGTTTTTACCTCGAGATATTATTCTTCATAAGCGAAACGCTCAGTTGTTAAGAATTACTGAAACTCATCGATGCTACGATGCCCTACAATATCCTATCATTTTTTCCGATGGAGCCGACGGCTATCACTTTAATATTAAATTGATGAATCCAGCCACTAACAAAGAAATGAATAAGAAATGCAGTGCAATGCATTATTATTCCTATAGACTAATGATTCGGCAGGATGAAGAAAATTATATTTTAAAATGCCGTCAATTGTTTCACCAATTCGTCGTTGATGTGTATGCTAAAATTGAATCAGAACGTTTGTTATATATCCGCCTGAATCAGACCAAGCTCCGCTCTGAACAATACATTCATTTGCAAGATTCAGTTATAAATGACAGTAATACCACAAACGTTGGAAGATTAACAATTTTACCTTCGTCAAATGCTGGCAGTCCCCGTCATATGCATGAATATGCTCAAGATGCTATTGCGTATGTTCGTCTCTATGGTCGTCCAGATTTATTTATTACATTTACATGTAATCAATCTTGGGACGAGATACTACAGCTTTTACTTCAAGGACAATCGGCGGTTCATAGACATGACATTACGGCCCGTGTCTTCCGGCAAAAGTTGAAATCACTGATAAACTACATAGTAAAACTTGAAGTGTTTGGGTCAGTGCGATGCTGGATGTACTCAGTGGAATGGCAAAAACGAGGTTTGCCACACGCACATATACTAATCTGGCTACATAAAAAAATTACTTCGAACGAAATCGATGATGTGATTTCCGCTGAAATACCTGATGAAAATGTCGATAAGGGGTTACATGATATTATTGTAAAAAATATGATACATGGACCTTGCCGTGCACTGAACGAAAATTCACCATGCATGGCAAAGGAAGGTGCACAAAGCAATATCCTCGACTTTTAGTATCCAACACAATTACTGGCAATGATGGTTACCCACAATATAGAAGAAGATCTACTGAAGATGGCGGTAAAACAGCAATAATAAAGAAGCGTAACGGTACCACCATCGAAGTAGATAACCAGTGGGTTGTTCCATATTCCCCATTATTATCAAAAACATTTAATGCACACATAAACGTTGAATACTGTAACTCCGTAAAGGCAATCAAATACATATGTAAATACGTCAACAAAGGCAGTGACATGGCAGATTTTGGCTTGCAGCCCGAAATCAGAGATATCGACGAAATCGTACAATATCAGGCTGGAAGATACATAAGCAGTAATGAAGCTGTTTGGCAAATTCTTTCATTTCCGATACATGAACGTAGTCCAGCTGTTGTTCACTTAGCGGAACATTTACAGAATGGTCAACGTGTTTATTTCTCGGAAACCAACGTGCAACAAAGAGCCCTAAATCCATAGGATACAAAGTTAACCGCTTTCTTTTCGCTTTGCAAAAATGATTTTTTTGCAAAAAAACTGCTGTATACTGAAGTGCCTTCATATTAATCGGGGAATACTAAAAATAAAGTATTTGAACGTCAAAAACAGGGTAAGTCAGTCGACGGCCAACCTACCATCTTCAAAGATAACACGATAGGAAGACCCTACACCGTTCACCCCAATCAACATGAATGCTTCTTTCTACGCCTGCTTTTGGTGAATGTGCCCGGTCCGACATCCTTTGAGTATTTGAGAACTGTAAACAGTACTATACATGACACTTACCGTAGTGCATGCCAAGCTCTGAATTTATTGGAGAATGACCAACACTGGGATAACTGCATCAATGACGTGTGCAAAACGTCAACCCCAAGTCAAATTCGTGCATTGTTTGGCATCATTTTAACAACTTGCTCTCCATCAGCTCCTACAGATTTATGGAAAAAATATAAGTCAAAAATATCCGAAGATATACTCCATCGAAAACAGTTAGAGACGTCAGATATGACTTTTGATTTTACATCAGAAATTTATAACTACACTTTAGTTATTATAGAAGATTTGTAAGTATGTATGGCAAACAAACCTCTTCAGGATTTGGGAATGCCTTCACCTAACCGTATCGCTGCTGTTTCGACATGTGTAGAATTGGATCGTGAACAAAGTTACAGTACGAGTGATCTATTGTCGTATGTACAAAATAACATTTCCAAGTTAACGTCGGAACAAAAAGACATTTATGATACGATAATGCATTGTGTCGATAACAACGTTGGAGAAATTTTCTTTTTGGATGCGCCAGGAGGTACTGGTAAAATGTTTGTGATAAAACTGACTCTGGAATCAATTCGATCAAAAAATGATATAGCGTTGGCAATTGCGTCGTCCGGAATAGCCGCAACATTGCTGCCTGGTGGAAGAACTGCTCATTCCGCTTTGAAATTGCCTCTGAATTCGCATTCTACAGAAACTCCCACGTGCAATATTTCCAAATCATCTGGGATGGGTAAAGTATTGCAGCAATGCAAACTTATTATTTGGGATGAGTGCACAATGGCACACAAAAAATCGCTCGAGGCTCTGGATCAATGCTTGAAAGATTTGCGAGGGAAGTCGAAACCCTTCGGCAGCACATTAATATTGCTTGCGGGAGATTTCAGCCAAACATTACCTATAATACCTAGATCAACTCCTGCAGACGAAATGAATGCTTGCCTGAAAAATTCTAATTTATGGGCACACGTAAAAACATTAAAATTAACTACAAATATGCGTGTCCGATTGCAAAACGATGACTCTGGTCAAACATTTTCAGATCAATTGCTGGCAATTGGAAACGGAAAGCTCGCAGTAGACTCAATTTCAGGATGTATACAACTACCTTCTGATTTTCTGTAATTTAGTGACGTCCAAAAATGAATTGATTGAAAAAGTATTTCCGAATATTCTAAAAAATTATAAAAATAATAAATGGCTAAGTGAAAGAGCGATTCTCGCACCCAAAAATATAGACGTCCACGAAATCAACAATATTGTTTTGACCAAGGTTCAAGACCAGGCAGTCCTTTACAAGTCAGTCGACACAGTTTTGGAACCAAATGAAGTGGTTAATTATCCATCTGAATTTTTTAATTCCGTGGATCTTTCAGGGTTTCCACCACACGTGCTACAACTAAAAATAGGCGTACCAATAATACTTTTAAGAAAAAAGCTCAAGGTCAATCATTAGAAAAATGTGGCATAGATCTTAATACTGATTGTTTTTCCCATGGACAATTGTACGTTGCATGTTCGAGGGTCGGTAAACCTGACAATCTATTTATATGCAGCGACAATTGGACAGCGAAGAATGTTGTATATTCGCAAGTTTTACGCAGTTAATTTGTATTGTATCTATCTATCAATCTATCTATATAAAAACGAGTTGTGTGTATGCATGTTTGTTTGTTTGTAAAAAGAGCGTTTGCATATGACGTCATTATTAGTACATACGGCTTTGTATATGCACAGACAATGGGAAAGCCAAGAATGTTGTATATTCGCAATTTTTACGTAGTTTGAAACACATATATAAATCTATCTATATTCACAGGTGGGACACAGGGACACAACTACAATGGTGCGTAACTAATATGGCGCGTAACGACTTATGCGCGCGGGGGGGCTTGGGGGGCACGAAGCGCCCCACCAACTAGGTGTTGGGGTGGCGCGAAGCGCCACCCCAACAGCTAGTATAATTATATATATATATATATATATATATATATATATATATATATATATATATATATATATATATATATATATATATATATATATATATATATATATATATACTAGCTGTTGGGGTGGCGCTTCGCGCCACCCCAACACCTAGTTGGTGGGGGCGCTTCGCGCCCCCCCCCAAGCCCCCCCGCGCGCGTAAGTCGTTACGCGCCATAATAGTTACGCGCCATTGTAGTTGTGTCCCTATGTCCCACCTGTGAATATAGATATATATATATATATATGGTTTTAACTACGTAAAACTTGCGAATATACAACATTCTTTGCTGTCCCATTGTCTTTGCATATAAATAGATTGTCAGGTTATCCCCCTGTTTCCCCCGGTGTCCCCGTTGTAGTTGTGTCCCTGTGTCCCGGTCGTCATTTATATTCCCTGTGTCCCGGGTCCCGGTCATCATTTGTATCCCGGTGTCCCGGTCTGTATATACATTCGTTTTTTAGTTTTGTTTTTCTCCTTTATTTTTTTCCTTTTTTTTTCTTTTTTAGCTTATTTAGATTTTTAGATTTTTTAGTTTTTTTTATTAGTTTTTAGTTTTTATTTCTTTTTAGTTTTTTTGTCCCGGTCGTCATTTATATCCCCCTGTTTCCCCCGGTGTCCCCGTTGTAGTTGTGTCCCTGTGTCCCGGTCGTTATTTATATTCCCTGTGTCCCGGTCGTCATTTGTATCCCGGTGTACCGGTCTGTATATACATTCGTTTTTTAGTTTTGTTTTTCTCCTTTATTTTTTTCCTTTTTTTTTCTTTTTTAGTTTATTTAGATTTTTAGATTTTTTAGTTTTTTTATTAGTTTTTAGTTTTTTTTTCTTTTTAGTTTTTTTGTAGTTTTTACCTTCTTTTTAGTTTTGTTAATTTTTTTTTTTACTTGTGTCCTGGTCGTCATTTATACTCCCTGTGTCCCGGTGCTTTGTTGATTGCTAATCGAACATTCCTTTTGTCCTGGTCGCTTTCTCTTTGAGTGTCGTCATTTATTTTTTTCTTTTTTAGTTCTTTTAGTTTTTACCTTTTTTAGTTTTTTTTTAGTTTTTAGTTTTTTTAGTTTTTTACCTTTTTTTAGTTTTTTTAGTTTTTTAGCTTTTTTATTTTTTTTATTAGTTTTTAGTTTTTTTGTAGTTTTTGCCTTTTTTTTTAGTTTTTTGTCCTGGTCGCTTTCTCTTTGAGTGTCGTCATTTATTAGTTTTTTCCTTTTTTTTTTTAGTTTTTTATTGGTTTTTACCTTTATTTTAGCTTATTTTTCAGTTTTTTCCTTTTTTTTAGTTTTTTTTTATTTTTTATTTTTTTTAGTTTTTTACCTTTTTTTAGTTTTTTTAGTTTTTTTAGTTTTTTAGCTTTTTTACTTTTTTTATTAGTTTTTAGTTTTTTTTTGTAGTTTTTGCCTTTTTTTAGTTTTTTCAGTTTTTTTTTTAGTTTTTTATTGGTTTTTACCTTTATAGTTTTTTTAGTTTTTTAGCTTTTTTATTTTTTTTATTAGTTTTTAGTTTTTTTTGTAGTTTTTGCCTTTTTTTAGTTTTTTCAGTTTTGACGTCACCTAATCCAGTTTTTTCAGGTGACGTCACCTGACACATCCATCCACACATCCATCCACACATCCACAGACAGACAACTTATTTTTATATATATAGATATATATATATATATATATATATATATATACATGCATACATAAATATATGCACACGCTGTTAAGGGGAATCAAACATGATTTTGTTTGAGGACATCATAAACAAGGCACTGGTCTCCCACAAAAAAAAGGAATTATTTCTGCAATAAAATTTTCCACTCTTAATTTAAAAGTTTCTAATGTCAAAAAGACTGAGGTTCTGAGCCCCACGTAGCATTGCAAAGCATTGTGAAGCTGTACAGTTGTATAATTAATATTCTTTGTTTAAGAAAGCAAATGATGGTACAATTATTTTGTTATTGGGAAAATACAGCGGTTTTGTCTCAAAACCTCGCTTGAGGGATGGAAAGACACTGTGCTTTCTTCTAGCGTTCTAAATAAAATTCACCTGACCCAGCCATTAAATAGGATATTAAGTGATATTGCATGAGCTGGAATTGTTAAAATATAACAATTCAAAATAGGGATAAAATCTTTTAATTGACAGTGAACAGATATAGAATTTTTAACTGGATATTTCGAACACATATATATTGCTGCTTTTCATCATCAGCAGTACAACTGCTGCAGTAAAAATTACTCCCTTGACGTTTGATAACTCAGGGTAAAAGACAATCAATGAGCATTAAGCTAAAGAGGCTGTAATTAAACACTAGCATAAATTCAGTCCATATAAAAGCAAATAGGGTCATTTTGAACTACAAAAACTATTTCTTTAGACCCTTTAATTAGTCTAAACTCTAAAGGTACAGGATGACCAGGACCAATATCCCGATAGGTCGGAAATGCTTTATAACACTTCTATATTTAACAATTAAAAAGGGCGACAGAAAGAAAGTAAAGATGATATTTTTAAAATATTACCTTTAACCAAACATTTTTCCTGACATTTTATTATTTCTTTTTCTGTCCTCTTGTTATGTTTCTGTATGCTTTCAATATCTTCCTTTAATAGTTCAATCCTCTTTTTCAAATCCAATTTTCTGCTATTCTAAAAATATGAAAAGAAGATACAATTGACTAAATTAAATTAGGACTGTTCACATCAATCGGTAATTCTTGTACGTGATCATCACATCAACAACAATTGACATCATCAAGAATATTTATGACGAGAATGACATGGAAAAAATAATCAGAGCAATTAAAGAAACAGGACGTTATAAGGCATAGGTTCTGAGTCGACGACCCTGGCTGTATTCATATATTTCAAGTCTGAGGGGGTAAGAATTTCCTTTTTTTTCACTATACGACCGAAACTACTAAATTTGATCAAAGTATTTCTCTTTTTGCTAAAATTGAACTGTTAATACAATTAAGACTTATAATTCATAAACATTGATCTTTAGAAGGGGGATGAGGAGGTTCCTTATCCCCTTTAAACTCTTCAGGAAAATAAGCATTAGAATATTACCAAAAAGATTGACAAAAACTTTTTGACAGCAATCACTTTCTTAGAAGCCAGAAGGACCAGTATATAGTAAAATAAGAGGAAAATTAACGAGACCGATTGGAAAATACGATCGATTAGGATTATTACCAAAAATTAAAACTTTAAAAGACATAGTCAGAACTATTTCCACAATAAGCAGCATTCTCACTATGCTTTCGCTGAGCAATTGGCTCCAAAAACATCCATACACAAAAAAAAATTCAATACAGCCGAAAGGGTGTCTAAAAAAAGATGCGTATCTGTTTATGCCTAAAATGCACCCAGGCATACAATGGAAACAACTAAAAGCTTTTTTCCAGTCTTGTTACTTGTGATAAATAATTTGTCTAGACCTGATTAGCTTAAAGACCACTGTTTAAGGCTTCTTTGAATAATAAAATAGTAGAAAACCAACCTCTGTGACGGGTCAGTGTCTACAGTTATGTAAAAACCAAACAGCAGAATCCCAGAAACTTTTCACCCATCAAAAAATACACTTTGCTGTTTGTTCCAAAAACAAAAACTCACCAGTATGGTCATCCATAAGACAAGTAAACGTGTATTATTTTTAAAAATGCGAAAAAGTTTTGCAAAAAAAGCTACACCACCAAATTCAAAATGACGGAGAACTGTGTAAAACCCCGAGAACGGGGTAGACTATATGTCCATGCCTATGGAAGTATAAGAATTCATGTTTTTCCTCAGATGGACAGTTAGTGATGATTGTTTATTATTTTTTTTCAGTGTGTGGCAGTATTGAGCAAGAAATTGTAGAACAGTAGGAGAATCTTCATTCAAAGACATCTTTAAAGTTCTACAGCCCCTTCCAACCAACACAAAATTGCACCCCAACAAGGTACCAGTTTCTGCCATAATTGGCTGTCAACTGTCATATTTGTAGGAAGAGAGCCAAAATTCTATCGACTGAATTGCGATACACGTATAGATGGTTTAGAATTATCGAAATACATTTATTCATGCAACATCACAGTTTTAAACGTCATGCTGCTTTGCAAAAATACATTCTTCCTTAAAAATATTAAATTAAAAAAAAAACAAGTTTTTTCAACTGAAAGTAAGGAGCAACACTAAAACTTAAAACGGACAGAAATCATCACGAACATAAGAGGGTGACTCCTCCACAACACTTCTCTCTTAACGCTAAAGGTTTTTAGTACTAGAGAAATAAGCTTCTTAGTGTTCTAATTAAACTAATATAATGTTCAGGAATCGTTCTTAAAAGATTAGGACAGAATTTAAACTTTAGCATAAAGAGCGAGATGTTGTGGAGGAGTAACCCCCTCATACACGTAATAATTTCTGTTCGTTTTAAGTTTTAATGTTGCTCCTTACTTTCAGTTGAAAAAAACATAAGAAAACAAAACATAAGAAGAATTTCTTATAGTAATTCAAACAAACTGCCCCAGTGCAAAATTCCCGTGAAAAAGTTGCCCCCTGGAAACTTCTCTCTCCATGGAAAATTATCCCCGAAGAAAATTCCACCAACAGACCCGCCCCTCGAAAAATGTATGCATACTTTCCAATAACAAATACTATAAGTAAACAATAGGCAAATTTTATAACTTAAAAAGACTTATCCCCAGGGGCTGTGGGAGAATCATGATATCCCCAAAGGCATAGTTATTCGGCCTTTCAACTATGCTGAACAAAATGGCTATCTCAAAATTTTGACCAGAAGATTTTGAGAAAAAAGGGGCATGGGAGGGTGCCAACTTGCCCTCCAATTTTTTGGTCACTTAAAGAACTTTTTATTTCCGTTTGAATAAGCCCTCTCACGATATACTAGGACGATTGGGTGGATACGATCACCCAAGGGGAAAAACAAACAAATAAACACGTATCCGTGATCTTTCTTCTGGCAGAAAATTCAAAATTTCACATTTTTTTAGATAGGCACTTAAAACTTCCATCGTAGGGTTATCTGATACGCTGAATCTGATGATGTGATTTTCATTAAGATTCTATGAATTTTAGGGGGTATTTCCTCCTTTTTCAAAAATTAGGCAAAATTTCCCAGGCTCGTAACCTTTGACAGGTAAGATTAAACTTATTGAAACTTGTATATTTGAAACCAGCACAAAACCCCAAATCTTTTGATATATCTATTGGTATCAAAATTCCGTTTTTTAGAGTTTCGGTTACTATTGAGCCGGGTCGTCCCTTACAAATTCGTTACCACGAACTGTTGGATATGGAGTCCCTACAGCACGAACATCTATTCTATATTGTTTATAATACTAATGGTTATGCAGTAACTGCACGGTTACGCACTAAATAGTAGTGAGCGGGCAAGTGAACATATCTTTTCAGGGTGGAGGGGTAAGTTAAAGCTCAAGAACTGTATATTTGGCCCAAAATTTTAACTTTTCATGACAGTTTGTTGATATCAATTAAATAAAAAGTTTTTTCAACTAAAAGTAAGGAGCAACATAAAAACTTAAAACGAAGAGAAATTATTCCTTTTACGAGGAGGGAGGCTCCTTCCTTATCGCTTGCTGTTTAGGCTAAAGTCTTAAAACTTTAAAAGTACTTCTCATTCAAATTCAACGGCTTTTGTATTTGAGCCTTCTTTGTGAAACTTATTTTTTATTTAATTTCTGACCTTCTGTCAAATCATGTCAGGAAATCCCCATCTTTTATCGTGCAAATTTTCCCCACGGAAACCTTCCTTCTGGTGGAAATTGCTTCCATAAAAAATACACCACCCCCCCAGCCGACACATTTACGTGTGTTTACCAATAACATATACCATAAGTAAACAACAGACAAATTTAATAACCTATAGCCCATTCCTCAGGGACTGTGGGTGGTAATGTAATCCCCAGAGACATAGTTATTGGACCTTTCACTTATGCTAAATCACATAGCTATTTCAATACTTTGATCGGATGTTTTTGGGAGAAAAGAAGCGTGGGAGGGGGATAAGTTCCCCTCAAATCTTTTGGGTCCCTTGAAAGGGAAATAGGAATTTTGATCAATGTTCAAATGAACCCTCTCCCAATCTTCTAGAACCATTGGTCGGACACGATCACGAAAAAAAATATAATAATAACAAATAAACACGCATCCGTTATATTCCATCTAGGAAAAAATAAAAATTCCATATTTCTGTAGATAGGACTTTGAAACTATACAGTAGGGTTCTCTTATATGCCGAAACTGATTGTAAGATTTCCATTACAATTGCTTGGTTTTTGGGTGTTTCCTTTTTTTCAAGAATTAGGCAAGTTTTCTAAGGCCTGTACCTTCTGATGAGAAACATTAAACTTAATAAAGTTTACATACTTGGAATCAGCATAAGAAATCAATTCTTTTGACGCATTGATTGTAATCAAAACTCCTTTTATAGAATTTTAGTCCCAACTGGGCCGGGTCGGTCCTTACTTGAATTAAATAAAAAAAAACTTTTTCTAACTGAAAGTAAGGAGTGACATTAAAACTTAAAACGGACAGAAATTACTTCGTATATGAAAGGGGCTGGTCCCTCCTCAACGCCCCGCTCTTTACGCTAAAGTTTGACACTTTCTCTCAACTCTACTTTTTAAAACAGTAACAAATTTTAGCGTAAAGAGCGGGGGCTTGAGGAGGGACCAGCCCCTTTCATATACGAAGTAATTTCTGTTCGTTTTAAGTTTTAACGTCGCTCCTTACTTTCAGTTAAAAAAAAACTTGTTTTTTTTTTATTTAATTTCTGAACGATTTTGAATTAATGGATGTTTTGATTTTGGCTCTCCGCATATGAATAATTAAAATGAAATTTGTATGTTGATTTTTTTTGGCTAAATGGCTTTCTCATAGGTTTGATCGAATGATTTTGGGAAAAAAGGACTCAAGACAACCAGCAAATAAAAAAAAAAAACAAGACAAACCTATAAACTGAGCAACAGTAAATGGCCCCCTTTCGTCGTAATTCTAGAAAGGACAATCCATCGATAACTACAAAAACGCAAGAAAATCACCAAATCCGAAAAGCAACAACAAAAAACACAGAACTAGAAACAGAGCAACAAATTACCCTTTTCGTCGCAATCCTGGAAGGGACAATCCATCGATTATTAAAAAAACTCAAGAGAACCAGTAAATAAAAAAAAAACAACAAGACAAACCTATAAACTGAGCAACAGTAAATGGCCCCCTTTCGTCATAATCCTGGAAGGGACAATCCATCGATTATTATAAAAACTCAAGAGAACCAGCAAATAAAAAAAAAAAAAAAAAGACAAATCTATAAACTGAGCAACAATAAATGCCCCCCTTTCGTTGTAATCCTGGAAAGGACAATCCATCAATAACTATGACGGATCGAGTTTTTGAGAGTTTTAAGAGATTGTTGTCCATATTTTCATTTTTTTTCACATTTTTCATTGTTTTCCCGGATTTAATAGATCCATAATAACAAAAGTTCAACGTCGAGAGCAGGATGGCACAACGATAACGTTTTCACGCACACTTGGGGGCTATGTTGACTAGGGACATACTAGCTCTCGAGGATTTTAGGTGATTATTTTCCATATTTTAACAAATGTTTCATATTTTTAATATTTTGTTTGGCTTATGGATCGAGGTGTTGAGAATTTTAAGAGACTGTTTTTCATATTGTGATGTTTTTTTCACGTTTTCTTTGTTTACCCGAATAAAGACCTATTCATAGAGATCAAGACCAGTACACGAAGATCAATAGCCAAGATGAACCATAAGCAAGGACCAAACATAAAAAAATTAAAACAAACTGTAGAAATCAAAGAAAATCCGTAGAAATCCTAAGCACTCCACAGAAATCAAGACCGATTCGTAAATTAAAGACCAAGATATTCAAACCAATACGTAGAAATCGAGACGAATTCATAGAAATCAACAGCAATCATTAAAAATCCAGTGCAATTCATAGAAATCATGGCCAATCCGTACAAATAAGGACTAATCCGTAAAAATCCAGACCGATCCATAGAAATCAGGATCAAACTGTAGAGATCAAGGACAATTCATAGAAATCCAGACCAATCCATAGAAATTCAATCTGATCCATAGAAATCAAGATTACAATGTAGAAATCGAGGAAAATCCATACAAATCTAGACCGATCCGTAGGAATCAACACCAGGCCATAGAAATCAAGACTGGCCACCAGAAATCAAGACTAATCCTTAAAAATCAAGAATCCCTCATAAAATGCGAAGAAATCTACAGAAATCAAAACCAATTGGTAGAAATTAACACCACTCTGCAGAAATCTGGACCGACTCGTAAATTTAAAGACCAGGAATTCAGACTAACCCACAGAAATCAAGGCCAACTTTAAAAATCAGGACCATCCCATAGAAATCAAGGCCAGTTTCTAAAAATCAAGACTAACTTGAAGGAATCAAGAAACCAATTTGTAGAAATCAAGACCAAACCGTAAAATTCAAAGAGAGCCATAGAAATCCATATTAGTCCGTAGAAATCAACACCACTCTGTAAAAATCAAGACCATTTAGTAAAATTAAAGACCGGGAAATTCAGACCAATCCCTAGAAATCCAAAGGAATTCATAGAAATCAGCACCAACCGATAGAAATCAAGGTCAGTCTCTAAAAATCAAGACTAATCCGAAGAAATCAAGAGTACAATCTCTAGAAATCCGGAACAACCCATAAAAATCATGGCCAATCTGTAGAAATCAGGACTAATCCGTAGCAATCAAAACCAGTCCCTAGAAATCAAGACCTATCCGCGGAAATCTAAACAAACTATAGACATCAAGACCAGTCCGTAGGAATAAAGACCAACCCGTAGATATCCTCTACCGAGAACAATGAAAATGAAAAAGGATTTGAATCAGCTTTATATGTAAAAGTAAGAAGAACAGTGAAAATAAAACGGGATTTGAACAGCTATGACCATTAAAAGCATCAAGAACAGAGTCAACAAAATGAGATTTACTTGTTTTGACGTCTGACAACACACACATGAAATGAACATTTGAATCAATTTTATCAGTTAAAGTATGAAGAACAATAAAAATGAAATGGGAGTTGAAACAGATTGATCTTTATTTTACTTTTATTGGTAAGATCGATTAAAATCTCACTTCATTGTCTCTATTCTTGATACTTTTTCAGGTTAAACCGATTAAAGTCCTCTTTTAAAAGTACCATAGTTTTTGGTTCTTTTACCGGTCAAATCGATTCAAATCACTTTTTAATTTTCATGCTTCTGGCTACTTTTAATGATCAATCTTTTTAACCCCCCTTTCATTTTCATTGTTCTTGGTACTGCAATTGACCGAACTGATTCAATCGTCATTTCATTGCTTCTGTTGTTGGTGCTTTAAATGGTCAAAAAATTAAATCCATTTCGTTGTCCTTGATACTTTTACTGATCAAACTTATTCAAATGCTGTTTCATTTTTACTGTTCTTACTACTTTTACAGATCAAATCGATTAAGATCCCTTTTCATTTTCATGGTTCCCGACACTTCTATACATAAAATTGATTCAAATCTCGTTTTATTTTCAATGTTTTTGATAGATAATTTATACAAGTTGGTCTTGATCTTTACAGATTGGTCTCTATTTCTTGATTTCTGGTCATGATTTGTATCAAGAAAATATTCCAGGAATGATAATGTGCATCACAGGGTCCCATGGGTCAGTCACAGAGTGGTACAAGCCGGAAATTGCTATGGAGTATCAAGGTTTAAAAATTAAATAGTGAGTCCCACTGTTAAAAAAAACATCGGTCTGGATGTTCAAACGTTTGAACCGCTTAAATGACGATGATGGGTGCCATGGATCAAGCGTAGAGTGCCACGAGTCATCAGAAGAAACGCTATTGGGAATTTTCCTGAAAGTTTAAACGGTCGATTTTGGTTTATAAGGTTTGTACGGTTATCTTTTGTTGGAAAACTATTGAAAATGCTTTAGAAATGATAATGTATGTCAGAGGGTGTCCTGGGCCTGTTACAGAGTGGCCGGGAATTGCCATGGGTGATCACGAACGGTTTGGCTTGCGAAAACACAAACCAATGGAGTTGAAATACAATTTTTTATCAAAAAACGTCTGAAAAATGCTTTAAGAATAATAATGTGTGCCAGACGGTGACACGAGCCAGTCAAAGAGTTGAACAGGCCAGGAATTGCCAGGAAATAGCAACAAAAAATGGAAATAAGTCTGGCGTCTTGTGCCCCCTTGAATTTAGCTATAATTACCAATCTGCACCCTCAAACACATCTAGATTTATTGATAAAAAGCTACCGTAGTCAAGCAGTATTACATTTTTGATATCGTTGGTATATTTACAGCGAATTCCTCAACAAATTCGAGTTCTGAGTTCTTTAATTAACAATAAATTTCATAAACAAAAAATTACTTCAAGACAATCTCCTCCATAAGCCTCCAGGGCCAGGAAAGAGCAGGGGAGAAAAAAACAACAACACAAAAAAATGTAAACAAAATCCAAACAAATTGAGTCGCCCACCTTAATAATCCCAAAAATGACAAGCTAGGCAGGGGTAGCATATGATTTCACCAACTCAAATAAATATCAACTTAATCCAGAGACATCAACTCCAAAGGAAATGAGAATAAAAACAATTATTTACTAGCTAGAAAATCTCTAACATAATTTTTGAGCATACCATACGAGTGGCAGCTTCGTACGAGCTCTGGGAGCATGTTCCACATCCTGTTGCAAGCTGTCAGAGGGTTGAAGTTAGACCTCACTGATGAAGTATGAAGATCCAGTAAATTGTTGGAAGTGCGGAGATGATAAGTCGATTGATCAGAAACAAAAGATATATTATTACATAGGACAGCAGCGAGATGTCCGTGCAACCGTAAAAAGATGAAAGAAGAACAAGAAAGAAAATAAAGAGATTTCAAATCAAGCAAGGGTTTAAGAGAAGATCGGTTAGTTTTCTGAATAAGAGTCCTTGCTTTATCATAAAGTTTTGAAAGTGGCTTCAAAGACGAGGGAAAAGTTGACATCGAAATAACAGAACAATATGAAACATAAGACTGAACTAGACTGCACAACAAGATTCTAAGAATCCACCCTGGAAATATGAATTTGAGCTTTCTAAGGTTTCCGACACTCCTGGAGACTTTCATTTTAATCAAGTCAATGTGATGCTTGAAGGAAAGATTTTCGTCAAGCAAGATGCCTAGAAATGAAACGTAACGATCCTTAGGTCTACTTGAAGAACCTCTTGATACACGTATTTCATTTAAGTCAGGGCAAGCCTTTGAGACTCTGAAGAAAATGTGAAAGCATGACTTTCCGACATTTAAGGCAAGATAACTTACATCAAACCACTGGATAAATCTTTCGAAAAGGGCTATCATCTTTGAACGAAGATCACACTCAGTTCTATCAGTTGTGCCAAGAGTACTGTCATCAGCAAAAGCAATAAGTATATCCGGTAAGGACAAACTCCTTTCACAATTAGTAACAGATACTGGTTGACAAAGACGACAGCAGATGGTAGGTTTCAAATTTTTAACCACATTAATAAGGTCATTGACGTCAATTAAAAAGAGTATCAGCCCAATGACAGATCCTTGTGTAACGCCAAACTCTATTGCAAAAGGGTTAGAAAACTACAGATCAACCGAGATGACTCGACCAGATAAATATGATAGAAAATATGAATAAGCATTCCCTCTTATACTAATATGGAACAGTTTCAAAAGAAGAATCTTGCGTTTTGATGAGTCAAATGCTTCTCGAACATCAAGAAAAAGAGCAGCAGGTATCAGACCAGAGTCAAGAGTGGAATTTAAATAATTCAAGGGAGTTGCACATGCATGCTCAGTTGAGTGCTTTGCCCTAAAACTAAGCCGAAAAATCATGAAAAAAGTGTTAAGAATAAAGAAAATCTGAAGTCGAGAAAGCATAGCTTTTTCAAAAATATTACTAAACAATGATAAAAAAGATATGGGGCGATAACTTGCAGCATCATTAATTGATCCACCTTTAAAATGAATGATAACATGAGTGCGCTTTAGAACACTTGGGAAGACATTCAAAAGAAAAATTGACAAGTCTCGTGAGGGCAGACGCGATGACAGGAAGAATGAACTTGACAAACTTAGTCGGAATACGGTCTGGGCCAGAGGATGAAGAACCCATCAAACCATTGACAATTCTGGCTATTTCAGCTTCAGCTTCATTGGAACCACAGGTTCCAATGCCATTGATTTAGGACAAGACGGTCCAAGGTATTAGCAAAATATGAAGTAAACGCATCTTGAACTTTTAGCTCACCCTCTACATTTTTGCCGTCAATCACAACACTTGAAGGGACAGAAGGAGGCAGAAAAGATGGCCTGGTAACAGAATTGATCACTTGCCATGTCTTCCTAATTTCTTTACCGCACGCAGAGAATTTTCTATAATAAAATAACGATTTGGCCTTTCAGCAAAGCGAATTGTAAACTCTTCTATAAGCTTTGAAAATTTGAAACCGAAAATCACGCGAAAATGGCTATAAGGATCTGTAAGCCTTCCAAATATTGTTTTTCTTCCTCTAAATTTTAAGGAGTCCAGGAGTCAACCTAGATTCAAAGGGGCTGTTCTTTTTGATGCCGGATTCAACTGGGATGTGTCAAATGTGACCAAGGTAATTTCTTTCAAAGAGTCATAAAACGAATTAAACAAAGAATCTATGTCAATCAATCAATCAATTTATTGATACTAAAAGAAAAAACTATTACAAAAGTAAAGTGGTTACTAGGCCCAAGAAGCTTTGCTTGTAATGGACCACAGAGAACAAGAATAAAACACTACTATAAAATATATACAAAAAAAAAAAAAAAAAAAAAAAAAAAAAAAAAAAGAAAAAAAAAACACTGGAACAAGACAAGGACATTGAATAGATAGGATATTTAACAGATAGAAGATTTAGAAGGAGATTAACATATAGCTGAAAATGATTTTAAAAGAAGAGAAGAGACATACAAATTAGGAAAGGATTAATAAAGAGAGAAAAATTATTGAATTGGAAATACCCGACGAAATAATGCCTTTGCAGAAAGAAAAAGAGGGACATCCGAAGGGATGGAGTTCCATAATAGAATTGATTGATATACTGGAGACCTCTGGCTTGCTGTAGAAGATCGCTTTGGTAAAATAAATCGTCGAGAAGAATTACGTAAAGAAGAAAAGTACCTACCTGAGCCTGTCCGTGAGAAAAACTGCTGTAGGGGCGGTGGGAGAGTACCTAGAAAAGCAGAATGCGCAAAATAAAGGGTACTTTTACCTATAATATGATCCAGCGGAGCTATTCCAGTATCATTATAAAGATCAGAGGAAGGGTAAAGCCGAGGGAGAAGAAAAGTAGCCTTCACTGCCCTATTTTGGGCTCTTTGAAGTGAGCAGAGAAGAGATTTATTATTATTACCCCAGACAGAGCAGCAATAAGAAAGGTAAGGATAAATAAAAGCATAATAAAGAGAAACCATAATATCAGGAGGAAGAAATGAGTTAATCCGGTGCAACATTGAAGACTGGCGGAGGATTAAGGAACGGGTGTGAGTTATATGCGGTTTGAAAGAAAGAAAACAGTCAAGATACACACCAAGAAATTTCACCACAGTAGCTTGTGGTATAATATCATTCCCAAAAGTCAGGGTGATTGGCTCCTGTACGTCTCGCATACGGTAAGGGGTCCTGAAGTTGACAATGGCACTCTTTCGGCTGTTAAGAGCCATACCATTTGACCAGCACCAATCCTTTATTTTATCAAGAAGACCTTGAGCCATAGAAGTGGCAGATGGCAGGTCCACCGCAGCAATGAAAAAGTTACTGTCATCAGCAAAAAGAACAGGGTGAACATGGGGATGAAGACCATCAACAAGATCATTGATGTAAATTAGAAATAAAAGTGGACCAAGCACAGAGCCTTGAGGGACACCTTTCAATACAGGCAAAGTAGAGGAAGAAGTACAGTTAACCAAAACATACTGAGATCTCTCTGAGAGGTAGGACCTAAACCATTCTAGTGGGACTCCATGCACTCCAAATAAAGATAGTTTAGACAAAAGAACATTGTGGTCAACCATATCAAAGGCCTTAGAAAAGTCGAGAAATAGACCCAAAACACACAAGCCCTTGTCCAGATTAACACGCACAAACTCAGTTGCATCAGAAAGTGCGTGCAAGGTAGAGAATGAGGGACGAAAACCATACTGATGGTTAGTGATGAGAGGATTTCCAGCAGTCGAATTAGTACTAAATACAAATGAAGAGAGTCGACGATACACTACTTTTTCAACAACCTTTGAGATGACGGGAAGAAGAGAAATAGGTCTGTAATTTGAAATTAGAGAAGAATCACCTTTTTTATGCAAGGGTACAACGGTAGCAACTTTAAATAAATGAGGAAAAATACCAGAAGAAAGAGAGAGGTTAGTTATATGTGAGATGGGATGAGAAACAAACTGACTGATTTTTTTAAGGACATTATTACTCAAACCAAAACTATCAACTGAACAACTAGTTGGAAGTTGAGAAATAATAATAGAAATCTCAGTAGTACTACATGGGGAAAGGAAAAAAGACTTCTCTGTCATAGGAAAACAACTTACTCTACTCAGGGGTGGAATGAGAACTGAGGGAAGTGTGGTGAAATACGAATTGAAGGCACTTGCTAAGGATTTTTTATCCACAACAGATCCATCAGCTTTCCTATAAAGAGATGGGGAAGATTGTTTGAGTTTCTTACGGGAGAGAGCTTCATTAATTACAGTCCAAACCTTGCGCAAATTCCCTTTACACTCATTAATTCGACGTGAAAAATACAGCTTTTTTGCTAAGCGAACTGAAGAAGTGAGCACATTTTTGTAATGTTTATACTTCAGAAGATCTTCCTGTGTCTTACTTTTACATGCAGCCTTGAACAAAGACGCCTTCATATGGGTTGCATTGATCAGACCTCTAGACATCCATGGGCATTTAGGTGTAAAATTCCTTGGCCTCTTTCTAAGAGGAAAATGCTTATCCAACAGAGTGCCCATACGACACAAAAATAATCTAGTTGCACAATCAGCATCATTAGCTTCAAGAACACTAGACCAATCATTACTCTGAAGACTATGTATTAAATTAGAAATTTCTCTATCTGTAAAAGTTCTAAAAGAAGACTTGCCTTTCTCATCCATAGTAATCTCTGTTTTAGGCACAGATAGTGATAGATAAATAGGGAAGTGATCAGAAAGATCAGTGAAAACAAGACCAGACGAGAACTTCAAATTAGGAGAAAGAGAAGTGAAAATATTATCTATTAAAGTGGCAGAATTTCTTGAAGGGTCAACGCGTGAAGGAAAAAAAATTGAAGGAAGTAGCCCAGAAGAAGAAAATACATCAAAAAGATGGTCACATTCATCATTTGATCCAACATTTAACATATTACAATTAAAGTCTCCCAAAACACAAATCCGTTTTTTAGAGAAAGTCCCCACACCAGAAAGCTGATCAAGCAAATCACAGAACAGATGTGTTGGAAAAGGAGGGGGCTTATAAAACAAACAAACAGTATCACATGCAACCTGGCTTTTCAGATCAATAACAAGAGAATAAACTGTCCTACTATTAGACACCACCGATGTAAACAAGGATTCAAGATCAGATCTTCTACAAAATTCAATACTAGATTTTATGAACAAAGAAATACCCCCAGAACACTTTGTTACCATTCTAGGGACATGAATAGCAATATAACCATGCATGTCATAAGCTGTAAAATTATCACTGTCAGATAACCATGTTTCCGTCAAGCCTATGACATCAAAAGGGCAAGAATTATCAGACCACAGATACGATTTAAGAGTGTCCCACTTATCTCTTATCCCACGCACATTCAAACAAAAAACATTAAAGCAACTGTTTGAAGAGAGTGAGGGCATAATATTATCACAATAATCAATGGTGGTGTGATAATTACAGCTAGAACTAACCATAGATTCAAGGAGAGGGTCAGAAGTGTGTGCCTCTTGTTTACCAGCACTACTTGGTTGATCAAATATAACTGAATTAAGAATAGAAGAATTCATAAGGAAAGAGAAATCACCCATATTTATCTCAGACATATAAAACCTTCACAAATGACACACTATCCATAGTACACTTGAAGGTAATGGAATCATAAACAAAGAAAAAGAAATATCAGTGGGATGGCAGATATTAACCAAAGAAAGGGGTCAAATAATGTGGCACCAATCAGGAAAAGATGAGCTGTGAGTGTTAAGGCATGACAAACAATGACAGAAATTAGGCTACATAAAGGCAATAGGATCTCAAACAAATATAAAGAGACATTAGTAGGATGGCTCATAATATTTGAAGAATAGGCTAAATTTACAATATGGGACCAGTAAAATTTATGTGAGCTGTAAGTGTGCTGACATGACAAAAGTGTGATAGAAAATAGCATACATGAAGGTGATAGGAACACAAACAAATACAAATAAATATCAATGGTAAGACACACAATATTCAAAGTATAAGACCAAAATAGATTTGAGCAATCAAAATTATGTGATCTGCATGTGAACACACAGAACAAAGATATGGTAGAATTAAGGCAAAATAAATTTGTCAAAGTACTGGCCAAAAGTATAATGTGGAGCCAGTCAAGATTATAAGAGCTGCAATTATGCTGACATGACAAAAATATGATAGAAATTGGCCTACATGAAGGTGAGAAAGTCAAAAACAAAAATAAAAAAAATTCAGTAGGATGGCATATATTAATCATAATATTGGCCCAAAATATAATATGGGAACAGTCAAAACTCGATGAGCTGCAAGTGTGCAGACACAACAAGAACGTTCTAGAAGCCATGCAACATGATGGTGATAGGATCACAAACAAACATAATGAAAAATCAGTGGAAAGGCACATATTAATTAAAGGAGTGGCACAAAATATAATGTGTAACCAGTTAAAATTATGTGAGCTATAAGTATGCTGACATGACAAGAGTAAAACAGAAAGCAAACTACATGAAGGTGGTAGAATCACAAACAAACATAGAGCAATATTAGCGGGAAGGGACATATCATCCAAGGTATTGCCCCAAAGCATAATATAGCACAAGTCAGAATTATGTGAAGACAGTGAAGAGTGAAAAAGGAAAAATGTAAGAACATAAAATAAATTCATACAAAAACAATTCAACATATTATAACAAAGTGAACTAAAATCCATCACTTCAATTCTCTGCATTTGCAGCACACAAATCAATTTCATCCTGATCACTGAACTTAACTACTCTTCCAGACTGAGTTTTATACAGGATATCACCTTTACTGGACCAAACATTACGTAAACCAAGCTTTGACTTGGCATATGAAAGAAGCTGTAAGCGTGGTTTTGTAAGCATCTCAGAAAATAGTGTCCCAGATCCTTTCAAATCCTTCTTTTGTCTGAGAAGCAGTTGGCGAATTTGTAAATTACAAAATTCTACAACTATGGGTCTGGGTTTGGCAGATGGTTTGTCAATTCTTTTGGCTGATACAACATCAGACTGGGTAATTGGTATGCCAGGAAATTTCACAGCACATAGTGACATGAACTGACTTTCAGTGTTTTCAATGGGGGCATCTTCTTTCACCCCAAAGACAATAATTTGGTTGCTCAAAGCCTGCTGTTCAAAACGATCATTTAATCTTGCCAGGTTAGACTGGATAGGCTTGAAAGAGCTCTCAAGGTCTTTCATTGATGACCCTAGAGTAGTCAAAGAAGATTCAATTGAAGATATGCGTTTATTATAGCTTTCAAGGGTCTTATCAACTAGACTACTAAGATCTAGACTGAGGCCAGCATACACATCCTGCTTGATTGCATCCAGCTTATCTGAAGAAATAGTGGCATCATGTTGAATGAATGCCTGTTCCTCTTTCATTTTGGTCACAGCCTCATCTACCTGGGTAGAGATCTTGGCCAATATGAGGTCATCAAGTAACCCTTTCACTGAAGATTTAAGGCTGTCAGGATGCAGTGAATCTGCTAACATTTTGTGTTTAATTTTTATATTATTCATGTGGCTAGTCAGGATGAGTATTTGCTCTGAGACAGATTCTGATCCAGAGAATTGGAGTGAGCTGTCTGACCTAAGTTCACGGGGTGGCTTGATTTGACCTTTCATTACTTACTTAATGTGAACAACAAGACAGGTACAGAGTAAGCAGTAGTATATGGCAGGCTGGGTATAAGGCAGGATATGGTTCACAATCTAGCAGCAAATTTCAAATAACAAAGCAGGAGCAAATTAAAATTAGCATAGGTCTCACCTGATGAGTCCCCTCTTACACCCCAGGGGTAGGGGCTGCTAAGTATGCCTGCCTTTACCCACTGGTAGGCAGGCAGAACCAGTACTTCGGGCTGCTTAAAGCGTTGTTGGTAATGCCACAAGACTTCAGATTACTCCAGTTAATTAAAAAACTAAAAAAAAAATAAATAAATAAAAAAAAAATTAAAATAAAAAAAAACAGCTTATGTTGTTAGTTTTGACGGCATAATTACTTTAAACGGAACCTTATCCGTGCTTTTAAATTGAGCCCTGTTTTTAAACGGAGGCTTATCCCTGGATTCCATGACATCCCTATTCCATCATTCCATGACAGCCAGCAGGTGTGTTATCTCAGAGAGAATGTTTTCTAAGAGATACAGCTGAATGGTACGTAATTAAAGTTAAGGATGAAGCAATCTTGCCTGACTGCTTCAGTATTGAAAAAGAGTTCAGTGTTTCAACATCAAGAATGTTATTCTTTAGTAACGGATGCTTTTACTTTATTGGATAATCAAGATGCTTATAATGGCAAAACTGAGCCTAGAGTGCCCGTTGCTGCAGTAAAAATTACAAGGGGTCGCCGGTTAACCATAAAATGGGACGGCATGTTTCCGCGACGCGTTATATAATTGAAAAAATACGAATCGGAAGAACATTCATGTTTTGCAGTAAAAATTGATGCATATACTATGATTACAAGACGAATTAAAGGCACTAGTGAAAAATAGTAGACAACCATCTGAATTAATCTATTAAAAAAAGGAATGAGTTTGTTACTAGTGAGATCTACGGTTAGCCTGTAATCGGTAGCGAGAGTGTCAGGATTAAAATGACTGGATTTGAGAAACAAGTTCAAGTTCAAGTTCTATTTATTTTCATAAAATAACAATAACAAAAACAATATCCCAAAGGACTCAATGGCCCGTTATTTGGGAAAAACAAAGAATCATACGGAAATAAGTGACTTTAGAAAAATGTTTGATTCTAGATGATAGTTTTCTAGAGTTATCTTTTGAAAGGAAAATATTTTCTCAAATAATGCTTAACGATATAATGAAAATGAGTGTTCGTCTTTGGACTATTGTATGAAACTTTTACGTCGTAGCCCAGATACATTTACTGAATTTATTGATATATTAATTGAAACAAAAAAAATGATATTGTAATTTTACTATTAATCACTACCTAGACAGCCATTTTGCCCGGCAGCAAGAAATAAGTTGAAATTAAGAAAACTGTCCGAACGGGTTTAATTAGTTTATGTGTGACGCAACTTGATTGCTCCACCTCCTAGAAGACTTTCATTTTCCCAAGTCTGTTTCTTTTTGGAAGTGAAACGGCCAACATTACATACATTGAGCTGCTAGTCATCCTTTGAGAATTGTACTTTTGTTGATGACTACAATGAAGTGAACATTACGTAATTTATATAAATTGCACAGATGATATGTTGTGCAAATTGAAGACTTAATTCCTGTCGAGAAGGGATTTGTGACTCTCACATTAGAGTTTTCCTATGCTCCAATTGTCACTGTGATAAATGTGATCAATGGGAGAAATATTTACCCTGGTAGGATTGGATAAAACCTTAAACGTGAATTCAGTTTATTTTTAAGAAGATTATTTTTAAGAGTATACGCTTCAGTTGCTTGAATACCAAGACAGTCTGGTTCTTACGACATCACTGTGAAGATATTGGCTATTATAATTACAAACCTACACATTGCTTGAAATAAGCAAATTGAAACACGTGAAATTTATAATATGAATCAGAATAGTATTATTGACTTTACGAAGCGATATTCTAAAATAAAGTTACGCTATAATGTAGAAAATATGATCCTATTTTTGCATGCCAAGATGAATCCTGACAAGCTGCCGCCCCTTATAATTAACGATGCTTGCCTACACGAAGAAGAAGAAATCTAAAGGACACAGTGCTTTGTACATACAAGTTTTATTTATGAACAAATTTTCAAATATTTGTGACGCATTTCACTCTTAGGGCACTAAAACTTATATTATATTGGTAGGAGAGAGAATTTTCAACTAGAAAGTCGCTCAATCGAGGATTGTCACCATAAATGCCATAGAATTCGCTGTAAGTATATCTGCGACATCGAAAAAATAAAATAAGATCTTGCACTCGCTTTCAATTTTGAATAATAAATTTTCCGCTTTACTCAGAAGTTAATAATGTGAGGCGTGTAGAAAGAATACAGTAGGCCAAGAGGTTCAAAAAATTCAATATTATTCACTGTTTGAAAGATGCGTAGCCTGTAAGTACTGTTAAAAATGGTGAGGGTATTGTTAACACTTTGAATATGGTCCAAAAAACCCAAGAGTATGCAGTAGAACTTGTATTTGGACATGTAAGGATCCAAATTGAATACATTGATTATTTGATGTGTTCAAGGTGCAAGGTCTAATAGAACACTTCATTGGGGGTAACTACCCGATCGGTTTCAAATTGATTTGGCGAGATTAATGCAATACTCTCCTCTAATGCTTCGGCAAAGGTAAAGTCTTAACGTACTGTATCCGTTCGAACAATAGTCGTATCCTGAGTACGGGACAAATCCAATGCAATGATAAGATGATACTAATACAAACATTCCTTGGATTATACAATTTTCAAATAATTGTGGATCACGATCTAGGGATTACATTGTCAATTCATATAAAGTCCTGTACGATTTATCAAACCATAGGTTGTAGAGTGGAACTCCATTTACTTTACATACAAGATATGAAAATCCAAATATTTCAAATTTATGTGGAGAATTTGTCCAAGAACCAACAACACTGGCATGTTTTACAAAAGCCAAACCAAGTTTTGAATTTCAACATTGATAAATGATGAGTCAGTGTAGGTAGGTTTATCTGTAGCAAAATGTCGTTGATTCATGATTGAGTGAAAAACGAGTAATTTGATATTATTTCAACTAGCTCTTAATTTTTCAATTAAAAAAGCAAAAGAACTCATAACTTCTTATTTTCGTACATGAAGTATTGCCAAGGTGACAGAGACTTACATCGGGTGCAGTGCCAACGACTTTTCACAAAATAAAAAAGGACGGAGCAAGTTCTATTTTTATATCAATCTTAATATTGGGAGTTAAAATCACATGATTTATTTTCTCAACCAAGCGTAAATCTTTAGTTGTCGCATCTCTAAGTATACTGCTAGTGTCAGTGTCCGTTTTTATATTTATATCCAATAGCCATGCCTCTCAAAAGCATATAGGACAATAGAGTCATCAACATGAATTGCATATAAATTGCATAATTTGAAAGATTGTTGCTTATGCTCACCAGCGTTCCATTATGTAGACACTCAGTTGCCTATACAAATTGTGTAGTACACAATTTTGTATAGGATAGCCCCTCGGCTGCATTCGGTTTTTTATTGTTAGATTTTTTGACAAGGACATGCAAATCTGTAAATGTGGAAGTGAAATCTATGACATAATTTTCACTGGAATAAATTTGGAAATTTACATTTTCAGAGAGCAGTTGTTGCGGATAAAATTGTACATAGTAACGATGCTTTACACTCACATCAACATTTTCCGAATTTAATAAATTTAGGGATAAATAACTTCGAAGACCACACTGCCTTTCCATAAAATAGGGATGAAACCTTTTTATTGACAGTAAACAGATATAAAATTTAACTGGATATTTCGAACACATATACAGTGTTCATCATCAGCAGTAAAACTAAAAGACATGAATAAAACCAAACAAAATTTATACCTAATAAACTAATTACATAGTTTATTGCTCTTATTTTTTTCAATGCAACAGCAGACGCCAATCTCTTGGACCTTTTGGTTCCGGTTCATTAGATTTATCTGACATATTCCGTTGGCAGAGGTCATAGGTTTTAGGTGAGGTGATATTTACTTTATCTGACCTCATTAAATTATCATAAATTGAACTCAATCCAAATTCACTTGTATCTCTCAACAAAATCAAAAACTCAACCAAACAAAATTTATACCTAATAAACTAATTACATATAGTTTATTGCTCTTATTTTTTTCCATGCAACAGCAGACGCCAATCTCTTTGACCTTTTCGGTTCCGGTTCATTAGATTTATCTGACATATTCCGTTGGCAGAGGTCATAGCTTTTAGGTGAGGTGACATTTACTTTATCTGACCTCATTAAATTATCATAAATTGAACTCAATCCAAATTCACTTGTATCTCTCTTTATGGAATTATTCTTGAATAATTTTTTTTAAAATTTCGATTGTTTCCCTGAAAATTTGCTTTAAACCTGGGTTCCTAGAAATCAAAGAAACATTTTCAAACAAAATAAAATGATTTGGATAATTATAGATATGTTCCGAGAGGGCCGACATGAAATCTTCAGGTTTGGTATTTTGCTTTAAAGAAGATCAAATAGAATTATGATGTTGTAGCAATCTCATTTTTAAATTCTGGTTAGTACGTCCCACATAAGAGCTTCCACAAGTACATGGGATTTTATGAACCCCACTTTGTTGATCTACGGAAGTTCGATCCTTTCCAGAAATTAAAAAACTAGCCAAAGTATTACTACCTCTTAAACCTACCTTTAAGCCATTATTTTGTAAATTTTTTTTAAGTTTTTCACTCAACCCTGGAACATATGGTAGAGAACAAAAATATCTTTCTTTTCTGTTCTTTCCAGAATATCATCAGAAAATTCTAGAAATTTTTTCCTTCTTTCCGAAAATGTCAGATAAATCTAATGAACTGGAACCGAAAAGGTCAAAGAGATTGGCTTCCGCTGTTGCGGATGTCTTTTAGTTTTACTGCTGAAGATGAACAATGTATATGTTTTCGAAATATCCAGTTAAATTTTATATCTGTTCACTGTCAATAAAAAGGTTTCATCCCTATTTTGAACTGTTTTACTTTCGTTAGAGATAAATGGACTGAAGGATGAGATTCTTTATGTGGTAGATATACCATTTCTAGAAAAATAAATCTACATTTTTTTGTACTCATGGTTTTTTCATCTTTTTTGACAAGAGGGATATTTTACACTTTCGACCTGAGTTGATGTCCAACCGATGTCGAGTTTCTCGCCCTTTTTAAACCTTTTCTGCTTTGTCTTGATTTCAGTCACTCATTAAGGGATCAAACGTCGGACCAGAGATATCATTTTCTTTAGAAACCTTTCCAGGGTCCCAATCATGTAGTATAGATGAAGCAAAATCTGCGGCAACCGGTGCAAAATTAATTTTAGCCAGGGGTAATAAAGAGCGAAACAGCTTAGCAAACCAATAGCTGAGACCGTAGCCAGACACTGACAAACGACCCCAGTAATAGTTGATTCCATGACCTAATTGTCGTGGTCCGAGAGTAGCAACATAGCAATCAATATCTGAACAAACAAAAGTATTTTTCTAATAGCCATCTCACTGAATGGGTCGAAAATGACATGCAATCACAGTCAAACCTTTTGTTATTGCTAAAGAATAACCAAAATTACTTTCTAATGGTAACAAACAGAACTACAAATACAAAGTATTGACTGAAATATATTGAAGGTGCTTTATATTTTAGTGGTGACTGTATTCGTGAATGGTCTTCAATTCAAGAACCCGTAGAAAAGGAAATTGACATTACCGACTCTTGGCATCTCGAAAAAGAATGGGTAAGGAAATACACAATTCTCTGATGAGAAGCTGGGTGCATAATCTGCATATATAACATGATCATTACCACTGGAAATTTTTTTCTTAAATAAAACTATCTTTAAAACCAAAAACCTCACATAAATCCTCATTTAGGAATTTTTTTCATTCTCAAATGGATTGATAATGTAAAGCCTCCTCTGTTCTGTTGAATAGTTGAACGTGAAGCCACCCTTTTTTCGTTCCCATTTGAATTTTACGTTTGGTTCAACAGTCTTAACTGTATCATGGGACTCTTGCAATACACTATAAAAATATTACATATTTTTCAAATTTTCTAAAAACATTTTATCATGAGTTTGAATTATTTTCGTTAAAGGGTTGTTTTGCCAGACATTCAAGGTCCAAAAAGAAATGATCTGAATGGAATTTTAAATTGATACACACTCCTCCAATATCAAAGTACACTAACCGAACCTAACCTCAATCCATGACATAAATACTAAAAATATAGAATACCTGGTTTCTTTAATACATAAACACTGCATTTTTTTTAAACAAACTATTTACAAAAAATTGACTCTTGAACATAATTACAGACATTAAAAACAACATAAAATAATCACTTAAAATAAATAGGACATCAAAAGGGCACTTAGTAAAGGGTCCACCCGGAAGGGCCGGACGAGACCGGATCCCTCCGGAAGACGCAACGGCAAGAACTGCGGCCAGAAGAACCCACTGCGGCGGCACGGGGGGATGATTTTAAATTCATAGTATAACATTTGATTCTTCTAGATTCCGCATTGATTCCGCTATTCTATAAAAAAAAATATATAAATATAAATCAATAAAACCATGTAAAAACACTTAATATAAAAACACTACTTATAAAAACACTAGAAAACGACTAGAAAACAGACATTACTGAGCTCGAGAGTGATTGGGACCTTGGAGACTGAAAAATTAAATATATAAAAATATAAATACATAAAAAGCATGTAAAAACACTAAATATTGAAACACTACTTATAAAAACATAAGAAAACGACTAAAAAACACACATTACTGAGCTGGAGACTGATCAGACCCCCTGCCACCAACTATTGAGCTTTCTCCCGACTGAAACACCGTCTATAATCTACACTTACATCTCGGTAGTGAGGTAGTAACCGTCTGGTAGTACTCTTACACCGTCCGCACGCACATAGACCTTGTCCGATATGGTAAACATGGCATTTTTCTCTAATCAAATTGGGTAATTTCTAAATTTTAAAAGCGAATGGCCATGATCGTTGCTCTTGAAACTATATTAATTTCTAAACTGTTCCTATAAAAACTTATATCAATATTTTCCTTTAAATAGTGTGAAGGCACCCCTTTGTAGACATGTTTTATATCCTCGTTTCATGTTTGCACAGAGTACACCTTTGGACTGATAAGCACACCTTTGGATATCAAGTCGCTCCCGTCTTGAATTAAAAAAAAAAACTTATTTGCGGCCTAGCACTTCCCTAGCTCCGGGTAAATGGACTCAACCCTGTTAGTGCAGTCCATTAAAGAGCTAATGTGCGTACCATTTTCCAATTCATAAACAGATTATCTGTCTTAGATTTCAACAGGAGTGAATTAGTGTCTCCGAATTACGCTTGAACTTGTCCCTCCACTAAGCATTGAAGCTTACACACATTGTAATAAAATTCCAACATGAGTCGCTTTGAAATTTCTACTATGGTACTGCCAGCGGCGATGTTTTTCTTTAAAATTACGCTTCTTTTTCTATGTAAAAGTACAATATTGGAGTCTATTATCGTGAACGATGTAAAATCTAGATCGACAGTGATTCAGACACATTGTTTTTGGTCAGTTACAACGTCACAACAACTCCTGTTGTACATACTCTCGCATATCTTACCAAAGGCTGAATTTAAAATAAGCTAAAAGATCTCTTTTTCAACCTTCGTTTTTGCCTCAGATCGTTTACTGACAAATTTATGAATAAACATCTTCATATATGGCTTTTGATTGAACTGGACGGCTTCATGGATCCTTATGACCTTGAAACCGTTGGCCAGCATCCACTACAAAAAAACCTAAGGTATAAAAATTATCTTTAGGATGAAGGTAGGCAATAAGGTTTAGTTTTGAAGGTGTCCAGTGCATACCCTTGTCCTCTAAAAAAGATAAATTATAATGACTCAAGGAATCCATTGGCACCGGTCTATTTATGAACATGAAAACAAAGTCCTTTACCGAGTCATGAAGTTCCACTGGTATTGCTCCACTGGTATTGCACTATCAATTTCAAAAACCACCCATGCGGTCCGTTCTCGTCAACAGTGTAAATGTCAGGGAAATCTACATCACAAGGATTTTCCAGCCATTTGTAATTCCCAAACGGCAAACTGTAGTGAGGAAATTGCAACGGATAAAGGGAGTTCATATCCAAAAAACCGCATTCGACATTTAAATGGTGCGTTGTCCAGTCGGGTCAGCTTCCAGGATACGATCTCTGTGAAAAACATTCCCCCTCACAAGGAACACCCTACAAAAAGTGCTCATTCACGTGGGTTATAAGACCTATTTTTTCATCAATGATTCCAAGAATTAAATCCATCATCAGAGAAGGATCTGAAAAATAATGCCCCAAATCAAACCCAAATTCCTTGTAAATTTTATCCATGTTTTAACAGATAATATCCAACAACGTCAACACATGACTTACTCGAAAAATATTATATTCTCCTCCCTCATTCTTACAACCTCCCATTGCCCCAACTTTTTTAGAAATTTCATAATCAGCAGTGGTGCATTGGCGTTCCTAAAGTGAATCATAAAACACATTGATGGTCACCAATTTTTCCTGACGTAGCCTCGAGATTGAATTGTAGTACTCATATGGGTATATGTCCTTACACGTTAATGAATCAAACATTTCAACAGCTGGAAAGCGCTGTTTGAGGACAGAGACGCTATTAAAATCGTCAATTTATTGTACTTGAATGAGTTGGATTAGGGATTTTGGGAAGAAACTATAGGATTCTAAAAACAGAATTTATTCAATTCTGTATTTTCATTTTCAACTGTTGTCCAATTGAATTATAAGAGCAATAACTTTTCAGATGATTTTGGTATGATGCTATAAGAAGAAGAACCATCTACCAAAGCGTCATCTACAACTTCATCTTTCTGCAAACATGACAACGCTGGTAATATGAATTTCAAATCATAGTTGAAATTTTGCGCGTAAACCGGTAGACAGTATTGTTGCCTAGCATTTGCTTTTCGATATTTATGCGCAACCCACCAAAAGTCACTCCCCCGATAGATAGGATTACTTAATGATGATGAACACGGACTGTCGTATCCCCAAAACCCTCATCAAATTTTTTGTTGTAGACCCAACACATTGTCTTTAATTTTAATTGCCAACTCGACTTCTGCTGATAGTCATCAGATAATTTGTATTGCACAACTGTGAAATTGACTTATTAGCTGTTTTAATAATTGCAACCATAGCTGCACCCACACAATCTTCCCTACCCAGGTCCCAAATACTTCTACCATTTGCAGGGTATTAATCGAGTCTCTGTCCGTGGGCAAAAGAGACTGCAATAGCTTCATATTCTTTGAAACGATTCGAGTTTGATGGATCGCACACGTTCATGAGTTTGGCCTCGATATTAAATGCTTCCTTGTCGCTCTGCAAGAGCAAATTTTGAAAATCCTTAAACCGCAAGATGCCATTGTTGTCAAAAAATGTCTCTACGGACTGGTACCCATGACGCTTGCAGTGCCTCAAATGATGCTTCAATTTTAATCCAATAAGGAATCTTGTAAGACACATTGGGCAATAGTAGCATTCACCCCAGAGTCCGTTTTACCCTAACTTAAAACCGAAACAAGGTGAAGAATAAGAATGAAATTTCCAATTGAATCAGGGTCTTTGGCAGGTTCGTAAAGAAGCTATACCCACTATTTCACTAGCTCAATGGACGGAGCCCTTCCTGAATATATTACCCAATTTTGATCTTGAAATTGCCCGTGTTCATATTCTGTATCGTACTGTAGCACTAAACCCAAATCTGTAAATACTCATTAGCCCTCTCATAAATGTCTATCCTCTTAAACCTTACTGGATACTGTCCCTTTAAACAAACAAAGGTAACTTTAGAAAAATCAGACCCCTCCTCAAAATCTATTAACTGCCAAATTGTCCAAATATCTACTAATGTCCTTTGCCTCAAGTTAATGTCCTGCTATGAAGCCAAATGTCTTACTAACATCCTTTGCCTCAGGTTTATGTCCTGCCACATGGTCCATGTACTTGAAGCACTCCAGGCCCTCTAAGCGTTGTACACCTCTACAGCCCTTTAAATCCGCATTTTATTTTCTAAAATTCTTTTTCCCTGCGCCATCCCTTAAAAAATTCTTTAAAAATTTTGTGACATTTAAATCTGAATTTCAATGAACAAAACTACTGACCCACTTCCATTTTCATCATGACTTTCCAACCTATTAAGAATACTACCCACCCAATCTGAAAAAACACCCCAAAATTGTACAAGTCCGGGTAAAGTGTCGGCATTTCTATTTGCAGGTAATGCGAGTACAGATCATCCGTCTTTTTATTTAAAAATGCTTTTAAGCGATGGATTCTTTCACACTGTCCCTGCCCACGCCATCATGACTTTCCAACCTATTAAGAATACTACCCACCCAATCCGAAAAAACACCCCAAAATGGTACAAGTCCAGGTAAAGTGTCGGCATTTCTATTTGCAGGTAATGCGAGTACAGATCATCCGTCTTTTTATTTAAAAATGTTTTTAAGCGATGGATTCTTTCACGCTGTCCCTGCCCACGCCTCTCGAATGTGTTTTCAAGAAGTGCCCGAATCTTACTATTTTATGAGCGTGATATTACTACCAGATCCGTATCCGTAATACCACCAGTAGGAGTTTTGAAGGGGTCTCCGAACTCAGCTCTGAAAACATAGATATTTCGCAAAGCGGTATCGGCAAGGTAAGTATCAGGCAATAAAGGGGGTGAACCAGTACCTCTTTTTTGGTTCCCCCATATCCCTGTGAGGAGTGGGCGCATGTTTATCTATTATCCTCTCGACCTCATTAGGTGGCACTTGTTTCAATAGATTGTCTAAAAAATCTGCGTCGAGGCCAAGCTCCCTCAAAAAACTATATACATCAAAATTAGTGGAAAGTGTACTTTCAACCAATGTGCTCATCCCCAAACTATAATGGCCCTCGCATTCACTATTCTTAGGGGATGTATATGAATTGTCATGGAACTAGAGTGGCGGCGACAGGATAGCCGTCTCGATGTACGCCCCTGGTGTAGGTGCAAATGCTGGTATAACATCCTAGAAAATAAAAAGAGCTTATCATCTCAGTGAATCACTCTTCATTTCATCCTGTAAAAGAGTTTATATTAGGCTGAAAAGAGAATACATTAAACTGAAGAGTGACCCTTCGGATGTATTGAGACCATACTACCACCTAAAGGTGTAATGATAAGAAATGGCCCTCTCAAAGGGTCCCTTCGGATGTATTGAGACTAGACTACCAGTTAAAAATTTATTGGCCGTGCATTGGCATCCAAAGTGAGACTTCGGGTTCAACGAGCCCCTCCCCCACACTACCAACTATAAATTTAATGAACAGAAAATACCAATTAATTTGCACCTCTTTACGTTTCAGCTCTCCTAATGTTTTAAAGAGACTTAAAAACTTACTGAGGGGGTATTGATATACACTGCGGCATCTTTCTTCTTCCCCAGAGATATTGGTTAGCAGATTTTTTAATCCATGGTGGGAGATAATCATTGGTGGTCTGGAAACAGAATACAAATTGTTATTCCCTTTGAAGTATTTATAATTTTAAGCTGTGAAAAGAATGTTAATCTAAGGCACCTCAACCCAATTCAGAACTAATATGCTGAAAAGGAATATCAATCATGGGACCCTCAAATCCCCTCTTCAAAAAATTTTTAATACTAAGATGCATTATTTTTAGAAGCATGAAGATCTTAGTTAATTGCAGAATAAAAAGTTTTATTTTTAGCTATTTCCCTGGGATCTCCCCTCAAAAATATAGTGAGGGCCACCTGATATTTTCCCTTATTATTAAATTGAAAATAAAAAAAAAACCATTATTAATCTTGGGATTGGGATCCTCAAATCCCATTCTTAGAACGCAAAATTTTCAACCGTAGAATGCAGGATCTTAAAAAAACACCTTATTTTGAAAACACTACTAATAGCTAAAAGCATGGTGAAAAGTACATTTCCTTTAGGACCGAGGGGGTTCTTAGAACTATCGAGGAGGGTTCCAATAGTAAATAAAAGTACATTTCCTTTAGGACCGACGGGGTTCTTAAAACTATCGAAAGATCCGTTACTTTTTAATTTAATATCAATAAATATCAATAAATTTATCAATATAAATTCATCATGTCATTTATGATACATCAATAAATTTTATTTATTACGGAATTTAATTAAATTTTATTTATACCCGTATACATCAACCGTTTAGCAACCCCAAAGTAATCAAACACTTGGAAAACAATAGGGTCTATCACTATATTAGCTCTATGACTATCTATCTTGGTTCTACTGCCCTAGCAATGATGCATGGACAGATAGTAGATAGACATATCTATTGACAAATAAACTAACCTCCTTTTTATACAATCCTAATAAGGGGGCGATTTTTGCCAGGTTTTTCTTCTCACTCAATTGGACTATCTGTCATGGTTTTTTGTACAATTAGCCATGATTTGATGCCAACAACTATTCCATTATAATTCAAAAATCAACAAAGTTTGAATTAAAATGAATCAATATTCATTAAAAGTTCCCATTCAAAATTTAGTTTTTAGCGAAATGTTCTTCAAAGCTTCAGAAAAATAGTTTTGTTTTTAGGATTAGGCAATAGAGTTAACCCCCCCCCCCCACATCCTAGGTACTCCCCCCATAGAGTAAAAACATCAAGATTTTACTGCTAATAAATAAGCTTTACGAGAAATATCAACAAATTTTACTTACATTAATATCGAAAGCTCCATCTTGCATGTTGGGAGTAGAAGCTCAAATCTGGGTATACACACCTTATGTTTTTGGTGGGATGAGGGTATAGACAGAGAGGCTTACCTGTTGAAACCTTTGATACATATCAGTTTTATAAAATTTAAGGTGTGTCACGTTCAAAATTGTATGTAAGACTAATGACATTTCCGTTCTAATACCTGTTTTTACCCCCCGAAGAACAACTGGAATAACTCGGTCTCCCGTTAGGATAGTAGTGAACGACGCTTCTATTTTCCGGGAAATGACAGGATACCAACAAGCCTTCGTTCCATAGAATCAATAGTCTCTCTAACTATTCTGCTCGTAGAAAATGGCGGACTATGTCCCAACTGGGAAGGAACCTCTGAAGGTTTTTCCTGGCCCTCGCGGTTTTTTTCAATGGAACTATTAAAACCATTTTCAAAAACCAAAGTAGCTATTATGTATCACCCGAAGAAATATTCATTTGGTGGGGCCCTTTAGGGTTTTTCGCGACAACCTTAGGTTTTTAACCATAACAATCAAAGGAAACAAGCTTTGGTGAGGTCTCGTAGATTTTTAAGAGAACATTCAAAGAAATACCAGGGTAAAGATGCTCCTAAACGTTTTTCAAAGAATCAAAGAAACTATTATGTATCATCCAAAAATGTCTGATTTGGTGGGGCCCCAGATGGTTTTTCCCCACGCCCTTAGGTTTTTAATCATAAGGATCAAAGAAAACAGAATTTTGCAGGGATCTCCTAGGTTTTTAAAAGAACATTCAAAGAAATCCTCGATTAAAAAAGAATCCCCTGAAGGTCTTAAAAGACTCTATTTTGTAACAAACACGGTAATTCTGGAGTAAGGAAGACCTGGCCCTCGTAGGTTTTTAAAACATGCTTCGTTTAAAAACATTCCTTATGACGTAACAAACACCTGTTGGCTGTCATGGAAGGAGAGACGGATGTCATCGGATCCAGGGATTGGGTTCCGTTTAAAAGCAGGAATAGGGTTCCCTTTGAAGTAATCATGCTGTCACAACTGTTGTTTAGTGTTTTTGACAAATTTATAAACTTACACGAGTAAAATCCTTTATTTCTAAATTTGCTTTGATTTTCCAAGCTTCTTGATGTGGTTTAACATGTCTCATTATATGTTTCCATATTTCTTCCATTTGACTTGATACAAATAAGCTAAAATTAGATAAAAAACAATTAGATCGGTTAAATTAAAAGAGTCGATAATTCCTACCTACAAACACCAGAGATATCCCCTTGTGAGATCACTCCTTCCAGTAATATTTGTCTCCCAAAATAGTTTCCCTCTTGAAAAAACTTGCCTCCAAGACCCAGACAAATGTGTAGGGTCCTGACATAAGTAATAGGCCAGGCTGATCCTATAATACCAAATCATACATAAGAAATGAAACTAGACCAAGACCTATGTGCACGGATCTGAGATAAAGAGGCAGGGATGCCGACTAAGGCTATAGCCTCGGCCTACATTTATTCAGATTTTACATAAATAACGACGGTATTTAACAGGCAAAAGGAAAGAAATGAGAGGATTAGAATATTACTTTATAATTGGTAAGTGAACCTCCCTCTAAATTCCCAATCTGGGGTCATGGATTCGAGTCTGAATTTAGTTTTTTTTAATCGAGAAAATGTGTCTTGTCTGACAAAAGTTGTATTTATGAAGAGAAAATCAACATTTAATTATTTTACACTTGTGCGAACTTATGAAGATCCCAACTTAAAGGAGGTAGAGAATCGCTTATCCAAGGGATTATTTTCAGAGTTGTAATTTGGTGAGTCTATCCTTTTTAGTCTCACGGTCAAAAGTGGTATTAAGCTGCACGACCCCCGAGAAAAACAAGAGCTAAAGAGATTTCTACTGAACGAGTAGGCCGGTAAAGACCAGTACACACACGTCTATCTTTGCAACCAGAAACTGCTTGTTTTTTTCTCTCTGAAAAGTATTATTAAAGCAGTGATATAGCATACGACTGAAAAAATGGATCACTGTCACAAGAATTTCACAGCTGATATATCAGAAAAGCAGACATTGATAAAGCCCGTTGGTCAAGTAGCACAAAACATTTTTTTGGTCACTTGCACCTTGCCAGTTTTCAAGCTAGAAAACGAGCATACAACTGGCCTGTTTGCCCGCAATTGAGAAGGCAATGATATTATTACAGTCACCAGGGGCATGGAGGAAATTCCTCCAAATTTAAACCTGGCTCCATTTTGATGATCCATTGTCTAGCAGTTTGTGAAAAATTGTCGATAACTTTGCTCTCCTTTAAACATTGTCACCATATATGAGACGCTTGTTGAATATACAGGCAAAGGTCGTTCCATTGTGAACATTCCTTTGATCCAACTAATAAGGTATTAAAATGTAGTGCCAAGCCAACTCCTATACTTTCTATCTCTGTAGTATGTTCATTCATAGAGGAAATAAGACGGAGTTGCTTGGGCCGATGCCGACCAGATCAGCTTTTACTTTGACAATGGTAATCTCTAGCCCAGGCAGAAATATTACGACCGACAACATCCTGGCATATTTCTTTTTGTCTCATGGATGGGCTTCTAAATTGGAAGTTCACCTCCATCGTTACTGTAAGGAATAGCAAGCGTGAAACACCATCCAGGTTCCTGTCAAACAAACTCGCAAAGATGCAAGTTCCTTCACTGGCTTCAAAAGTGAAAAAACTGTAACTTCATACGCGCCAAAGATAAGCAAGGCCGTAGTACTGTTATCAATCATTTAATTTACTGCCAAAATACTAAAAAAAAACTATTAATACCTCTGGATGCAGAAAAGACTCTATGCCCTTTACATGTAGAGGGAACAATTATAGAACAAAACCAAAACATAAAAAAAAAACACTAACAAAATATAATCAACTGAAAAACTGTCACAAACTAATAAAAACCAACCAAAACCAAGAGTAATATCCCTTTGACGAATCCGGTTAAAGCCCTACACCTGAGGACACAAATATCCCACCATTCCGAAGACACGTGTAGGGGGTATACTAGAAGCCAACAAAGTTACCAACCCTTCAAACCTGGTCTGTCGAGTATCTGCTCTTGCCGTTGAGATAACAGTTTCCAAAAACAATGTTTTTGGTTGCCAAGAGTATTGTCGTAGTACTGCAGAAGCCCCATACCGTAAATGCCGTATCTCAATGTTTAAGACTCCGGAGTTACGAATTTGATTGCCAAAAATATTGTCATACTACTGCGAGAGCCTTGAGTCATTTTGGCCTTGAGTCTTGATATAAAGAAAGAAAACCGTCCAAATTATTATCAATACTTGAAGTTTTAATGCGGAATCTCATATAGAATTGAAAGAGGTTCGTAATTTGTGTATTTTTTGTCATATGCTTAGTGAAAGGGGTCGGTTTTTCCTATAGTTTTGGTTTATCAAAAAGATTCACTATCTATTTAGTTACCAAATCGGATGTGATTACATATATCATCACTAGTTTTTAAACTAACCCTCCCATCAAGCCATTCTTGAACTTTTGAATTCAATCCATGGAATATTTTTGAATCTGGACCTTCAAGGTATGGTAAAGAGCAATGTCAGAACCATAAGAGCATATACAGAATTGCATGTGTTTGTGCGTCATATATCATCATTAGTTTTCAAAAACATCTGTCAATACTAGCTACTCTTGAATATTTGAATTCAATCCATGGATTATTTTCAAACGTGGACCATCAGGGGATGATAAAGAGAAATGTCGAAACTAAAAAGAGAATAAAAACTGGCTTCGGCTGGTTAGCGGGCTTAGCCCTTGAGGCAAATCTTATTTATTGTTGATTCGATAATTTTTTTTAATTTTTGTTTATTTTTCAACTCAAACTTTTTTCAGCTTTTAAAAAAAATGACATTAAACATACTTATAACAAAAAAAATTCATTTGTGATATTCTTACGTAAGCCATGCTTTAATAAAGGAACGCACGCTGAGAAACATTCCTTGATTTTGATAATTGAACGGATTATTAGCAGGTGTTTATTATGATTCAACATAGTGTACCGGTAATGAGGCTGACATAGGCAATTTAACCACAGGACATAACCATAGGACAATAGTTTGTTTTAAACTAGTAAAAACTGCAGGCATAAATCAACGATTTGTTTTGCAATTGGCTTGTTTCAAGGAAATGTTTGATTTTACATGCTAAAAACAAGCTTGAATCAAGAAATGTACCTTGAAAAACCCTTCTTGATTTTGAAAATTGAAGTGATTTTTAACATATTCATACTAGAAATAGACATGGTATGCTGGTAATGAGGTTGACATAGATAATTTGAACTGATTTTTACGTAAATTTGAGAGGTTATTAGCAAATGGTTCTTTCATGTCAATATTTTTGGGAGAGGGACAATAATTTGTTAAATTGGTAAAACTTTCAGAGTTAAATCAAGGATTTTTCTTGCACAAGGCCTGTTTTAAGGAAATGTTTGATGTTACATGGTAGAAACATGGTTGAATCGAGGAATGTATCCTGAGACACCTTTTTTATTTTAAATATTGAAGGTATTTTTAAGTGGTTCATATTAGAATTGCATATGGTGTGCTGTTAATGAGGTTGACATAAGTAATTTGAAATCTTCAGTAGGTAAATATGACAGGTTATTTGCAAAGGGTCCGGTCTAATGAGTTTTTTGGATGTGGACAATAAGACAAGAGGTTGTTAAATTGGTAAGAATTTACGACTTAAATAAAGGATTTGTCTTTCAACTGCCCTATTTGAAGGAAAAGTTTGATGTTAAATGCTAGAAAGAAGCTTGAATCAATGAATATACCCTGATAAACCTTCATTGATTTTGAAATTTTCAGGGGGATAATTAACAGGTTCATATTAGATTTGGACATGCTATACTGGTAATAAGGTTGACATAGGCAATTGAAATGATTTATTGGCAATGGTTTTGGCAGTCGCATATCATTTGAAGGGGACCATAGGAAACTGGGTTATTAAATTGGGAAAAATTGTAGATTTAAATCAGGGATTTGTCTTGCCAATAGCCAGTTTTGAGAAAATGTTTGATGTTACATGCTATAAAGAAACTTGAATCAAGGAATGTACCCTGAGAAACCTTCCTTGATTTTGAAAGTTGGAGGGATTATTAAAAGGTTAATATTAGAATTAGTGGACTGTAATTGAGGTAGACATATGCAGTTGAAATAATTTATTAGAAAATGGTTCTGTCAAGTGAATATTTTTTGAATTTAACAACAAGAGGTTGTTAAATTGGTAAAAAAAAAACTCTAAAACCTCGACTTTGGGTCAAGATTGGGTCATCAAGGATTTGATTTGCGATTGGCTTGTTTTAAGAGAATGTTTGATGTTACATGCTAGAAACAAGCTTGAATCAAGGAGTGTACCAAGGAAAACCTTAATGAATTTGGATTTTTAAGGGATGATTAACAGGTTCTTATTCGAACTAAACACGGTGTACTGCAAATGAGGTCAACTTAAGCAATTGAAATGCTTTGTTACCAACTGGTTGTGCCAGTTGTATATCATTTGAAGGCAGTTATGCATATGGCTTGTTTTAAGGATATTTTTAATGTTACATGCAAGAAAAAACCATGAATCAAGGAATGTATCCTGAGAAACCTTCCTTGATTTTGAAATTTGAAAACATTACTAACAGATCCATATCAGAATTTATGTTGATATAAGCAATTTAAATGCTTTTTAAGTAAGTTTTACAGGTCATTAGCAAATGGTTCTTCAAGATAATATTTTTTGAGGAGGAAGCATAAAACAATAGGTTGCTAAATTGGTGAAAATCGCGGACTTAAATCAAGGATTTTTCTTGCAATTGGCTTGTTTAAAGGAAATCTTTGATATTAGATAATAAAAAAAAATCTTGAATCGAGGAATGTACCATAAGAAATCTTCCTCGATTTTGAAAATTGGAGAGAATTTTCACATTTTCATATTAAAATTAGACATGGTATTGGGTATGGATGTACTGGTATAGAGGTTGACACAGGCAACTGAAATGATTTATTAGCCAACGGTTTTGTCAAGTGAATATTTTTAAAAGGGACTATAAGGCAATAGGTTGTTAATTTCGTAAAAAATTCAGACTTAATTCAAGGATTTGTCTTGCAATTGACTTTTCTAGGAGAATGTTAATAGTAAATGATAGAAATAAGCTTATTCAAAGAATGCATACGTAGAAACCTCTCTTGATTTTGAGATTGGAAAGAATTAATAACGGGTTCATATTAGTATTGAACATAGTGTACAAACAGTTTTCAGTTGTATATCATTTGAAAGGGACCATAGCACAGTGGATAATTGTATTGAGAGAAAATGCAGACTTAAATCAAGGATTCGTCATGCGATTGGCTAGTTATCTGATTTTAGTGAACCCAAACGAACCTAGGTTAAAATCAGATAACATATTGTAATCCAGGTAGAAAAAAATCAGTTTTGCTGCCATCTTTAACTGACGTACAATATATGGCAGCATTTGGGGTAGTAAAAAAATATTACCAACTATGACTGTAAATGAATAAATGGTAGGAGTAGACGTGACCAAAATATTAACTTGATAGGACCATTTCCTATTAACCAGTCAAATTTACGTAGAAATCGTTTCAAATCATCTATGTCAAACTCACTACCATCATACTATGTCCAATTCCAATAAATACCTGCTAATAATCCATTCAATTTTCAAAATCTAGGAAGGTTTCTCAGGGTACATTCTTATATTTAAGCTTGTTTCTAGCATGCAACAACAAACATTTCCCTAAAAGAAGCCAATTGCAAAACAAATCCTTGATTCAAGTCTGCAGTTTTACTCAATTTAACTACCCACTGTCCTATGGTCCCCTTCAGATGATACATAATTGACAAAACCATTTGTCAATAATCATTTCAATTCCCTTGGTCAACCTCTTTACCAATACACCATGTTCAATTCCAGTCCGAACCTGATAAAACTCCGTTCAAATTTCAAAATCAGGGAATGTTTCTCAGGGTAAATTCCTTAATTAAAATTATTTCTAGCATGTAACATCAGATAGTCTCAAAACAATTCAACTGCAAAACAAATTCGTGATTCAAGTCTGAAATTGTTGCCAACTTAACAACCTATTGTCCTATGGTCCCCTTCAAAAAATAGTAACTTGACACAGTCATTTGCTAAAGAATCATATCAGTCGTCTATTTCAACCTCAACCCCAGTATACTATGCCCAATAATTCCTTTTAATAATCCCTTCAAATTTTGAAATCAAAAAAGATTTCTCAGGGTATATTCATTGATTCAGGCTTCTTTCTACCATGTAACACCAAATATTTCCTTAAAACAAGCCAGTTTCAAGACAAATACTTGATTTAAGTCTGCAACTTTTCTCAATATAACAACCCAGTATCCTATGGTCCCCTTCAAATGATAAACAACTGACGAAGTCATTCCTAATAAATCATTTCAATTGCCTATGTTAACTTAATTACCAGTATACCATGTCCAAATCTAATATGAACCTACTGTTATGACAGAACCATTTGTTATGGCTAATAACCTATTAAAATTTACCTAGAAATCATTTCAAATTGCCTATGTCAACCTTATCACCAGCATACAATGTCCAATTCTAATATGAACCTGTTTAAAATCCCTGTGATTTTCAAAATCAAAGAAGATTTCTCAGGGTACATTCTTTGATTCAACCTAGTTTCTACCATGTAACATTAAACATGTCCTTAAAATAGGCCAGTTGCAAGATAATTCCTTGATTTAAGTTTGAAATTTTTACCAATTTAGCAGCCTATTGTCCGATGACCTCCTTCCAAAAATATTCACCTGACAGATTCATTTGTTAATAGCCTGTCAAATCTAAGAAGATATAATTTCAATCTGTCTCTGTAAACTTCACTGCCAAGTATGGTCACAAAAGAGTGGTGCCACTTCTTAAGAGTGAGCCCGCGAAATGGCACCAGTTGGTCAAGAAACTAAGTGGCAAATCGTCCAAGTTCAATATAATGATAAAACATGACAGCGAGCACTTGCTTGGGTCCCGTGCCGTTAACGCCTTCCTAAGATCTATATGTACCACATTTCCTCTTATGAATCCCCAGGAAAAATAATCCCTGCTTGAAGATTGCCCAGAGAGATTTTGATTGAATTAAGAGAATTCGACGTGTACAAGGAACTAAGAAAAATAAAAGCGGGAGTCTCACCTTTTCCTGGCGAGATCCTTCCCAAACTTATTCATGAATATTCCTTTTTCTTTCTCTCCCACTCTCCCTTTTGATTAACCAATGTTTTACGTCTGGTGTGTTCCCCTCAACGTGGAAGAAAGCGCACATATGGATCATTCTGAATATAAACCCCACCCCCAAAAGCTATGAAGACTTGAGAACCATTTCTTTAACCCTACGCTTTCCGAAAGTCTTTCATACTCCGCCACCTGTTGTCTCAGATTTGTGAATCCACCAACAAATATCGATACAGAGGACTATGAGAATGGAACTTACGTTTACCTTGTAAGATTGTTCAACCACATTCTAAGGCGGCTTAGACCCAGTGTGATTTTTTTGATCTAGCTGCGATCAATTTTCGCATATGACCTACTATCTCACCACATTTCATGGCTGAACTTAAAGCAAATGGGAGCTACGCGTCAAACTCTGACAATCACACTGGATTTTTTGTCTGGACGCCAACAGAAAATATTTGCCCTCCATAAAGAAGACACTGACTCTGAAGTGAGTGACATAACCTACAGGGCCCAACAAGGCACTAAACTCACCTTAATTTTGGAAAAATAAATTTATATTAGGGACATCATATCAGTTCCGGAAGAAAAAGAATCCTATAAATTGGATGATTCTTTCATGCATTAACAGGAAGGAGGAATTGAATTCACGCTGGACTTCCTTAACTCAATCGTTATTACATATTTAAAATTTCATTACTTAAAGCAAATGAATAACAAATACATTTACTCTCTGCATAAAAACAACCATGTGTTTATTTAAAACATCTTTTACTTAAAATTATATGCTTTGTTAGCATTTTCCCCAGGGTGATTACACAAGACCTAACCTGAAGCAACAACATCAGGAAGAAGTTTGTATTATCTGCAGTTCGGTAACAAGCGGCAATGCAAATCAATATATACGAGCCTGTCAAGTGCTGGTCTTGAAATTGGCTATACAATTTTTTTTTTCTTAAAAGTTGATTATTGACATATCTGGCCACAGAAATGATCTAAATAAGTTACAATTTTAAGGAAGAGCTTGTATTTTTCTCAGGGTGATTGTATCATCCTTGAGGTGACGCCATGACATCAAGGAGAGGCTCGAACTGTCTGCAGTTAGAAAATAAGTAACAATTAGAATCCATAAACAAAAGCCTGCTGTGTAGTCATACCGGGATCATGGTACTTGATCATGGTTGATTGATAGTACTTGTGATCATGGTATATATATATATATATATATATATATATATATATATATATATATATATATATATATATATATATATATATATATAGGAGTGCCCCAGCACTCGGCACGTGACTAGCTTATATAGATGGATTCTCACTGTCGTTTGTCTTCTAAACGCAAATAATTTAAGCCTTCTATTAATATCATGACGTCCAAATGGACCTTAAATTAGAAATAGTGCCTTTAAAAAATAGCGTGTTTTTTTTTTTTTATTAGACCTTTAACTTTTGCCTACACTGGTCTTTTGTCATTATGAAACCAATAGCGACGAACCTTTGTTTTTTTTAATTGTTCAGGTGGTGGGTCAAAAACTTCTGTTTGTTCCAGCGATTCAGATTGTCCAGGCTTTATATTTTCAAAGGTATGGTAAGCACTGATGATCACATTTATTTCTTTTAGTTGTTTGGGTGGTGGGACAAAACTTCTTCTTTTGCCTCAGCTTGTATTTTGTAGTTATGAAAGAAATATCGCCGAACCTTCGTTTCTTTTAATTGTTCAGGTGTTGATACAAAAACTTTTTTCCCAACGATTTATTTAGTCCAAGTTTTTGATTTTCAAAGGTACGGTAGGCATTGATGACCTTATCCAGGTCAAAATCCCAAAATCAATCATCATTGCTATCATGTTCAATTTGTTTGGTTCGTTTTACTTCGGCTTGCCTTTCGTCATTATAAATTACATGTTCCCAAACTTGGTATTTTTTTTAACAAAGGTAGGGTAAAGGCATCGATGATTCAAAAGTGCAATTTTGGAACCACTGTCGATATTTTCCTTTAATATAGGATAACTCAGCTTAGTCATGACTTGAAACATCATATCTTGAAGCCTTCGTTGTATTTTGACATCGCGAAACATGGACAATATTATCCAATACACCCAAATAAGAAAAGAATACTCAATTCAATCAGTTTCCTGTTTTCGACACAAAATGAAATCCCGGCAATCCTTTAGCTATGTAATGCTCGAACTGTCATTACTTGGTTATTTTTTTGGCAAAAAAAAATTGGGATCAGCACCAATGCATCAAGATACATGTAATATTTTCTAAAATGTAGCCATATTGGCTTTTCTTGATAAAATTAAGTTAAAATAGCAGCTAATATTATATTGATGAAACTATGTTCCAAGAATTGAAAATTCTTGTCTGATGTAGTGGAATATTAGACTGATTAAACATGTTCCTTCAGCCAAATTCAAATGTAGATATTGGCTTCTATTATGAGATTCATTTTTTTTATAATATCTTGTAGTAGCCTTGCCAAAATTTTCGACAGACAGCTACAAGCCCTGTCGAAATGCAGAAGACTCTGTCAAAACTTCACTGAACATGTAAAACAGATGAGAAACAATTGGTGTCAAAATTCAAGGGCCTTCTGATGAAAACATAGTTGTCAAATTTATGGGTACTTTCTCAGCAACAAGAGATTTTGATTATTATTATTATTATTTGTAATAATATTTCACATGAAAACATATTAAAAAAGAAGGCTGTTTTATTTAATCGTAGTTTTACTGATCTGATACTAGATTTTTCCATCATCTGAGGAACTGCCGCTTTGCCTCGTGCCATGGTCATATGTTTAAGCATTTGACTTGGTTGATCAGAGCAACCTAATTAATTTATCAATGAATAAATTTGAAGTACACCCTCTGTTAGTAAATTTTATGTATATTTTCTTTCAAATAGATACCATGCTGTAAAATAAAAAGTATTCACTCTGAACCCCTCCCTAATTAGCGTGGAATTCCTATCCCACCCAATCCCACCAAAATGCTAATGAAACAAGTTAAACTTCTTGGAGTCACCAACTACAAATAATTTTATTTAAGAAATGCATGTTTCAAGAATTCTAGACTTTCTAGACAAACGAGAGTCAAAACTAAAATTGTTTAAAGTGGATTAAACTGGTAGATTAACTTTGAAATGGCCAAATGTTGATAACACTTAAACTGTGAACAACAAAGAAAGCTTTGCTAGACCATTATAGCTGAGAGAAAGTGGACCATTCCAGATAACATTTATAAAGACATTTATATCACATTATTATATCAAACATTATATTATAGAGACCCAGGTCACACAATTTAACTCCATACGATTATCCAATTCCGTCCCTATACTTGAGGCCGTTTCTTTAGTTTTTTGTTTCCAGTGTCTGAATAGTATTTTATATATTTACACATTTAAAAAAAGTTACAGAAAAACGAAGAAATAAAGTAGAAAGAATACACATGTCGATTCCACCAGGTTTCACCAACAAGTATTCCCCAAGTATTTCGACAAGTGTCGATTTGGGTTCCGACTTACGTCGAAAACAGGTAACTATATTCTGTCGAATTTGTAGGTGAAAACGCTCCAATTTAAGAAAATCGGCGTTTAGTACCTTTTTCTGGTAAAACTTCAAACTCTCATGAAACAATTAGATTCGTAGATTTTTTTTTTCCTACATACTGAAACCCTTTTCAAGCCAAAAGTCTAAATTTAGCCTTCTAGAGAAGAAAAATGTGCTTTTTTTTACATAACTGTCAAATCATTGGTACCTATACCCTATGGTAGGCATTGATGACCTTATCCAGGTCAAAATCTCAAACTCAATCATCATTGCTATCATTTTCAATTTTGACAAGTTTTGATTCTTGCTGTCCAGGTTGATTTTCATTGACTCGCTCACACGTCTTCTAACCACGTTTGTCTTCACTCTTCATTTTCATTTTTCACTTGCTTACATGCTCAGTGTTGCATGTCTTCTAACTGCGTCTTCTAACTTCACTTGCTTACATGCTCGGTGTTGCATGTCTTCTAACTGCGTGTGTCTTTGGTTTTAATTTTCATTTATAACACGCAAACGCTGTTCTCCTAACCGCAAGTGTATTTGCTCTTGATTTTTATTTTTGACACGCTCTAATTGTCATTTAAGAATATCTTCTAGCCGCCCGTGTCTTTGCCCTTCATTTTTGACACGTTTTTGGATTTTGATTACTTCAGAAAATTTAGCAATGGCCTTTTTGGTTTTTGCAAACAGCATCATGTATTATGTTAGTACATATATGAACATTTCTTATGACATTATGTAAGCATTTTATTATAATATGCCATGCATAGCATAAGTAGATTGTTGAGTTTCCAACGCCGCAGTTATTATATAACATAATGTCTGTTGGAAGGTAAAAAAAAACAAAAAATTGCATTTAAAGTTACTATAAGTGATCATTCTTTGGAACCAGCACCAACTATCAAACGTGATAAGAAAATCGACAACATAGACCATCAAATAGGAAAACACCATTCTTCGCTGTCCCATTATCTGTGCATATAAATAGATTGTCCGGTTTACCGACTCTTGAACATGCAACATATAATTGTCGAGGGGAAAAACAATCAGTATTAAGGTCTATACCGCATTTTTCTAATGATTGCCCTTGAGCTTTATTGACGGTGATTGCAAATGCTAAACGAAATGTGAATTGCAATCTTTTAAATTGAAAAGCAGATCTATTGGAATCATGGGAATGCGAAGAATAAGAAGAGCCTCACCCTCGGAAGGCCATGTCAAGGTTGTTGCCTCTATCACGTTTTCCATTGTTTATTTTTTTTTTTTGGTTTTTTACGGCAAATCTTGTGCCACAGCAAAGCTTTGGTGGGTTAATATTTCGCAACAGTGTAAGCCTATTTTTAGTTGTAGCACGTGCGGTGGAAACCCAGGGAGATCCAGTGAATTTAAAAGTTTTGATGGATAGTAAACTGCCTCATTTGATTCCAGAACTGTGTCGACTGACTTGTAAATGACTTCCTGGTCTCAAATCTTGGTCAGAATAATATTGCTGATTTCGTGGACGTCTTTGTTCTTGACTGCCAGAATTGCTTGTTCACTTAGCCATTTATAATTTTTATAATTGGTTAGATTATTCGGAAATACCTTTTCAACCAAATCATTTTTTGACATCACTAAATTACAGAGTTCAGGAGGCAGTGATATACATCCTGGAATTGAGTCAACTGGGAACATTCCGTTTCCAATTGTCAGCAATTCATCTGAAAATGTTTCACCAGAGAGATCGTTTTGCAATCGGACATGCATATTTATAGCTAATTTTAATGTATTTACGTGTGCCCATAAATAAGAATTTTTCAGGCAAGCATTTATTTCATCCGCAGGTGTCGATCTAGGAATAATAGGTAATTTTTGCCTGAAATCTCCCGCAAGCAATATTAATGTGCTGCGAAAGGGTTTAGAATTTCCTCACAAATCTTGTAATGATCGCTCGAGAACATCGAGCGATTTTTGTGTGCCATTGTGCAATCGTCCCAAACAATAAGTTTGCATTGCTACAATACTTTACCCATCCCACATGATTTGGAAATGTTGCACGTGGGAGTTTCTGTAGATTGCATATTCAGAGACAATTTCAAAGCGGAATGAGCAGTTCTCCTACCAGGCAGCAACATTGCGGCTATTCCGGACGACGCAAGGGCCAACACTATGTCATTTTTGGATCAAATTGATGCCAGAAGCAATCTAATTAGAAACTTTTACCAGTACCTCCTGGCGCATCCAAGAAGAAGATTTATCCAACTTAGTTATCGACACAATGCATTATCTGATCATAAATGTCTTTTTTTCAGGCGTTAACTTAGAAATATTTGTTGGTTCATACGACAATAGATCAATCGTGTTCTAACTTTGTTCACAATCCAATTCTACACATGTAGAAATAGCAGCAGTACGATTAGGTGAAGGCATTCCCAAATGCTTGAGAAGTTTGTTTGCCATAGATAAGCACAAATCTTCAATCGTAACTAAAGTGCAGTTATTTTTGCCTGAAATCTCCCGCAAGCAATATTAATGTTCTGCGAAAGGGTTTAGAATTTTGCTCACAAATCTTGTAATGATCGCTCGAGAACATCGAGCGATTTTTGTGCACCATTGTGCAATCGTCCCAAACAATAAGTTTGCATTGCTACAATACTTTACCCATCCCAGATGATTTGGAAATGTTGCACGTGGGAGTTTCTGTAGATTGCATATTCAGAGACAATTTCAAAGCGGAATGAGCAGTTCTCTTACCAGGCAGCAACATTGCGGCTATTTCGGACGACGCAAGGGCCAACACTATGTCATTTTTGGATCGAATTGATGCCAGAAGCAATCTAATTAGAAACTTTTACCAGTACCTCCTGGCGCATCCAAGAAGAAGATTTCTCCAACTTAGTTATCGACAAAATGCATTATCTGATCATAAATGCCTTTTTTTCAGACGTAAACTTAGAAATATTTGTTGGTACATACGACAATAGATCAATCGTGTTCTAACTTTGTTCACAATCCAATTCTACACATGTAGAAAAAGCAGCAGTACGATTAGGTGAAGGCATTCCCAAATGCTTGAGAAGTTTGTTTTCCATAGATAAGCACAAATCTTCAGTCGTAACTAAAGTGCAGTTATAAATTTCTGTTCTAAAGTCCAAGGTCATATCTGACCTCTCTAGCCGTATTCGGTGGAGTATATCCTCGGCCATTTGCAATTTGTATTTCTCCCATATCTCTGTAGGAGATGAACGAGAGCAAGTTGTCAATATGATTCCAAACAATGCACGAATTTGAGTTGGAGTTGACGTTTCGCATGCGTCATTGATGCAATTATCCCAGTGTTGGTCGCAATAAATTCAGAGCTTGGCAAGCACTACGATAAGCATCATGCATAGTCACGTTTACAGTTCTCAAATGCTCAAAGGATGTCGGGCCGGGTACATTAACCAAAAGCAGGCGGAGAAAGAAGCATTCATCTTGATTGGGGTGAATGCTGCAGATTCTTTCTATCGTGGTTTCTTTGAAGATGTTAGGTTTGCCGTCGACTGATTCACCCCGTTTTCGACGTTCAAATGATTTTTTTATTAGCATTCCACGTGTAATACGTAGGCACGTCAGAATACAGCAGATTTTTTTGCAAAAGAATCATTTTGACATAACGTGAAGAAAGCAATTAACGTTGTATCTGGTGGATTTAGGGCTCTTTGTTGCACGTTGGATTCCGAAAAATAAACACGTTGACTATTCTGTAAATGTACCGCTAAGTGAACAACAGCTGGACTTCGTTCATGTATCGGAAATGATAGAATTCGCCACAAACCTTCATTACTGCTTATATATCTCCCAGCCTGATATTATACGACTTCATCGATATCACTGATTTTGGAGTATAAATCCTTAAAGAATGGGATGGGGGGACTATAAATTTATTCAAGAGCTTAAGGAGACACGGACGCATTAGCTCTACTGACACTATCTTTAACGTGGATATCACACTTTGAATTAGAGGAAATTACAACCCCAAGTAATTTAAAGGAAGACACAAAAATATCTCAGATAGGGTTAAAGAAAAGTTGTGAAGTTTCGAGGGAAAATATTAGCATTATCATAGATTTAGAGGGGTTTACTCTCATATCTAAGTTTGCAGCGTCATCTTCAACATTATTTAGGATACTCATAGGGTTGTTTACAAAGTGTCAGTAGCAGGTTTCAACAACTGTTAGGTCATCCACAAATTTCTTTCTGTAGGTGGATTCCTTAGCGAGGCTATTTATCATAACAGAAAAAAGGAGGGGACCTAGGAGAGTACCTTGGGTACTCCATTGTGGACAGGGAGGGGACTGGAAAAATGGTTCAGATATTCGACTGCCTATGATCTATTTGATAAAAAGGATGCAGCTAATTTAACCAGGAAAGAATCAATGCAGAAATCAGTTATATGTTTGTCAGCTAAAATATTGTGGTTAACAAGATAAAATTCTTTTTGAAGGTCAATAGAAATTGAATTAAGCCAGCAAGTCATGGGAAGTAGAAGTAGATTTTAGGTTCCCAGAATTGTCTTAGTTCAATAAGACGTAGGATTTTTTATTTTAGCCAATCTGCAAGGAATCCTGCATATAGTTTAGACATAGGAGTGAGTGAAATAGGACAAACACCTGCAAAACCAGGTTTTCTGTCAAATTTTCGGATATTGGCCATACTCAGTAATCTCATTGAATAAAACTGACAAGGGCTTTGAAAGGAAGTCACTAAAAGCACTAATAAGAGGAAACAGGATATCTAAAGGGCAGGCACTTGATTTCGTAGATTTCTGATTCTTCATTTGATCTCGTGCGGAGATATGGATTGGAATGCAGGTGGAAGATCATCAGCAGGTGATTGATAAGAAAATGCCAGAAGGCTCTGAACAATGGAAGCAAGGAACTTTTTAAGATTACTAGCAGCAACTTCTGGAGATTCAGATAGGTTGAAATCAAGCTGGCCTTGACTCCTACCGCACAACTTTTTTACCTTAGAATACCCATTTTTAAGTTTAGTGGTAAACAATTCAACGACCTTATTATTGTAGTAGGATTGGGCATATTTACGTATTTCCTTTTTAATTGCTTTTCTTAGTTTATTACCTTCATCCAATTTACAATTTTGGAAAAGATTTTTTTTTTCTAATTAGTGTTTTAAGGGGTTGATTCATGAATTGTTTGTCACTGGAGCACTTCTTTAATATTTTTTCTGGGGAAATTAGACGTTTATCTTTTAGCTTTTTGAGAAAGGTAATAATTTTTTTCATCAAGATTATGCAAATTATAAATATCAGACCAATCCTCAGTAATCAGCTATATTCTACAGAGAAGGGGGCAGTAAGAGCCATATGTTACTGAGAATGAATACTTAAGATTAAAAGACAGGACCGTAGGAGGGAAAGATGATAACTCCCACCCAATGGAGGCAAAACTGAAGGAGGACTGTAAAAATTATTCAAATCATACAGAATGACATCTAGAAAAGTGTTTCCCCTAGTTGTTGGTATTTTAACTATTTGCTTAACTTTTATAGAGCAGAAACTTAAATTCATCTTAAGTTCATTGGCGTATCCAACGAAAGAAAGTTTGGCATGTGGATATTTAGAAATAGTAAATTAAGCATTGGTCTGTAATTGCTAAAGAAATTTGCATTTTGCATCAATGTTTTGGTTTGATGAGCAATAGCTACTGCAATGATATTATAGGGACAGCAAGTTCTTTAGGTCTAATACTTAGCCAAAGGATTTTGTCATACTCAGATGACTTAGAAACAGGAATAATTTTAGGGAAAAGGTTGCATTTAGTAAAAAAAATGACACCACCTCCTTTTTTCCAAGTAGGTGATCCAAAAGAACAGAGTTTAATAAATTCTGAATAATTTGACAAACGGAAAGACCTTTGGTCATGAGACTGTACTTCTGCAACTGCTATAACACCATTTCGGTTAAATTTTGATAGCACCTTTAGTGCTGTAAGCTTGTTAAAATTGAGGCTTTCAGCATTAGAAATAAAAAAAATTTGGAAATTTAAAGTGACTGTGGAAACATGACTGTCAATGTGTATATAAATATATATAAATATATTTATATAAATATATATGAATATATATATATATATATATATATATATATATATATATATATATATATATATATATATATATATATATATATATATATATATATATATATATATATATATATATATATATAGATAAATAAATAAATATATTCGCAAATTTGATGGCAGACCGTTAAGCCTCTACAAAACAAAAATCTTAATTTGCATTTCTTCTAAATTTGCATAAGGAGAAAATGTCACTTGAATATTGGATAAAGAGAAGTGTTCACTGCTGTGTTTTATTAAGGACAACATTAGCTGAAGATTTATAATCAGCCAGATAAGAAATAGACTTGGGTGGTGAAATAGTAACAACCCAGTGATAAATAAATTACACTACCCTTATTGAAGGAGTTGGCTAAATTATTTGTTTAGTACTATTGAACTGAATGATGGATCAAAGTTCTGGATTCGTCCCCAAAAGTTTCAATCACCTAGCTCAACTCCTGTACAAGATGCCAAAAGACCAATTATCTAGTTTTACCATTTAAGCTTCAAGCAATTGAGCAGCAGGTGTGACCATTGCCTTGTAATGATTGATTTCATTAGATGAACAAAACATAATTATTTTTTCTATATATACATATAGCCCTAAATAGTATTTTATTACATTTTTATTATAAATACCAGTTCTCTCCTCCCTATACTTCAGAAGTTAGGATAATTTATTAAGTAAACTTAAAAATGATAGTTAGTGAGAAACTGGTTCATGTATTACCAAGAACATTTTTTGTCACAACATAAAATTCAGGTAGGTTTAGAGGTATATTTTAGATTGATGTTGATATGGCCAAAATTATAATAGCCTAATGATAGTTTTGTTTAAAGTTTGATAGAGAAAGGTAAGTGTACAAAAGTAGACATGCACAACAAATGCTGGGTGCCAATAGTCTGCTGGTGAGCATCCACCACCAGACAAGCACAGAAGCAGGACTTCTAACCTGATTCTATGTTGGTTTGATGGTGTGTGCATTGTTTATTATGCACTGTGTAATGATTTTCAAATTAACCAAGTAGATTCTTTACTAAATAGTAACCTTTCTTTGTTACTACCAGAAGAAATATGTCCTACTGAAGACTTAGGGCAGGTCTGTCCTATATTTACTTTTTACTGTTTTGTTTTTGTTATTAACTGTAAAATGATTTCACAAAAAAAGTTTTTAAATAGCTTGAAAATAGCCTATGTTCAACCTTGTATGTTTGAAAAGATTGTTAGGGAAGAGCCTCAAGACACTTCCTCTCCCTCCTCAATTGAAATGCTAAAATTACACCCATGACAGTGTATTTATCTGCATAAAGCATGAATAGAGTGAAGCAAACAACTTTCAGGAATGAGACAAGTAAATATGCTACTTAGGCTGTGATTTTCCCTAAGGAGTTTTCAGAATTTTTTAGGGTTTCTTTCAAAGAGTCTTACAATATTCACAATTACCAGTTACTTCAAAATAATCATAAATACTTCATTATCTTATTCTCAAAACAGCACTGCTTCAATTTTATCCCCTCCACCTGATGGATAAATATACATCTAACTATACAGCCTTACATTTTTTTTTTTTTAAGGCAAACGGTTGTAATGCCTGATTTGTCTATGTTGTATCTAGATGTTTCTAGATGTTTTAGGGTTTTTTTTCCGATGTGCCCAGGGTCATAAAAATTACCCCACGTATAATTATGTGCCTAATCTATAGACTTATACAAAATTAGAAACATTCCTATGGACAATGTAGGGTCTAAAGCTTTTCCTGGAAGTTTTCGATCTTCAAATTAAGCTGCTTTAGAAATTATAAAACAAGTATAGAATAAGTCCAGTATTTTAGGCTTTCCACTAAGCCTATTTTAGAAAGTGGTTGAGTAAGGTCATTGTAACTCTTAAGAATACACCCATAGCCTTTAGGGTCTCCTGGGAGTGAGTTTAGAGAACCTACCTACACTACTTTTCTCTATAAAGGGTACTGTCATTTAAATTTTTTGTTTTATAAACGTAGAACCTAGCAAAATAAATCTTATATTCACAAGAAAAGTATGTGAAGCTTCATACCTTTCTTTGCTCCCAGTTTATAGGGCTCTCAAGATCTTTACATCTGTTTTTTTTTTCATATAGAAAAAAAACTTTTATATGGGTTAGAATTCAACTAAAATGTAATAAATCGTTGAACTAGTGCACAATATCGTGCATTGAGAATGACACATGCTACCAAAGCAGTTCTTACTTCATAATATGTCAAAACATTGTAGGCTAGTTAGCACATTTTGAGAGCAGTTCCACTTTACCCCTAACCATGCTCATATAATTTTCAAATATATACCCCAAATAAATATTTCCTATGCATTTATCTTGTTTTAACTAAGTACTCATAAATTGAATTGGTAAATTTTGGGCAATTTATATTTCTTACCCAAATATAAGTTAACAATAACACTCAATGGCTTTTTTATGCTCTTTCTGAATATAATAATTGCTTCACTTGGAAATTCAATTTTAAGCCCTTTATGGACTGTCCAAGATGATATCTGTTTCTCTTATCTTGGACAGCCTACTACTGTTAGTATTATGCTTGTTTAAACCAGTTTACCTGTGAATTGAATAGATTGTGACAAAATCAACCACCAGGAAACACACAAGAAATATACAATTTGTGCCATATTTTTGTACATGAGAGGAGGGGGGAATTTAAAGTGAAGTGAAGTTGCAGTTGAAATGTATATATGCTATTTAAAAGTTAATTTTACATATGGAATAAGGTCGTTCTTTAGCTCATCATTGTGAACACCAAAAACAAGAAAACAATAGGGAATTTCTCAAGACATTGGGAAACAAATTATAATGAATATTTCAGCTCTATGTCCAAGAGCCATCCTCAGCAATACAAAAATATATAAGAAGAAAAAACTTACAGCAGGATAAAATCAATAAAAATAAAATGAAAAATTATTCAAAACAGTCCGTGCATCCCAGTATCAGTAAAGTTCAACCAGGTCTCTGGTTTTCCTGGTTAAACTTTGCTGAAATACCTTGGAATACCAATTTTTTGGTTTACTGGTTAACAATTCTATGACCTTATTCCTGTAGTGGGAATGGGCAAACTTAGGCAGCTAGATATTTCCTTTTTAATTGCTTCTCTTAATTTATTAGCTTCATCCAGTTTACCATTTCTGAAAAGATTCAATTTTTTCTAGTAAGTGTTTCTATGGGTTGATTCATGAATGTTTTGTCACTGGAGCAATTTTTAAATCTTTTTTGTTGAAAGAAATTGATATTTATCATTTAGCTTTTGGTGAAAGGAAGTGATTTTTTCATCAAGATTATACAAATTATGAATATCAGACCAATCCTCAGTAATCACCTACATTCTACATTGAAGGGGGCAGTAAGAGACAGAAGTTACTGAGAATAAATACTTAAAATTAGAAACCAGGGACAGGAGGAGGGAAAGATGATAACTCCCACTCAATGGAGGCAAAGCTTAAGGAGGACTGTAAAAATTATACAGAATAGCATCTAGAGAAGCGTTCCCCCTAGTTGTTGGTATTTTAACTATTTGCTTAACTTTTAGAGAGGAGAAAATTCAGTTCATCTTAATTTCATTGGCGTACCCAATGAAAGAAAGTCTGGCATTAAGATACTTAGAAATAGCAAAATCAGCACTGGTCTGTAATTGCTGAAGAAATTTGCATTTTGCATCAATGTTTTGGTTTGGAGAGCAATAGCTACTGCAATGATATTATAGAGACAGCAAGTTATTTAGGTCTAATACTTAGCCAAAGGATTTTGTCATACTCAGATGACTTAGGAACAGGAATAATTTTAGGGAAAAGGTTGCATTTAGTAAAAAAAATGACACCACCTCTTTTTTTTCCAAGTGAGTGATCCAAAGGACAGAGTTTTAAAAAATTCTGAATAATTTGACAAACAAAGAGGCCTTTGATCATGAGACTGTACTTCTGTAATAGCTGTAACACCAATTTGGTTACATTCTGATAGCACCTTGAGTTCTGTATGTTTGTTAAAATTGAGGCTTTCACCATTAGTAATTAAAAATTTTGGGAATTTAAAGTGACTGTGAAAACATGACTGTCAATGTATATATAAATATATATACATATATATATATATATATAAATATATGTATATATATATATATATATATATATATATATATATATATATATATATATATATATATATCAGCCCTATGCCCAAGGGCCATCCTGAGCAATGCAAAAAATATATAAGGAGAAAAAACTTACAACAGAATAAAATCAATATAACTAAAATGAAAAATTTTTCAAAACAGTCCCAGCATCCTTACCTCAGTGAAGTTCAACCAGGAATTTGGTTATTCTGGTTGATCTTTGCTGAAATACCTTGGAATAGGAATTTTTTGGTTTATTGGTAAACAATTCTATGACCTTATTATTGTAGTAGGATTGGGCATATTTACATAAAGTCTTAGTAAAGTTCAACCAGGACTCTGGTTGTCTTGGTTGAACTTTGCTGAAGTAAGGATGCTGGGACTGTTTTGAAAAATTTTTCATTTTAGTTTTAGTGAATTTATCCTGTTGCAAATTTTTTCTTATAATCTATTTTTGTATTGCTGAAGATGGCCCTTGGACAAAGGGCTGAAATATTCATTCTGACTTTTTTCTCACTGTCTTGAGAAATTCCCTATTGTTCTCCTTGTTTTTGGTGTTTGTGATGGAAAGGCAGTGTGGTCTTTGTTGTTATGTATCTCATCATTGTGCTAAGATCTTACATCTTTTAACAAAGAACATTTAAAAGTGAAGTCTTAGGACTAAGATCTTACTTTTTATGCTGTTCTTTTGCATATGTCTTTCATCATTCAGCTCTGATCAGTGGTCTAAGAACAATGATGAGCAAATTATCAAATCTCTTATCATTGTTCTACTTGGCAAAAACATGACATTCTTCAGACTTTTTGCTAACATCAATGAGCTGGAAGATCTTAGTACAAAGATGAGGAAAAGAATGGAAACCTGTATAGAAAGATGTAAGATATTAGATATAAGATCTTAGAGCAAAAGAATGACTATAATGAATTTTCCATTGTCTGGACATAGTGTTAGACTAATTCAATGCCAACATACAATTCAGGATATATAGCCTATTAGCACATTAGAGGAGCAGGGGTTAGCAAAGTTCATTTCTGAAAATAAATTAATATTATAGGCTATTTGGTCCAGGATACAGATATGACTCTAAAGATATATCTATGTTTTAGCTAGGTCAGTAATATAAATACTGCCTAGGCCTATTATGAAGTAAGAAGGTAAAATTCTAGTTTATTGACTTTTGGCTATCTTAGAAAGGGGTTAGGTCAGGAAAATAAAACTTTCAGGGATAGGTCTAAAGGCTAAAGTATATCCCTAGACGGTATTTTCAAGTACCTACCTACACTCCTTCTCCCTCTACAGGGCCCTGAAATTTGCCTACATGACAGGTCTATTGAATGAATACAAGACCTATTGAAAATTTTTCAAAACAACACTTTACCTTAATTTTCAGTTACCAGATGCTTTTCTCTACCTTTAGCTCCAAAAATGCAATTCCTGTTATTTGAGTAGAATTCTGAGCCATATCAATGTTTTCTTTCAAAATTTAGGAAATGTATTTGCATATCTTTAAGACCTTATAAATTGGGATTGAGCAAAATTGTGAAGCTGAAAACAATTTTGTTGTACTTCATTCAAGAAGAAGATCTATTTTGCAAGGTTTCACTTTTATAACACACATATCTTTAAAGGTCATCAAAGGTCAAGACCCTCTAGAGGGAGAAGGAGTGGAGGTAGGTACTACAAAATACCTTCCCTGGGTATACTTTAGCCTTTAGACCCATCCCTGAAAGTTTTGGTTTTCCTAACTTAACTCCTCTCCAAGACAGCCAAAAGTCAATAAACTAGAATTTTAACAAAAAATTCAATGAAAAAATGGTTGAAAACTCATAATTGAGGTAAAATATTTTTATCAGCTTGCAATGGGCTGCATAGGCTATAAACCCACCATGTATGAAATGCCTAGAAACAAATAATTAAAGCCAAGATATTCGGGTAATACCTTCTTGTAATAGGGCATTAAGCTTAAGCCTAATATTGGGGAGGGTATTACACTCTTGGCCCTTACAGTCTAGGGTACACATGGTTAATCTTTATTATAGATAGAGCTGTCAGTACTAACCTGTTGTTACTTAAAAGATATTCAACTTTTTCTTGATCATGGAATGCGTGTGACCACACTATTATAGACTTTTCAAGTGACTTTCTTTTTCCTGTTTCCATTTTTCTGTATGTTCACAATTTGAATTTTCAAATTTCATTAGAAACAAGAGCCAAAAGCTCATATGGCACTTGTGACGAATTCGGAAGAGCCAAAAGCTTCTTCTCACCAAGTTTTCCAAGATTTCTGGTTCCCCCCCCCCCCCCCAATTTTCACAATGTCAACAGATCCGATTGGGATTGAAAATAAGAGCTCTGAGACACGACGTCCTTCAAAATATAAAATTTCATTAAAATCCGAAAACCCATTTTGTAAGTTTAAAATTCCTCATTTTTTCTAAATTTTCTGAATTAACCTTCCTTCCACTCCCCCCCCCCAAATGTTCAAGTCGGGGAAGCGACTATTTATAATTTAATCTTGTTGGTTCCCTGATACGCCTGCCAACTTTCTGTGATCGCTATATTGATCACGTACCTAGCTACAGATCTTCTTCATGTACAAATTGGGGTGATCCGGGAGTCGAACCTCTCGCATTCTAAGTGAGAATCATACCCCTAGACCATAAACAATACTTAAGAAGAACAATCATTTCTTTTATCGGCAAATAAAATTCTTCTCAGCTATCTTGTTTGCTCGCTCCCTCCACCCCCCAGATGGTCGGATCAAGAAAAAGACTATTTCTAATTTAATATAGTTTGTTCTCTGATATACCTGCCAACTTATCTCGAAATGTCCAAACTAACAAATCCCCCCCCCCAACTCCCCCAAAGAGAGCGGATCTAGTTCGGTTATGACAATAACGTATTTAGGACATGTATTTATTCTTCCCACCCAGTTTTATCCCAATCTTTACGCTAAGCGTTTACCAGTATTTCTGGTCCCTCCCCCCAACTCCCGCCAATGTCACCAAATCCCGATGAGATTTAAAATAAGAGCTCTAAGACACTTGGTCTTTCTAAATATCAAATATCATTTAGATCTGATCACCCGTTCGTAAGTTAAAAATACCTCATTTTTTCTAATTTTTCAGCATAACCCCCCCCCTCCCAACTTCTCAGAGAGAGCCAATCCAGTCTGGTTATGTCAATCACGTATCTAAGACTTGTGGTTATTCTTCCCACCAATTATCATCACAATCCCTCCACTCTAAGCGTTTTCCAAGATTTCCGGGTTCCTCCTCTAACTCCCGCCAACGTCACCGGATCCGGTCAGGATTTAAAATAAGAGCTCTGAGACACAAATTTCTTCTACATATCAAATTTCATTAGAATTCAATCACCAGTTCGTAAATTAAAAATACCTGATTTTTCTAATTTTTCTGAACTACCGAAATAGGTCCCCCCATCTCCTCCATAGAGAGTGGATCTGGTCCAATTATGTCAATCACGTATCTAGTACTTTTGCTTTTGCTTCCCACTAAGTCTCATCACGATTTCTCTACTCCAAGTGTTTTCCAAGATTTCTGGTTCCCCCCTCCAAATCCCCTCAATGACACTGGATCTGGTCGGAATTTAAAATAAAAGGTCTGAGTTACGAGGTCCTTCTAAATATTAGATTTAATTAAGATCCGATTACTCCTTCGTATGTTAAAAATACCTCATTTTTTCAAATTTTTCAGAATTAGTCCCCCTCCTAACTCCCCCAAAGAGAGCAGATCCATTCCACATATGTAAATTACGTATCTAGGGCTTGTGCTTATTTTTTCCTACCAAGTTTCATCCCAACCTTTCCACCCTAAGCGTTTTTCAAGATTTCAGGTCTCCCCTCCAGCTCCCCCGATGTCACCGAATCTGGTCGGTATCTAAAATAAAAGTTCCAAGACATGACATCCTTATAAATATCAGGTTTCATTAAGATCTGATCATCCGTTTGTAAAGTGAAAATACCTCATTTTTTCGAATTATTACGAATTAACTATCCCCCCACTCTCCCCAAATGGCCGAATTGGGGAAACGAATATTTCAAATTTTATTTGGTCTAGTCCCTGATTCGCCTGCCAAATTTCATCGTCTTAACTTATCCGGAAGTGCCCAAGCTAGCGAAACCGGGACAGACAGACCAACAGAAATTGCAATCGCAATATGCCACTTGGTAAATACCAAGTGCCATAAAAAGGGTTTAAGACAATTTCTGAAGAATAGCTTGTTGATTAACCACAGCAGAGAAAAATAGGTTTATCAACAACAATAAACTAACAACAAGTTTCTTTTTTTCTTTTTTTCATATTTGGTAAATGACGACTTATACTTACTTACGACACGACTGCCTGTCCATGGATTATTCCTTATGGTTGATTGTGTATGGCTATGCTGTTTGACCTATGCGATTGTATGGATAAGTAGGGTTAAGGCCTCATTCAAGTACTGATCTATATTAATTACTAATGTAGGAAAACAGTCTTCCTTTTCTCCTTCTGTTTTGTTTTTTTTTTCTTTTTTTTTAATTTGTTTGTGCTGTTGCATTGGTGATTTCTTTTTTCATTATACATTTTAATGTTGCTTCTAACTTTCAGTCGAGAAAACTTGCCTTACGTGAATGTCGTTCAGAATTTTATTTTTAAGGGGTATGTCGTTGAAAGATTTCAAGTACCCCTGGCCTTCATCTTCCATATTAATCATTTAAGAGAGATATCATGAGAGCACCATTCTCAATCATTTTGGCCTGGCTACTCATGAGTCACTAAAATCTATTCAAAGTCGATAATCTAAGGCAGCGCAACAGTGTTGCCTAAGTAAAGAGCAATATGGGCATAATATATTTTTTTTCTTTTATTTTAGACCAGGGCACTTCGTATAGAAGGAGCTGTCGCAGAAAATTCGAAAGGGGCTCATTCAATTGAAAATTGTAAGGACTAGTGCTCTTTTCAATAGTCAAAAGTAATCGGAGAGTAACCAGTCTCCTCTTTGCGCCAAAGATTTACTTTTTCTCCTAATTCCTTATGAGCAACTTTTGAAACAGAAAAGTCATTTAATTAGTATCCGAAGGTTTTTAAAAGTACTAAAAACTTAGGACTAAGGGAGGCTGCAGCCCTCCTAATATACGAAATGATTTTCGGTTATATTATCTTTTAATGTTGCTCATAACGCTCAATTGATTAGATAAAAAAAAATTCAACTGAAAGGAAGTAGCAACATTCAAACTCAAAACGAAACAAAAATTGAGGATGGGAGGTGTTTTTTCATATATGGAATACCTTCTGTTGGTTTCAAAATTTTATGTTGCTCCTCACTTTCAGCTGAAAAAGCTTCTTTTTTTTACTTAATTTATGATCGTTTTTTAAACAATGCAGGTAAATATGGCTTACCCTCCATGAAAAATTCCCTATTCAAGAAAATAAAACATACAAATTATGTAAAATTCTTAGATTTGCGGAAAAATTACCAAAAATGATATAAATTTTTTGAATAAAGGATTACTACAGTGCCCCCTCAATGTGTGCTTGCTGCTGGTGGCTTGAGTTCTATGAATTTTGGCAAATACCAAAAGCTTAAAGACTGCAATCAAAGTTTTATTCCGGGCGCAAGAAAGGCCAAATCCACCACAGAAATATGACTGGTGTTACTATGGAAGAGCGAATTCTATTTGTCAACAGCAGAGTTTTGAATTGGCTGATTTCCCGTATAAAATGTCAAATGAAAAAGCGAATTGGAGTCTAAAAGGCTTGTATCCAGATTCAGCATATTTGGGTGTTTCCTTCAAATATTTGAACGGGGAACAGAATGAGTCTTCTGACTAGCCTGGGAGAGCTTCTTCTACCCTTTTTTACAGGAAAACCAGTAATATGAATGTAAATAAGTTACCTCCAACAATAATTAAACAAAATAGGAATAAGACATTAATATTTATTTTTTTCATCTCAAATTAAAGGACTAAATTAAAAACAACCGCTCGACTGAAAATTCTTCACCAATGGTATTTGCGTTGACGGTGGGCAACTGAAACAAGAAAAACAAAATTGACAAAACTTGAAGTATGGATAGATGGCACTAATTCCTCAAAAAAAAGAATGCTTGACATGTGCAGTGTTGCCAGATTGGCTTGTTTCAAGCCCCGGTGGCTTATTTCTCTAGGCTGGGATGGGTGGGCTTGGGGCGGGAAACTGGGCTTATTGTTTTTTAATGTGGCTTGTTTTGGGCTTTTTCTACTCAAAAGAATAATTATTTTTTTTAGAATTTTTTTTCAAATTCCAGTTTATTCTTTTACAAAACTTTCGAGGTCGAAAGCGAACGGATTTGAGGAAAAGGAACTATACCCAACGATTCACTAAAAAAGAAGAATAAAATAAGTAAAGTGAGTCTCAAAGAAATATTTATTACGGCAGATTACTAGTTACAACTATTGAATAGAGATGTTTCAAACAGTTCGTAGTAACGAACTGTAGTAAGGAGCGACCCCGCTCAAAAGTGATCGAAACTCTAAAGATGGAATTTTGATGCTAAAAGATGCATCAAAAGAATTGAATTTTTACGCTGATTTTAAATATATAAGTTTCATCAAATTTAATATTTATCATCAAAAGTTATGAGCTTGAGAAAATTTGAAATATTTTGGAAAATAGGAGGAAAAACCCCCTAAAAGTCAAAGAATCTTAACAAAAATCACACCGTCGCATTCAGTTTATCAGGGAACCCTGTAGCAAAAAGTTCAAGCTCCTATCAACAAAAATGTGGAATTTCGTATTTTTTGCCAGAAGACAGATCACGGGTGCGTGTTTATTTGTTTTTTTTTTCCAGGGGTCATTTTATCGACCATGTGGTCCTAGAATGTCGCAAGAGGGCTCATTCTAATGGAAATGAAAAGTTTTAGTGCCCTTTTTAAGAGACCAAAAAATTGGAGGCCACCTAGGCCTCCTCCCATGCTCATTTTTTCCCAAAGTCAACGGATCAAAATTTTGAGATAGCCATTTTGTTCTGCACAGTCAAAAACCATAAAACTATGTCTTTCGGGATGACTTACTCCCCCATATTCCCTGGGGGAGGGGCTACAAGCTACAAACTTTGACCATTGTTCATGTACAGTAATGGTTATTGGAAAGTGTAAAGACGTTTTGAGGGGGATTTTTTGGTTTGGGGGGTGGGGTTGAGGGGAGGAGGCTATGTGGGAGGATCTTTTCTTGGAGAAATACGTCATGGGAGAAGAGTAATTCAATGAAAAGGGCGCATGATTTTCTAGCATTACTATAAAAAAAATAAACATGACAAAGTTTTTCAATTGAAAGTAAGGAGTAACATTAAAACTTAAAACGAACAGAAATTATTACGCATATGAGGGGTTCTAAAAATACTTTAGCTTAAAGAGCGGGGTATTTAGGAGGAGATAAATATCTCGCTCTTTATGCTAAAGCATTTTTAGTAATTCCAACTATTTAGTCTATGGCCTTTCTGATTCAGGGGTCATTCTTAAAGAATTGGGACAAAAGTTAAGATTTTTTCTAAAGAGCGAGGTATTGACGAGGGGACAAACCCCCTCATATACATAATAAAAATATAAGAATTTAAAAGTTTGTTATGTAAGTTAATTCTTAAGTTATGTATATTTTTTACTAACAAAACGTTCGTTAAAAATTAATTCTAGTTGCCTTTTTAAGTAGCCGAAAAATTGGAGGGCAAGAAGTACTTCTCCCCCACCTCTTATTTTTCAAAATCGTCTGATCAAAACTAAGAAAAAGCCATTTAGCCAAAAAAAGAATTAATATGCAAATTTCATTTTAATAATTTATGTGCGGAGAGCCAAAATCAAACATGTATTAATTCAAAAACGTTCAGAAATTAAATGAAAAAACTATTTTTTTTTTTTAACTGAAAGTAAGGAGCGACATTGAAACTTAAAACGAACAGAAATTACTCCATATATGAAATGAGTTGTCCCCTCTGCAATCCCTCAGTCTTTACGCTAAAGTTTGACTCTTTGCCACAATTCGACTATTGAAAAAAAATTAAGAACTTTAGCGTAAAAAGCGAGGGATTGCGGAGGGGACAACACATTTCATATACGGAGTAATTTCTGTTTATTTTAGTTTTCAATGTCGCTTTTTACTTTCAGTTAAAAAAAACTAGTTTTTCTTATTTAAGCATCTACAAAAGGTAAGATGCCAAATATGACATTGTGTTTGAAACAGATAGAGATGGACTTCATAACCCCCAGGCATGGAACGTTCAAAATACTACAAAACAATACCTTGCAGTTGTGTTTGAAACAGATGGAGACGGACTTCATAACCCCCAAGCACTTTCCAAAAAAAAAGTTGAAAATCCAACGAAAAAGCTTAATATTCTACGTTTTCCTGATTATTCTAGCAAATAATGTTGAAAATAAGATACGAAATTATTTCTTAATAAGAGTTTGTTCAATTTGCACCTCAAGGTACTAATAGGAATTAAATAAGAAACCATTGGTTTCTTTAAAAAGAAAAACAAATGTTGGAATTCTTCAGATTCTGTGAAATTCATACAAAAATGAGCTCCTTCAGTGGAGCCAAAACTAGGAGTCTTCGGACGGGAGCCTGATTGGTAAAAGATAACGATTGATAAGCTGCATCTAAAAAACCAAAATGCTGTATTACAAAATAATCAGCTTTCGATATGCATATTTTTCCTAAAGTGATGACACTGAATTTCTAAATTACAATTAGCTTTTTAGTTGTTGAAGCATTTTTTTTGTTTAAAGCTGTACATTATATTTCATTTCTCAGAAATTATTCTTAATTTTTCTTGCTTGAGGTATTAAGAAGATGTACCAAAAGTATTGAGAGCTTTTCAGTCATTACGTTGATTCTCTTGAACTTTTTTTTCCTTTGTGATACAGAAATTCAAGCTTCAATTTTTTTTTTTTTTTGCATTTTACCACTATATCCAAAGAAGTAATTAAGCCTGTGTATTTCTAGTTGTGATATTTTGGTCATGATTCTGTTTTGCTCTCTAAAATTATTTTGCTTATTGAAGAGATCTCATTGCGTTTTCTGTTACTCGTGAAATTTTTTTGTTGTATTACGATGTCAATGCATTAAGAATTAGCTAAAAGCCGCGTTCATTAAAACTAGGTGACAAGAAAAAAAGAAGGTTTTCAGTAAAAAGTCTTGTCTTAAATAACCATAAAAGTTCAAAATACTTAGCTGCCACGTAGCTTAAGGTAATTTTTAGATTATAATCTTGCTTCAAAATAGGTTTCTAAAGAGATAAACATAAAGGAAATATAGTATTTAGTGACAAATTAAAAAAAAAATCCCTTATTAGGGAGATAGGGCATGGGGAAGTGGCTTTATTTGTATAGGGATTTAGCTTTCGCAAGGGTATGGAGAGGCGGCAACTCTGTTGAAAAGTGTAAATTTGGAGGGAAAACTAAAACTGTAAGGAATATTAACATATTAAGATGTACCTCGAGGGTTCGGCTGGGAAATGGCCCCTTCGTCTTTTTTATTTTGCTTTCATCTAAAATAGCAGCAGTTACAATTAAATCGTCCAACTTTGATCCTACGTCTGAGCACATGTTCTTTGATTTCAAAAGTCTCAAGTTTGAGAATTCCATGGACGAATTTGTTTCCAAGTAGTCAATTTCACTTTCGCACCATAAGTTTTTTAATGCAAAGGCTTAGCTTCAGAAGAAAAACCCTGAGTCCAAAATATTAAGCTGCCATACAGCTTAAGGTAATTTTTTTATATTTCAAACTTAAAAGCAACAAAAAAAGTCAAGTATTTCCGTCTGCTGGGTTGGTTTATCCTTCTTCCCTGTGAATGTTGAGGGGAGATAAACAAAATTACGACTCTTCGTGAAGTTTAAAGAAAAAACGATGAGAATAGCTTTTGGACTGAAAATTCAGCATTAATGTTGCATCCAGATGTAGCATTCTCCGTGGAACAAGCTTTTGGACACGCTCACTATAAAGTGAAGCCTCAAAAGTGGATTATTTCGATAAAATTTGTCGGGGCTTGTTCGGGCTTATTTTGAAAATGCCAGGGCGTTTTTTTACGCTGACAATGTGGCAACAATGGACATGTGTCTGATCCTTTCATTTATGAATAGCGGGTGTGTTCCAGCTGACGGTTTTTCAGTAACTGCGCGGTAACTGCCCATTTCTAACTGCAGTAGAGCCAGTGGGAACGGCACAGTAAGCTGACCAGCAGTAGCGTCATTTTCGAATTAAATGCATGTGTTTAAATTTAAGGGACAGTTTAATGCTGATTAGTATAATTTTTTTTATTCCTTCTGTTTCAGAGCATTTAGATAGGTTCTAAGCCAACCATGGGCATTTGGCTGTCACAAATGATTTTGCTCAAATGAGCTGGTGAAAAATAAATAGATCATATACTTTTTCTCTTTTTTTATTATTTGAAGACTAGAATATCACAAAACTAAGCATTCAAATAGCTTGATTGTATCTTAAGCATATACAATCCCTGATGGAGTTTGGTTGATACCTGTCTTAAATTGATTTGTCTAAATAAAATGGGCCTATAGCATTTACAGGATAGTAGTGGGACAACTATAGCAAGTTTTTTTTTTCAATATTCTACTTTTTTAAAAATAATTATTGTTCTCTGGTCAAATTTGTGTTCCTTGCTAAGTGGTAGGCACTCTGGGCTGGAATGCTTTGTCCAAGGGGTACAGGTTTAATTCCTGGTATTGTCAGTTTATTTTGTTTTGGATAGGGGTTGGTGATATGACTAACCTCAGCTAGAATTGGCCTAACTTTAAATGAGTACAGATGGAAATCTAGGGACAGTAAGAAGGAAGAGCATGCAAGAGCATAGGCTGGCTGGTCCCTAGCTTCCTATTGCACTACCTGGCTAAAGGACCACCAGGTCCTTTACTGGCCTACTGACTTAGCCATAGAAACTTTCTTTCAAACCCATTAAATATAAGTAAAAATGAAGAATACCAGTATGATGGTCCTTCTATTTCCCTGAAATGTGGATGTATGGACAAGAGTGTGGGTCATGAGAGATAGCTTGTGAATGTAATTGGGGTGAATGTTCTGCAAGATTAAAAAAATTTATGACTGTTGCTCAGGTTGGCAACTGAACACAGAAGTATAATTTTGTTATTTGTTTTTCTTTGTGACTATCATGCTTATTTAATGTCCAGTATTTTAAAGTTAATCTTCTTTAATTTGTCTTTAATTGCCATGGCCCTAGGGATTAAATACAATAAAACCTACTTATATCCATTGATTTTCTTTAAATAGATAGTAGCTCTATGTTTCCTAGCTTCAGTAAATTTAAATATAATTGTGAGACCAGGGATTACAAAGTAGGTGAAAACTTGCAAATGAACCTCTGGTATCAATAAAAATTTGTAAGAAATGGATATCAATTTAAAGATTAAAAAAACTGTTAGAAAACAAAGAAGACAAATGAATAAACAAAAGTACCCCTTTACAACCATTTAATGAATTGTCACAAATATAGGTCACCCTTAAGATTGAAATGAACAAAGCTTCAATTATGAATCCATTTTCCTTTAAACAGACTGAAGGGGCAAACCTCCAAGCTTTGACAAATTCAATCTCACTTTTGGGCATTCTCACCTTTCCTTTTCAAAGGAAACTTTCTTTGGATGTTTCCCATGCAACTAAAAACAACACGGACAGCATCAGGTTACAAGTGACCTTCTACTTAGCCTACATACCAAAGGGAAAAGCATGCATCTCTATACTACAATTTACCTCCAACCTGCCTAATGTGCAAATATATAGCCAAAATTATGTAGTTCCAATGTATTCTGTCGCCTCTTACCTTTTCCCCCATTCTTGCTTTGTTTACAGTTGCTTCAATTAACAGGGAGTTAAAGGTTGAGGGATAGATTGGCAGAATCAATGGGAAACATGTAACTTCGGCTATAAATATTTTTGAAGGTCATCAAAGATCAGGGCCCTCTAGAGCAAGAATGAGTAGAGATGTGTACTTTGAAATACCTTCCCAGAACATACTTTAGCCTATAGACCCATCCCTGAAAGTTTCATTTCCCTAACCTAACCCCTTTCAGTGATAGCAAGAAGTCAATCAACTAGAATTTTACTGGATAAAATTACCATCCTTTGGAATAGACTGAATAGTCTACCCTAGCCTACTTCTTCAATAGGATTAAAGACAGTCTCAGAATAATGATTTGGCAGCCCATAAATCCTCAACTTATCTGTAATACTTCACCTAGGCCTGTTTACAGAGCCTAAAAGAAGTTAATGCTTAGAATGCTACCATGTGGCAATTTAATGGAGCCTCGATGTTACCTGGAAGAAGTCAATCCTTAGAATGATTCCAAATGGCAATTTAAGGTAATAATTATGCCTGGATATGCCAGAAAACATGGAAATCTTTAAATTGAATAATAAGTTTTTCATTGATTTAACCTACTTGCTAATAGATAGCCTACTACTCAGGGTGTCCTTTAATGTTGATCCCAAAATATGGTGATTTACTAACCTGGCTCAGATCCCTCTTTCTTTTGCAAAATCACTATCCCACCTTCTTCCAAGCAAATAACTTCATATTCCATTACTTCATTCTTGTCCATATTCATTTTTTGTTGAATGAGATTTTTGTTGAAGAAGGTGAATTATGTACTTACTGCGCTAACCATTCTTTTGAGCACGGTAAAAAAATCACTTACTGCGGTTACTGCCGGCAGTAACTATTCTCGTTCCCAGCGGGTTGGGCAGTAACCATTTTCCCGCTAGGAACGGAAATAGTAACCATTCGGTTACTACAGTAAGTCCCTGGAACACACCCAGCGTGTCCGAAAGCTCAAGTATCCAGAATTAATTTCGCATCCGTCTGGAATTCCTTGAAGAATTCTCAGTCCGGACTAGAATTTCATCTGTAATTATTGCAGGGTTATGACGTCAAAAAACCCTACGAAAGATTCTACGAAATTGCAGCATTTATCTGAGGTTTTTCAGAAGAAACTAAAGAAAGATAGTGGCGATCCATATCCAAAGCCTAAGGAAGACCAGGGCATAAGGAAGAAAGATCTGTTTCCAGAGAGATTTCAAATTTTAGAAATGTGTAATAAAAAAACTTCCAATGTAAGTGGCTAAGAATATCTCAGATAAAAAAATAATCATTTGTGATCAGCAGCTTTTAGATTTTTATCATTAAGGATGTAGATCTTCACCTTGCTCATTGATCATAGAGCTTTAATTTTATGTTAACTGCTAAATACAATGATCATTGACTTTTTGTTTTTTTCTTGAAGCAAAAAAAATTAAGCTGTTTTAAACAAAGAGAAAACATAAAATTTCTCATGCCCTGCTAAAGGTTATCTCTAAGCAGAGTGATAGCTTATCAGCAGTTGTTGATAGTTGTTTAATAAAGTGATTGTTAATATTCTAGTTGAGTGACTTCTTGTTATCTCACAGAGGGGTAAGGTTAGGAAAATGAAACTTTCAGGGGTGGGTCTACAGGCTAAAGTATATCCTGGGAAGGTATTCTAGAATACCCACCTCCACTCCTCCCTCTAGAGAGCCCTGAAATTCGCCTACATGACAGGTTTGACAGTTTTAACAGGTTTGTCAAAATTTTTAATTTTTAGTTACCAGTTGCTTTTTCTCTGCCTTTAGTTCTGAAAATGCAATTCCTGTTATGAGTAGAATTCTGAGCCATATCAATGTTTTTTTTCCAAAATTTAGGAAATGTATTGGCATATCTTTAAAACCTCATAATTTGGATTGAGTAAAGTTGTGAAGCTGAAAACAATTTTGTTGTACTTCATTCAAGCAGAAGATCTATTTTGCAGTATTTCACTTTTATAACACATATTTTGAAGGTCATCAAAGGTCAGGGCCCTCTAGAGAGAGAAGGAATAGAGGTAGGGACTTCAAAATACCTTCCCAGGACATACTTTAGCCTGTAGATGCATCCCTGGAAGTTTCATTTTCCTAACATAACCCCTTTTTGAGATAGCAAGAAGTCAATCAACTAGAATTTTACCAAGTGATTTTCTTTCAATTTAAATTGATCTGCCCTAAATAGGGTGATAATCCTGTCTTCAAGCAATCATCACATTAAAGCTGCAAACCCATTGTCAACATCACAATGCAATTAAGCTGAAATAGCAGTATAGTTAACTAAGTATCAGTGCAGTATTAGCATTTTAACCATGGTCTAGCTCCTTTAGAATTATGTTTGAGTAACCTGATGTGAGCTACCTCTTCTAATCAAGATAGGGCTTTAAACTAATTTCCCAGGGATCAAAAATATGATAGCTTTTCCTTTAACTACATATCTTTAACTATATTGTGTATCAGACACAAATTTATTTTTAAGCTTTTTGGTCTAAAGGATTTTTTTTAAACTTGGTCAAATATCAGAGACAGCACCTTGCCTATGATTGAAATTATACTAAACAAAACTGATAAATTCTAGTAGGATCCAATTTGGTGATATTTTGCTATGTACATTTATTCCATCTTTCATTTAAATTTGATACTCCTTTCACTAACTTCAGCAAATCAACAAAAAATTCTACTTTTTGTTTATAGAACCCCCTTCTCTTTCCCTATTTGACCTAAGGTCAGTGAAAAAAACTTTAAAAGCCTTAGCCTTTTTGACTTAGGGTCATAGTCTCAGAATCTCAATCAAACAGATGGATGGACAAATAGATATTGCAATGTCTGTGTTATCTATAGCTAACACATTTGATCCCAGAAAAGATTTAAGAAATCTTATCATTGACACATCAAATTTAGCATGCTGTTGAACCTGATATTTGCCTTGTAGTGTCCTTTTTCAAATAATATTTATCAAAAATAAAAAAAGTCTTTTATTTTTGCTGTTTAAGATGTTTGTGATTTTACAGAATGTTATATTTGAGTGTGGGTGTGTGCTAGGATTAACAATGCTTATGACAGCAAAGGTCCTTCCATTTGTGGCACCACAGAGTGTTGAATCCCTGACCCAGAACTCCTGAGTCAACTGTCATATTTGACATATGTGAAAAAATGTATAATTTTTTTTGGCTCCTAAAGGTGTGATTGAAAATAGTCAGAGCTTTGGGGTGTGAATCCCCTTATTTGTCCTGTTGGAAGGAGGTTGGAAGTACTTGCAATTTTCATAGTTTCTTGTTAATCTTATAATCTCAATTTTTGCAATTTTCTTGTTTCTTTACCACTTCAATGGTATTCTATGAACCTGTTCTTGTTCTGTGTAATATGCCTTTACTGTATTTGGGATATACCTGTAGACTTCTCTTTGATACTCTACAATAGCATCCTTATTTAGATCAGGTTGCATGTAGCTTTTTCTAAATGTTGTCAAGTCTCTTATGCCTGATGCTTTCCCCACTGTTTTTAGTTGGTAAAAAAAAAAATCCAAAGAAAGTTCCCATTGAAAAGAGCCCAAAAGTAAGATTGAATTTGCCAAAGCTTGAAGGTTTGCCCCTTCAGTTTGTTTAAAAAAAAACAGATTCATAATTGAAGCTTTGTTCATTTCAATCTTAAGAGTGACCTACATTTGTGACAATTCATTAAATTGCAATAAAGGGATACTTTTATTTATTTATTGGTCTTGTTTGAATTCTAAATGATTGTTTTTTAATCTTTAAATTGATTTGTACTTATGTTTAATAATTTTAAAAGAAAGCTTATAAGGCCAAGTCAGTAGGCCAGTAAAGGATTATGTGTTCCTTTAGCCAGGAAGTACAATAGGAAGCCAGGGACGAGCCATCCTATGATTTTGCATACCCTTCCTGCTTACTGCTCCACATTTCTTTAGGTAACCTTTTAAAGTTGGGCCAATTCTAGACAAGCTGATAGTCACATCACTGATCCCTGTCCAAAACCAAATAAACTGGTAATGCCAGGAATTAAACCTGTGCCCTTTGGACAAGGATTCTCAAGCTAGAGAGCCAGCCACTTAGGAAAGAACACAAATGTGACCACAGAACAACAATTGTTTGAAAAAAGAAAATATTGAAAAAAACTCAAGCCATAGTTGCTGCCCATAAACAATATGCATTTTATTTAGAAAAAGTAAATTTAAGACAGGTATCAACAAAACTCCATCAGGAATTGTATTTACTTAAGATACAATAAGCAATATGAAAGCTTAGTTTTGTGATATTCCAGTCTTAAAATAATGCAAAATAAGAAAAATTATATTTCCTATTTGTTTTCCATAAGCTCATTTGAGACTGCAATATGCCCATGGTGCGCTTTTAAACTCTCTGGAATGCTTTTAACAGAAAGAATTGTAAAGACAATTGTTCTGATCAGCAAGAAAAATATTAACATAACTCTCTAAACTTGGCACTTTTTAAGACAACTTTTTAGCAAAGCAAATGCAAAACATAAGAATTCAGCTAAAAGGTGGTGAAATACTTGACAGATCTTATTGGTCTAAATAATCAATGCCTATAAAAACAACAGCTTTTTATTCTGAATTCTTTGTGTTTCTGATTCTTAGCAGCAGCTTGGCAATGGACAATCTCAGTTCTATTAGCCTACTAGATATGGTCTAGATGGTTATGGAGACATTTACATTTTAATTTCTCTAGAGGTATATTTAGTGCATAAGTGGATATGCACTATGTTACAAATCTAATGATTACCCAATTTGCATGACCACTAGATTTCAAGGGCCAGAGAAAATTTGATCCTTGAATCTAGTGATGACCTTCAATCTTGATTGACATCATAAGAAAGTCTTGGGCCTTACTTATTGTTAGGCAGAGGCCTACCAAAGACTATGGTAAATGCTAGATATACCCAGTGTCTGACTTAAACTATACAAAATCTTGACAATTGTGCATGCATTATCTGTAAGAGAAAAATTGCTCCTCCATCAGACAGAGCAAACGCATGTCCAGTACTTTAATTTGCAGTAGTAGCAAAGTGATTAGGAGCTACATAGAAGCTGTTTTCAATCTGATGGTTGATTTCTGTTTCTTCTCCTACTACTGCGTTGCTGTTGAGTAGAGATTTGAGCTTCAAAGAACAAATGACGAAAACAGCTTTCGGACTGAGTATTCAGAATTAACCCTGCATCTGGATGCAGCATTCTTTGTGAAATAAGCTTTCGGACACGGTCAAGATATTCACGAGAAATTTTGGAGCAACGGTAATAAGACTATAGTTTTGAAAAAAATAATGCAATTTAACGAATGCAATTATACGAATGCAATTTAAAGCATTTTAATTTTACTTGTTTAGTTTCCGAAGCAGGCTACTTTGGTTTAATTTAAAGTGCAACTACAAATTTCATTTCAAGTTTATGAATCACGAGGAAAAACAGCAAAATATTTTTTTTTTCTTATCATGTAATTGTATTGTATTGCATCAGATTAACGACGGTCTTTGACTACTAAGGTCCTTGTGTTGGTCTTGCAATGTGCTGCTACAGCTATGTTTGATCTCATTTAAATGCAATTTATTTTGTTTGTAGGTGGTGGAGTTCCTTTGGGACAGGGTACTTCATCAGAAGTCTTTGTATTATATGCATAATAAATCCGTTTCTGCTCAATGTCCTACGCTGACAAGTAAAAGTCTGTGTATACAGTATGTTTTTTTTCTTGGTTGTCACGTAATAAAAGAGGGTGTTCTTTTTCCTAGTTTCCTTTTTTGTTTCTCTGTTTGCCAGGCCTTTAGTAGTCTTAATATATAAATTTTTTTCATCTCTTTTGACAAAGTCCGGAACGCTTCAAAAATCTCTTTTTGCTTTTCTTGGCTGATTGTGTGACAGGAGCA